>NC_092389.1:23715701-24025610 GCF_030028105.1 Mobula birostris
TAACCTCAATCCTGTTCCTAGTACTTCAGTATCCATGTCTTGCATTTGGGTCTGCTCCCAGCGCCCACTTGTAACAGGTACAGCCCGTGGATCGGAGGGTCCTCTGTCACAGAGCTGCTCGGAATGAACCATGACACAGGCCATTTCATCATTCTCCATTCCATCTTGCAAACCCCCAGTCCACAAAGAGGTGAGCCATAGTCTCTTCCCCACTAGTGCTACTGCAGGCAGCATGCTGTGGGATATTGCTTGGGCATGCAGGAAAGATGTGACTGGGAGTGTCTCTTTCACTGCCAGCAAGGCTAGGTCTTGGTGCCTGTTGGTGAGGCCTGTCAATGAGGCATTCTGCCAAATGGACTGGACAGGCTGTTGCACATTTGCTGCAGTCTGGTAGACATTGTACTTCTCCTGGAGTATCTGTAGGACTTTCCGTGTTGACCACTGCCTGATGGACCTGTAGTCAAAGGTGTTGGTCCAGAAAAGCTTTTCAATGAAAGGTAGATGGTACTACACTGTCTAGCTGAATGGGATGTTGCACAGCAATAGGGCCAGACCCATCCTTCGCTACACTGGGGACAGATAGAACCGTGGCATGTAATGGTACTTGGTGCCCACGTATTTAGGTTCCACGCACAGCCTGATGCACCCCCACATGAAGGTGATCATCAGAGTGAGGGCGACATTGGGTACATTTTTGCCCCGATTGTCCAGGGTCTTGTGCATTGTGACCTGTCAGACCCAATCCACTCTGGATCCCCAGATTAACCTGAAGACAGCCTGTGTGATTCCCAGGCTGGAGGAGCAGGGAATGGGCCTCACCTGTGACAGGTACAGCAGCCCTGAGAGCACCTCACACCTGTTAACCAGCTTCTTCCAGTTATCGATAAGGAGCGACCTCCCCACAGTCCCAATTTCGGCTTTACATTCCCAGTCCACTCCAGCCAATTCTTGTTACGTGCCTCAGCCCCTCTGAACTAGATTCCCAGCACCTTCACATAATCAGACCCGATGTTGAAGGAGACAGCGGCTGAATTGTTCGGGCCAGTTGCCAAAGAGCGCGGACTTGCCCTTTGTGCGGTTAACCTTGGCCCCGATACCAACTCAAACTGGTAACAGATGCTGATCAATCTGTGAACTGACTTCGGATCTGAGCTGAAGATGGTGACATTTTCCATGTATAGGGAGGTTTTCACTTTGTTAGCTCCTCCGCCCAGCAGCGTCACTCCTCTTATGCACTCGTCCTTCCAGGTTGTCGGCAAAGGGTTCTATACAGCACACAAACAAGACAGGAGAGCGTGCACAATGCAACATGACTCCAGTCTTGATGGGGAAGCCATCTGTTTCCCACCCATTGATTCAGACTGTACTATAGATGTCTGTGCAGAGCAGTTGAATCCAATTCTTGATTCCCTCCCCAAGTCCCATTCCAGAGAGTACATACACCACGTACGAGTGTGATATCCTGTCAAAGGCCTTCTTCTGGTCCAAGCAGGCATCCACCTTCTCATCCTGCGCTTTGGCGATTGTGTCCCTGAACCGCACTAGGCTGTCAAAGAACTTCCTGCCAGGTACAGCATAAGATCTGGTCCAGGTGGATCATCTGTCCCAGAACAGACTTGACCCTGTTGGCAATGGCCTTGGACAGGATCTTATAGTCTATATTCAACAGTGAAATGGGTATCCAATTTTTGATGTCATCTCTTTACCTCTTCTGATTGTAGATGAGGGTAATGATACCCTTCCTTGGAGTCTGACATGCTGTCAGCTCGAAGCATAACATTGTACACTTCCAGCAAGTCTGGGTCCATCCAGTCCCACAGTGCCGAGTACAACTCAGCTGGTAAGCCATCACTTCCAGGAGTTTTATTCAAGACAAAGTAACCGATGGAGCCAGTCAGCCCTCTGGGGTCAGTGGCTGGTCCAGACTCTACTGCTTGCTGTGGTGTCTGTGGTCTTTCTGTCATACAGACGAGCATATAAGGATCTGCAGATCCTCAATGAATCCATCTGTGAGGACAGTACTGAGCCATTCTCCTTAACACTGTAGGCACTGAGTTCTCCCTTTGAAACTTTTGCTGGAGTATTTGGTGATGTGACAAATGTCCTGGAACTCCTGATAAAGTATAGTCATTACTATGATTCAAGAAAGCCATGCACCATCACAAAATGAGGGTGGTCAATATATGCCAGCCTTGATGACAACGGCTATATCCTACGTAGAAATTAATATACATTGCAGTTTTATTTTCTGTAAGTTCAAGTTGAAGTTTATAGTTGTCATAGCATTCATACACTGGGTATAAATGCCATGAAAATTAGGGGCTCTTGCAGTAGCATCACAATGCAAGACAAGAACAAACATAGGTTCACATAAGTGTAAATTATACATACATGAAAACAAACAACAAATGCAAATTGAGAGAGACAGAATAAAGAAATATAGTCTGAGCCACCGTTAGGATTTTTCATGTTGATTCAAAAACCTGATCCAGTGGGTGAGAAGCTGTTGTTGAACTTGAGATGTGGGTCTTCTGCCTCCTGTACCTCCTGCCTGATGACATTATCGAGAAGAGGGCATGGTGTTTATGGTGGGGGTTCCTGATGATGGATGCTGCCTTCCTGAGACATTGTCTCTTGTAGTTGTCTTCAGTGGGGAGAACCATAACTGCGATGGAACTGGCTGAGTCCTCCATTCAGCTCTTCATGCAAGCCGTACTAGCCAATGACAACATCATTTCCTCTTCCGAAGTCAGAGAGAAGTCTGTAAGACGTGAATCAAAAACAGCTGCAGCAGACAGTCAGTCGGGATTTTGTGCATGGGTCTCTGGAATTGTTCTTGAGCCAATGATGTTTCAGCAAACTCAAAGTAACAGCATGTTACGACTGAGTGTTGCTAATAGCTGAGTTGTTTAATAGAGTCAAAAGTTGCTAGAAAAGGAGCATGTGCAAAATCACACTTTGATAAGTTTCATTTAACTTGCAATGGAATAATTATATCCTTACTTCCTTGCATTTGTATAGTTGCCTCTGCAACTGACCCAGGGAAATGTAGCCCAGGACAACTGCAGGCAAATCAAGATCAACACAGCCTTAATTGAATACTCACCCTGCCATTAGATTCAGATACAAACAGTATTACAGTTACTGAAGTACACAGAGAAATGACTCTTATTTCTGCACTAAGTTCAGTTGTTTTGTTCAGAAAATGTCATATTAAAAAGTCAGGAATCCAGCTACTATAATGTTAATAGCAATCCCTTTTATGTTACAGTGACAGCTCTTAGTGACACTTGACATTTGCAAGAGAAAACTTATAATCACTTGTAAAGCTGTTGTAAAGATGGCAAGTGTGAGACAAATGGAAAAAGGAATAATATAAAGAATAGCAAACTGATGTGTATCAATGACATTGCTATATAAAAAGAAATGGACCTTGCAGCTACAAGTTCCAAATCAGTTAAGTGCCTTTTAAGTTTAGCTATTGGTATAAAGTAAGACAGCCAATTTGTGTGCAATAAGTTTTTAATATAAAGAAATGATATAAATGGCTGGATAATCTGCTTTAGTCATACTGCAAGCCTGTGTGGTCAGAGCATTGGAGAAAGTCCACTCTGAATGGTGTTAAACTAGCTTTTGTGCACCTCAAAGATAATAGAGTGGATTTTGGTTAAATAACTCACCCTAAAGACAATATCTCCAAAGTAATCTTGCACTTTTTTCTGTGTTCACTAGAGAGTAAGTCAGGATTTTGTGTGTGGGTCTTTGCAATTGATGAACCTGTGACCTTTCAGTAGACTCAGTGCAGCAATTATGCTACCACTGGGCCACTGTTAAAAACTTAATTGTTTAATAAGGTCAGGAAATAGTGGAAAGAGCAGCCTCTGCAGAGACACGAAGAGAGTGCCCTTTTCGTGTCGATGACCTTCTGTCAGAACTGAAGTTTTAAGTTGTGGAGAAAGTGCTGAGGGTCAGAGAGAACTGAGGATGGGATGGAAGAGAGCAGTCATTGACAGACACATGTGGTCATTGGTTAAGCTGAAAGACAGGTAAAGGCTAGCGAGTGACAAGAAATGTCTGGATCAAGTGTAATTTAGGAGAAGAAAATAAAAGCTAAAATTATCTAAAGAGAGAGAGAAAACTGATGAATGGAAATGTGAGATGCAAGCTAGAATGACTATCTGGAACTGCTGAATCCAATGTTGATTTCAAAAGGCAGCAATGTACCTAATCAGGCGACGCAGTGTTATTTCTCAGGATTACATTGACTGCATAAGTGTGGCAGTTTGGCAAGACCAGGACAGAGTAGAATGGAATGGAGTCAAACAAGTGGATGCACACTGATTGAACAGATAATCTGCAAGTCATTTGCCCATTCTGGGCTAGTTTAGCCCAACAGAATGGGACCACATGAGCAGCCATTGCTCTACATTAAATTAAGTACGAGTAACTTGGAAGGTGATTTTCGAACATGACTACAGGAAGGGAGATGATCAAACAGACAAGCATTGCATCTCCTGCAGTTCCATGGGAAGATATCTTGAGAAGGTGAATGAGTGTAGGTGGTGATAGATGAGTGAATCAGAGCATCTATGAAGTAATGGTTCCTACAGATTGTTGAGAACGAAGGAGGGATGGTGCGTATGTTGTCAATATAAGAGTTAGAAATTTTGTGGAAGATCTTTACTCAGAGAGTAGTGGTTGTGTGGAATGAGCTTCCAGTAGAAGTGGTAGAGGCAGGTTTGATATTGTCATTTAAAGAAAAATTGGATAGGTATATGGACAGGAAAGGAATGGAGGGTTATGGGCTGAGTGCAGGTCGGTGGGACTAGGTGAGAGTAAGCGTTCGGCATGGACTAGAAGGGCTGAGGTGGCCTGTTTCCGCGCTGTAATTGTTATATGGTTATATCAGTTGAAATGCACAGACTAGTGATGTGGAAGGTGATGACAAACGGGAAATCCATCTTTGTTCAGGATGGGAGGAGAGTGGCTGAGTCTAAGGGTGATGAGAAATGGAACATACATGGTTGTGAATTGTCAACCATTTGGAGAGGAAATCGCAATCGTCAATAAAGTAAGACACCTCAGTGTAGAAGATGCCATGGTAGCGTAACAGTTAGCGGGACACTATTTCAGCTTAGGACGTCAGAGGTAAGAGTTCAATCCTGGTGCCCTCTGTAAAGAGTCTTTGTATATCCTCCTCATTGAATGTGGGGGTTTTCTCTGGGTCCTTCAGTTTCCTTCCACAGTCCAGAGACGTACTGGGTAGGTTAATTGGTCATTGTAAATTTTTCCGTGATTAGGTTAGTGTTAAATCGGCGTGGTCAGGGGTTGCTGTGTGCTGCAACTCAAAGGGCCAGAATGGCCTTTTCTGTTTGTACCTCTAAATAAATAAATGCCGTTGCGACAAGATGCCATTGTTAGAGAAACAGGAAGAAATGGAACTGAGAAACAGGAAGCAGGGTTGAAGGAAGTGTTGCTAAGGAAGTACTGCAAGTCTGTGCACTGTAATGAGTAAAGGCTGTTAACCTTTCACCTGAACTAAAGGCAAAGGAGAACAAGAAAGGGAGGGGATGAGCTGAAGGTATATCACATGAAAATGAACAGGGTGAAAACTGGCACTAAGAGTAGTGAAACTTTCTATTCTGTAGGTCATTAATGTACCAGAAAAAGAAGTAAATGAGGGAAACTGAGTAGGATTGAGGAAAGGAAAGTGTACTTGAATTTACCTCACTGCGAGCTTTCATGAGTTACAGTACTGTATCTCTAAACAAAGAAATAAGTAAACAAATAAATAAATAAAGTTAAACTACAGGCATAGATTTGAAGAATTTGGTCAAAGAATTGAAAGAGAATGAGTTTTTTTGTCGTTTAGAGGGCAGTGGGGTCTGCAACTCATTTCTGGAAAGGTTAGTATAGCTACAGTAGTAACCCTCCTCATATTTGATCAGTACTTAGATCTATATTTTAACAGTAGTGATCTGCAGGGCCAAAGGCATAATGCTGGGAGGTATAATATGCAATTAGCTTCTCAACTGATACAGACACAATAGTCCAAATGATCTGTTTGTGTGTTAAATATGTTATAATACTGTTATTTCAATTCTCCTCCCACTGTCATTTTGACATCTTCTGTTGTTGATTTCTGACACTATTCCAGGGAATGCAGTCCTGATGCAAGGTTTTGATCTGATATGTCAACAATTGTTTTCTCTTTACAGATGCTGCTCAAGCTGCTGAGTCCATCGAGCAGATTGTTTGCCCTCAGTGGAAGCTTGTGTAAAACATCTCGCCTTCCAGTCAGACAGCTACAGCCCTTTGTCCTCACCGATGAAGTCAACAATTTCAGGTCATCAACTCTCCACTTTGTACAAGCACCGCCCACAGCTTGCATCACACTTTCACACTTCCTGAGTTCCTTCCATTTATTGCACAACTTGCATCAACCTGTTAAATTAACTTCATCATCCCTCACCAGATGCTGACTCTCTTTTTATTTCAGATGTCTAGCAATAGCTGCTGTTCACAATAGTTGAAGCATAGTTTTTCTTTCTCTCTATCTATTTTCACCTCTTCCATACAGAGCAACTGTGATAGCTGCCTTCACCACCCTCTCTCAGCCAGCATTATCATGGCACATTATTTATTCTCTGGCGGTCTCCATCCCATCCCAGATATAGTCAAAGGGTCATGCAACATAGAAAGAGGTCCTTCAGCCATGATGTCAATGTCAATCATCAAGTACATATCATACTAATTATATTTGCATGAACTTGGTTCATAGCCTTTTATGCCCTGATAATGGAGGAAGGTGCCTGCATTGATCGCCTCTCTCACCTTCTTGCTTGATGTTGCTGGAGAATGGTACCAGATGGGAAAGATTTAATCAACGCGGTTGTGGATTGGATTCTGGGGTTCACATTCTGCTGCGTTTCCAATTGCTGTTTTGTGCGGTTTTGATCGGGGCAGACTAGCACTAGGCCTGCAGTTGGCGGGCAACGTAACACTAGATTGAACTGGGCTGGTCTGAATATTCCTGGACTGCTTGAGTTGTAGTTTGACGTTTTATATGTCGCCCCCTGGTAAGCCTCAGGCTCGCTCAGCTCACTTTCATCTAGGGGGAGCAGCCTTCGGCCCTGCCAAACTGGGTAATCAAGTTTGTGTGGATGCTGTATGGTGTACCCCACCCCGCCAAATAACAGACAATACACCATATGCGATTAAATGATTACACTTTATAACTCATGCTTTGGCTGTGTAGATAGTAAAGGAACAAAATAAGAACTGTTTAACTGTTTTAAAAAAAAAGAAAAAGCCGTCATTATTATTAACCAGTCCGTGCACACATCGTTGGAGCTCTTACAGAACAGGGACCCCCTTCCTCCAGTCGATGTCCTCCGAACTCCGCTGACCCACAAATGGGACCACCCTCAGCGATCGACCAAACGCTCCACACGAATCTGTCCGTGTCTCCTCTCCTCGCCGAAGACCCTGGGCCTCAGACTCCCGCTCGGTTTCCTTCCCACCACCCAGCTTACAGCATCGCGTCTCCTCTGTCTGTCCCCATCCGCCTTCTGCTCAAAGCCCACGATAACAATAGCTTACAGACCCACAAGAAAGAATAACGTCTATCCCAATTGCTTAGCAAATGAATACAATTCTCGTTATCAGTAAGTATAACCCAAACTTGCTGCTAGAGAGAGAACCACTGTCTCAGCAGTTAACATCACAGAGAAGCCATTTTTATTATAACATAACAAAGAAGCCATTTTTATTAGCCTTAGCAGTAACATAAAAGAAGAAACCCCTTACATATATCTTGTGTTTTTCAATTTTCTTTGAACGGGTTCAAGGGTGTCTGTGGGAAGACGAATCTTAGGGTTGTATACTGCATACATATTTTGATAACAAATGTGCTTTGAATCTTTGAATCTCTGAATCTTCTTGCAAAGTTGCTTGTAATTGAATAAGGAGCAGAAACTTCACCACTCCTCAAGAAATCACCTCTGGGTAAAAATAGTCCATTCTCAAATCCTTCTAAAAATCTTATCACTTTATAGTAAACCTATATCATCTACTTTTAGAAACCTCATTCCCCTTTTTTCCCAGGATACAGATGATACAATTGTAATAGAGGTGCAAGTAAGAGGAGGGGAAGTTGTCTTCCTGGTTATAGAGGACATAACAATTGTCATTAGGGAGGATAGTCTTGGGGAATTGTCCTATGAGTCCATGTGAGTAGAAGTTAGTAACAAAATGGAAATCGTCACTCTGATAGAATTGTATTGTAACCCCACCCACCAATAGTCAGAGGGAATTGTTGGAACAGACATGTCACACGATTGCAGCTATGGTAGTTGTAAACATAATAGGGGAGCATTAATGGGAGATTTCAACATTTCTAATATTGACTGGGTTAACCATATTATAAAAGGCGTGATGGAATGGAATTGGTGAAAAGTGTCCGAGAAACCTTCCTTTATCAATATACAGAAGAAATTGCTCGAGAGGGAGCAACACTGGGCACCCTCCTGGGAAAACGTGGAAGTGTCTGTGAGTGAGCACTTTGCATCTAGTGAACAAAATTCTATTAGTTTTCAAACTGTTTTGGAGAAGATTCAACCATTTCACAGGTCAAGATTCTGAACTGGTGCAGAGCAATTTCTGGTGCCACTAGGAGGAATCCTTCAGTGGCTGATTGTTTAAGACTGTTTGTGGGAAAGGACTGTCTGCCCAGTAGAAAGCTTTTAAATGTTTGACATTAATATTTCAGGGCCTACATGAGAAATATCAAGGCTCTGATTAATAAAAAAAGAGGGAGGCATACACTGCACATAAGGAACATAAAGAACTAGTGAATCTCTTCATGAATACAAGAAGTGTAGGAAAGCACTTCAGAGAGAAATTGAGAGAGTAAGAAAAAGGATATGAGAAACTATAGGTATATTAAAGAGAAAAGTGGATAGGGAGAAAATAGTTCACCTTGAAGATCAATGTGCTTGTCTGTGCATGGAACCAAAGGAAATGGGTGAGATGTTCAACAAATATTTCTCTTCAGTTTTACTTTGGAGAAAACAATGAAGACCAAAAATGGGGGAAATGAATGGTATTGCTTTGGACCACATACAAATTAACAGGAAATGGGTATTAGAGCACTAAAAGTGCATTAAGGTGGAAAGATTCCCAGGACATGACCTAGATTATTCTTTAAGCTTTGTGGGAAGCTAGCTAAGATTGTGGAGGCCCTCACAGAGAATTTTGCTACACAGGTGAGATTCTGGAAGAGTGGAGAGTGGCTAATGTGCCAATGTTTAAACAGGGTAGTTAAAATAAGCCAGAATATTACAGACTATTAAATCCGATAACTTCCTATACCCTTCCCACTCTCAGTTTGCAATAGAGACCCATATCAAAATCAGGTTTATCATCACTCACATATGTCATAAAATTTGTTTTTCTGTGTGACGGTAGTGCAGGGCAATATATAAAATTGCTACAATACTGTGCAAAAGTCTTTGGCACACTATATATATAATCTATCCCTAAGACTTTGGCACAGTACTCTGTATAAAAACATATAAGAGAGTTGGGATCAACTATGGCTTTCAATGATCAAGAATTATCAAAACAAATATTAAAGTATTCCACAAGCATGTAAATTAAAATAAAACACTGGGTCAGCAATGGAGCATCTAATGAATGAACAAGGTAAAGTTAGAGAGGAATTGCAGAAATTAAGAAATTACTTTGTTTCAGTATTTGGCAGGATGAGAGATCAGGTAGAGATTGTCAGAAGATGAGATTCAGAATGATATAACCATTTAAAATACAAAGAGGTAGAATATTAAATAAGTGAATCAAATTCAAAAATGTAAAAAAACACTGGCCTAGATTGATCCATGAATTTTAAAATAATCCAGGGAAGAGAGAGCAGAAGCATTATTATACATATTTAATCATTCTTCAGAAAATCTTATGGCGCCAGAGGACTGGTGTAGAGCTTTTGTTATGCAATATTTAAGAAGAGAGATGAGATGCCTGTGGACATTGAACAGCCAGCATAGATGAAATGTAAACATCAGCAGTGGACTAGATGGGCTGAATGACAGTTTTCAGCTTGTACATTACGGGTAATTCGGCAAAAACCTCAGACTAACAAATGGATTAACCAGTTGGTTAAGTGAGCTAAATCAGAAGGTTGGGAAGGTCACCAAGGGAACTCAAAGTCAAAGTCAAGGTACATTTATTATCAAAGTATGTAAACTTTATACAACCTTGAGATTTGTCGTCTTACAAGCAGCTACAAAACAAAGGAACCCAAAAGAAGACAGTCACACAACATGCAGAGAAAAAAAATGGAAAAAAAATGTGCAAACAATGAAAGTAAGCAAATAGTGTTTAGAACTGAAGTTCACAAAAGTGAGTTCACACTGTGATAGTTGCAGGCCACAACCACAGTTGGATGCAGAGATGAGTAAACCTCGTGGAGTAACGAGTTGAAGTTCAGCGCAGAGAAAAGTAAACCTTGTGGTTCAGCAATTTGAACTGGACCGTGCCTCACCTCTGGCCCCGACGCCCTGCCTTTTTCAATCTGGCCTGCACTTAAATCATCCAGACCTTGCTCTCAGACTTGGACCCTGCCACTTCAATACGCTCTCAGGCTGGTGTCCCGCCACCTCAGTTCGGCCCATACCCAACTTTTCCAAGTTGGCTCGGCGCTTAAGTGGATCAAACGTCAGGTTTTTCCTCACTCTCAGGCCCGGGTCTAGGCCTCGCTGCCTCAACTTTGCTTTGCTTCCGCTCACCTTTCCTCAGTTCTGCTGAATGAAGTTGCCTCCAATCTCGCTCCAGGAATGCCCAAACATTGGCTCATTCCCCACTCTCCGGCCTGGACCCCACCCCCTGATTCATCCCGTACACACCATGCCGCAGCTGCCCTGCACCTTTGAGACTTCGGTTCCCCTTGCAAAAATGCCAGGTCACATAAAAGCTCAACTCTGACAGGGAAGCTACAGTCTATTAGTTTTCAGTGATCATTTAGCAGAAAACGTGTGATTAATGAAGCATTCAGTTATTTTCTTTGATTTATTTGCCACCAGAAAGTAGTCGCTGAGCTTCACCAGTGGCATCTTAAACTGGAGAGTTCACTTGAAGAATGCATTGGGTACTTTTATTTAACTTGAGTAGAGAGTGCTGGGTTAATGTATCTCAGAATACAACACTCTTGATGAAATGGCACTCTAGACTCTAATGATCTGTGCAATCAACTACATGCTCAAGTCATGAAATGGAACTTCAACCTGAAATTGGAGAGACAAGACTGCAGATGGTAGAATCTGAGCAAAGGAAAAACAAACTTCTGAAGGAACTCAGTGGGTCAGATTGCATCTGTGGATGAAAAGGAATCATTGATGTTTTAGGTGAGATTGTACATCAAGCCTAAAGGAGCACAGCCAGTGTAAAGGGAAGAGAAACTGAGATTTAGGAGGTGATAGGTAAACCTAGTGGCGATGTTGGTTAATGCCAGATGGAGCCAGATGGGGGTGAGGGGGTGAAAGATGGAGGATGATGCTGAAGGTAGAGTGGATTCCAATGTGGCAGATAAGCCCACTTTGGTCAATATTCTTTGCAACAGGTTGCACAGAAGGCACTTGAAAGGGGAAACAGGCTTTGGGGTGGTACTTCTACTTTTCAGCAATGTTGCTTGACTTCCCTGTGCTCAAGGGGGAGGATTTGAGGTTATTGATGTTCTATTTTTTTCATTCGAACACTAATCAGCCAGGGAGTCTAATGAGTCAGGGAAGATATTATATTTTTTCAAGGTGCCTTTGAGAATGCTCTTGAATACTTATTCATTCACTTGGCTAGAGACAGAGGTGTGCCTGTGTTATGGGCCCAGTATCTGGCATGCAAATGATTTGGTTTACCTATATGGATTGGCTGGGTAGAATTTGTGCTTCATTGTTTGGAATGCTGTTCAGTGTTATGTGGTATCAGGCTTTCACAGGATATCTGTGAGGCTGGATTTCTGACACTGGACAGCACCATGACCAGAGGATTAGTTGATCAACCAGGTCCAGGCAGGCACAGGGTCTTGAGCCATTATATTGACTGTCTATTTCCTTCTATATATGCTGCCTGATCCAATGAGTTCCTCCAGATTTTTTTGTGTTGCCCTAGTTCCAGCATCTGCAGTCTCTTGCACCTCCATTTCCAGACCATGTTGAGCAATTAAATAAAACCCATCCTTCAGTTTCAAGCAGCTCATCCGGCTAATGAAAACATTCTTCGTTGTTTCGGCCAAGTGCATGGAATGAGCAACAAATTATTGTGAGAGCTTGATGCCTAAACTTTATTGGTAATAAAAGCTACATTGGCACATTTTTTATGAGGTTTCATCTTGAATCTTAGATGATACCAGACACTGGCTATAGAGAGTTGTTAATGTAGTAAAATTGGGATGACCTTATCAAGAGGTTTGCCGTGGCCCTTTCTTCTTCCCATACAAAAGAGCATCCAGTTCTCACTCTGATGTAGTTGAGACATGGCTCTCACAGCTGAGCGAATTACATACCAAGTGCATGAAATATTATTCAGTAGTGGAATTAGGCATTTGTCAACTCCTTGGCAGTTTGGTAAAATAATCTGCATTGACTGAAACTCCATTATTAGAGAATTCATTAATAATTTTGCCTTTGAATACTTTAGTACAAATTTCAACTTCATAACAGTCAATTAAATATTAAAACAGTAGATTTACCATTAATTTTCTGTCAGCTTAAATAGATGCTTACTGCACTGGCAGATACAGGAAGATCCTGTGAGACACACAATAATATTCGATCTTTAATTATAATGACAGGTTTCACTAACAGATAACTGCATTGGAGGTGAAAGTAGACAAGCTTTGAATGTTTAAAAACTTAAAATAATCTCTGGACACTTCTAGAAAAATCCTCACCTGGTTAAAGCTTTCTATAAAAAACAGTGAAATGTGAAATATGGAAAACGTATATGCCTGCAGTGTGATGTGATATGGTTAAGCTAATGAATAGCACAGCATTTAAAACAATATTAATCCACACTGTATTGTCAATTGCTGTGAGAAACATAAAGGGTCAGTAAGGTAAATTTGTCCCACTCCTTTACTGCCAGCTACTGTTGCAGGGATATTTACTCAATAACATGACATTCCAATGATATTCAACATCTAAAAGATGGTTTGTTTGTATTGAGATCTGTTTGGGTTCACTTGCCAAGCACAACTGACTAAAATTTCAATCTAAAGCAGCATCACAGATGTTAATCAGTTGTTTTTTTTAATGATCATGCTTTATGGTGCTTCAAAGAAAACACTGGCATTCACCCAACAGTATGGAAAATCGCCCAGATATGGCCCGTTCATAAAAACAGGAAGGACGAATTTAATCTGGCTCATTACATTCTAATCAGTTTCTTCTGAATCATCAGAAAAATGGCAGCAGTTGCCATTGACAGTATGACAGCTACTCACCAATAATTTAGTCACAGTTTGGAGTTTGCTAGAATGATATAGTCCCAGAACTCATCACTTTTGTGGTCTATGCATGGACCAAAGAACTGAGTGCCTTGGGAGAGGTGGGAGTGTTGATGCTTGACATCAAGATAACATTTTCACAAACGTGGCATCAAAGAGCCCCATCGAAACTACAGACAATGTGCATCAAAGGTAGCAGCCACAGTAGATGGAGTCATACCTTGTACAAGGGAAGATAATTATAGATTTTTGGAATGCTATCATACTGGCACAACAACATCATTGAAGGAGTTTCTTAGTGCTGGGTCGAACCATCTTTAGATACTTCATTAATGACCTTGTCAGAAGTGTGGATGCTCCATTCCAAAAGCAACTCTTCAGAAGACAAAGCATTATGATCTTTAGCAGGGGGTGATATCTGGGAAGAAACATTTACACCAGAGCAGACAATAACTATCCTCAGTAAAAGAAAGCCTAACCACGGAGTTCTCGCATTCAATGGCATTATCATCATCAGCCCCACCACCACTAATAGCTTGTGGATCACCATTGACCTGAGACACAGCTGGACTATCCACATAAACAGAAGTGTAACTATAATAACAGATTAGAGGCTGAGTACCCTGAAGTGAGTGACTTGCCTCTTAACATCTCAAAGACTCTTTGCCATCTACAATATGGAAGTTAGGAGTGTGATGGATTTGTCTGGATGAGTGTATATTCTCAAACTGTCCAACACCATCCATGACAAAACAGTTCAACAATCCAAAATACTTTTCCTTCCCTCACTGTTACATAGTTATTAACTCTAACTGGGAGGGTCGGAGGAGAAGATGGTGGCGCGCCTGCGTGTGCGCAGCCCTCCGGTGAAAAATGATATCGTATCTGTTAAATAGGGGCCGTGGACAATTCTGATTTGATGGAGAATGGACGTGAAATAACAGAGGAACATCTGGAAAAATTTCTGAAATGCCTGTTCGCTGCTGTCGTTACTGTGTGGTTGGGAATCTTTTGGAGGGTAGGCCTCAAAATCCCCGGCCTTGCCTGCTTTTGGCAACCGAGAAGGAGGTCAAATCAGTTGGACGGAGGTGGCACTCAGTACTCGGCGTCGGAGAGCTGAACAGAGCTCGAAGTTTTCGGATGACTCAGAGTCAGATTGTGGTCGTCATGGCAAGGAGAGTTTTTCTTCCTTCTCCCATCTGCGTGAGATGTGGGACATTTGAGAAACTTTGAACTTTACTGTGCTCATGGACTTCTTCATCAAGTTATGGTATTGTTGCACTGTTGTAACTATACGTTATAATTATGTGGCTTTGTCAGTTTTTTCAGTCTTGGTCTGTCCTGTGTTTTGTGATATCACACCGGAGGAAATAATGTATCATTTCTTAATGCATGCATTACTAAATGACAATAAAAGAGGACTACGTGTCTTCATAATCATAATCATAACTGCAATCCCATATTCTGTATTTTGTTATTGCTTCATACTTGTACTGCCTCAACGTACTTATGCTTTGAAATTATCTGTATAGATGCCTTGCAAAACTAAGCTTCTCACTGTATTTTGGTAGGTGACAATAATAAACCTCTTCCCATTCCAAAAAATAAATCCAGTACATACCATTTATGAAATGGGCACTGAAGTTTCTCACTCAGGCTACCCTGACAGTATTTCCAAAATGCAAAATTGTCAAGAAGTACAAGGTGTGCAAGAATACCATTTATTTTGGTCTCCCATAAAAGGTACACAAATACTTCAATGTCACTGGGTTGTAATCCCTAGAACTCATTTCCAAAACACTATGGGATATCTCCATCACAACTGCACCGGCCCACTATCCACCTGTCAAGGACAATTTGAGATAGACAATAAAAGCTGTTCTTGCCAGTGATATTCAGATGACAATAACATAAATTAAGTTTTAAAATAAACAGTTTTCAGGTGAGGTACTCTACTTCCAGAGCCTCTGTATAAACAACAAAGTATTATCCTCTCAACGAGTTTTCCAGAGGTATTGTGTTGAATAAAACTGATTGAAAATCAAAATAAACCTGTAGATGCTGTAAGTCCAAAATAACACAGAAAATCCTGCAAACATTCGGCAGGTCTAGTTGCATCAGAGTGGCAGTCAATTTGTCTTAACAAAGGAGAGTTTTTATTTTAGTTGTTACATCAGTACAGAACATGTAAGGAATTCCATGTGTAAAATCTGGTTGAGTTTGGTACAGGTGGTCAAAGAGAGAGAAGTCCGGCAGTGGGTGTGGGTTATGGACAGAAAACATGGAGCAGATTGAGAGTCAGCTACCTGCTTCATTATGAAGAAGCATGCAATTGGTCTGTTGCGACTGGGGAGTCAATGGATCAGATTGGCGAATGGGAAGTGTGAGTGGGTGTCTGGAACAAGATAGGACTTACATTTAGTGATTGGTGGCTGAAGTTCGGGGCAGAGATTTGAGCTTGGGAGGATCAAATTACTCAAGGAGAGATTTTTGAGGAGGAAGTGGATAAGAACCATGGAAAATCAAGTAAGCAATCAAGCTAAAGACAACTTAACAGAGTAGGGTTCTCATTGAGGAACTGGGACTGCTCATGGAAACTCCTTTTAAATAGCACATCTTCAATAACAAGGCATATTACAAAAAAAAATTCAATAGCGTAGGTTGTGATGTCCAAGGGCAGATGCCTTTTGCATTAGCATCATTCAATTTCTATTATCATAATAGTATTGCATGCCATCTGATAATAAGATAGGTCCATCCACGTAAGTGTGATAGATGACAGGAAATATCCTGGAACCCTGTGGCTCCATCCAAAACCAATACTATCACACTGTACTCGCAGAAACTTGGATTTTCTCGTGTGTAATAGTGGAAAAGGTAGTGTTAGATATCTGAATTCTTACATATTCTTCTCTCATTTCTTATATTCCAAGAATATACTCTTATATCTTCTTCAGTGATACTATATGCTTTATTATATACGGAGAGTAGGACATTGATTTACATTGCAACTTGCATTTCTTTTCAATTCACTGAAGTTTTCGCATAATGCCCAGTGGACTTCATCCAAAAGTATAATTGTAAAGAAATTTAGTTACATTTTCATGTTGAAATGATTACAGACAGAGAGATGTACAAATGATAATATGCTGGATTGAGTAATTTACTTTACTTTACTTTATTGTCACCAAACAATTGTTATTAGAGCGTACAATCATCACAGCGATATTTGATTCTACGTTTTGCACTCCCTGGAGTACAAATCGATAGTAAATAGTAAAAATTTAAATTATAAATCATAAATAGAAAATAGAAAAGGGAAAGTAAAGTAGTGCAAAAAAAACCGAGAGTCCGGTCCGGAGGGTACGGCCCAGATCCGGGTCAGGATCCGTTCAGCAGTCATATCACAGTTAGAAGGAAGCTATTCCCAAATCTGGCCATACGAGTCTTCAAGCTCCTGAGCCTTCTCCCAGAGGGAAGAGGGACGAAAAGTGTGTTGGCTGGGTGGGTTGTGTCCTTGATTATCCTGGCAGCACTGCTCCGACGGTGTGCGGTGTAAAGTGAGTCCAAGGACGGAAGATTGGTTTGTGTGATGTGCTGGGCTGTGTTCACGATCTTCTGCAGCTTCTTCCGGTCTTGGACAGGACAACTTCCATACCAGGTTGTGATGCGCCCTAGAAGAATGCTTTCTACGGTGCATCTATAAAAATTAGTGAGGGTTTTAGGGGACAGGCCAAATTTCCTTAGCTTTCTCCGGAAGTAAAGGTGCTGGTGGGCCTTCTTGGCAGTGGACTCTGCTTGGTTGGACCAAGTCAGGTCATTTGTGATATTGACCCCGAGGAACTTAAAGCTTTTGACCTGTTCCACTTGCGCACCACCGATGTAAATAGGGTCGTGCGGTCTGCTACTCCTTCTGCTGTCAACAACCAATTCCTTCATCTTGCTGACATTGAGGGATAGGTTATTGTCTTTGAATTTTGAAGCAACATGTGGACATCATGGTCATAAAATGCCAGCTGCTCTGCTTTAAGGGATCCTGGATTTTGTATGATATGTTTTTAAAATGATTTTAGTTTGAAAAGTAATTAATTTGAGAAATTTGTAACAATACAAGATGGTTATCTCAGATTTATTAATATTTAAGATGTTTGTGCGACATTTAGAGAACCACTTACATATAGGTTGAGACTACATTTTACTTCAGAATCAGAATTGAAAATGCAAATTATATCAAGTAATACATCAAAATTTAATGAGAAGGGCAAAGAGGCTGAATATCAGAAAAATGCTGATATAGGATGAATACTTCAAAGTTATTTATGTGCATTCTAAAGTTTGAGTCCAGGCCACCCCTATCACCCTGACCATATTGATTCTTGGGTCTATAATTCTCACACTAAGTATCTCTATTTCAAACCTTTATTCTTCCCTTAGTCACAATACACACAGATAGGCTTTTCAGCCAACCATCAAGCATCTAATTACACTAATTCTAGTTTATACTCTCAAGATTTCCTCAGCTCCCTCCAAGTTCCACCACTCACCTACCACACTGGGGCCAATTTGCAGTGGCCAGTTCTGCGTGTCCTTGAGCTGTAGAAGGAAATAGGAGCAACAGAGAATTACAGGGAGAACGTGCAAAGTCCAGATGAAGAACACCTGAGATCAGGACTGAACCTGCTTCATTGAAATTGTGAGGCAGCACCTCTACTTGCTCTGTCACTTTGCTACCCCAAAATGTTCCTTAAGTGCCTCTTCTTTTGGTTAGACTTACAATCACCTCTCCCCTAGCTGTTGGTGTGTGTCTCAGGCTTTCTCTTGTGAAGTATTTTGGGACATTTATGATGATAAAGTACAATATAAATATTCATGCAAGTAGATAAAGAATGAGTAGAAGACCCATCAGTATTGCAGAGAAATAAATCAAGAGCATGCTCCTTTACAATTGGAAAATTATATCTCATGTTCTGATATTTCCCCACTGCCTGTTTTTGCATTATGAGCCCCCCATTGTGAATATGTACACTGAAATCTGACCTGAGTTTTTTCTTAAAAGGAGGAACACAGGGGTGATCAACAAGTCTTTTTGCTTAATGGTCTATGCTAAGAGAAAATAGAAACTCTGGATTTAGACAGAAGGAAAAGCTTGTACTTATATATTCTACTTGTCTCATCAGGAA
Organism: Mobula birostris; assembly: GCF_030028105.1. Taxonomy (NCBI): domain Eukaryota; kingdom Metazoa; phylum Chordata; class Chondrichthyes; order Myliobatiformes; family Myliobatidae; genus Mobula; species Mobula birostris. The sequence continues at coordinate 23,734,395 of NC_092389.1, forward strand.
CCCAAAGCACTTTACAGTCAAGCAGAACATACAGTACTATAGGTAAATATAATGAGGTTATTTGAACATGAACAGAACATAAACTTATTTGATTACTAAATCTATGTAACGCTAAATGGTTGTTCATCACAATATTCCCAGTGACAAAAGGAATTAGCCCCAAATTCATAGTAGCTGAATGTGCTTGTAGGTTTAATAGCCCCTATCTGTGTCTTTATACAGAGATTATTGCCTGCTTGTAGCAGAAGGCTTGGCTTTGGCAAATGCCTCTAGTGAATCTGAATATGCTGAACCCCCCTAATGCCCAATTTAACATGTATGCACTTTGGTTTATGTTGAAGGGAATGGAAGTCCTCATGTGGCTTTGAACTTGTGATGTGTTATTTTGCCTTTCCTTTCAGGAAGAGATATTGGATAATAGAAATAATGAAATAGCAGAGATTTAGCAGTATAAACAATAAAATAAAATAAGAAAAATAACTTTAAGAGCAGTTGACAATGTTGCATTCTCAGTATAAGTGAAACTCATATTTCTGTAGCAAATCTCACAGGATCGACTTCATTATTAAGATGTAAATCAAATAAAAATATTTTCATATTCACTTATTGCTTAGGATATGGAGTTCTAGCTGGGAAAGAAGAACTAATGGGATCTCAGAAAATAAATACACCATCACTAAAAGTTATAGCACTGATTAGCAATGTCATAAATACAGCTACTCATTCACTAAGATATATTGTGAGCAATGTACAATTGAATTGTATGGAAGTAATGCTAATCTTATATGAAACTTCTCCATTTACAACTGTTCTGTATACAATTCTAGTGATCATATTGTGAACAAGATGAGGTGGCATTGGAGACGATACAGAAACATGAAGGTATACAAATCAGGGAAGCATGAAGAGAGTTCATTTTTTTCACTTAATAATAGAAGACTGTGGGTCTTTAAAATGATGAAAGGTTTTGATACAGTGGATGCAGGCAGAATATGTGGAAAGAGGGAAAAACAACAACCAACAATATAATGGAATTCAGAATATCATTTTATATCCAGAGAGTGGTGAGAAAGTGGAAATCACTCCCACAGGAAGTGAAGAGCATTGATGCATTCAAGAGGAGGTTGAGTGAGAAGGGAATAAAGAGTTACTCTAAAAATTTAGATAAGGAAAGAGGGTAAAATACTTTAGTGAAGCATTAATACCAGTATCGAATGGATGGACCAAATAGCTTATGTCCCTATATTGTTCTGGCAACTGAACATGTGGAATAAATAGAGAATCAGGGAAGTAGTTATTGATCATTCTTCATCTAAAAGAGCAGTTGCTTAATTCCTTCCAACATCCCATATGGACTTCCTTCTTTAATCGTTAATTTATTCATGCCACTCATTAATCTGCTTATTTGTGCCCACCTCTTTTTACTCCATTTACCTTCCTAACATCCTTCAATTATCTGTCTCCTTTCTAAATTGCAAATTCATTGGAGCAGTTTATTAATTCCTCTGTTTACTAGAAACCTTATCAAAAATCTTATGCATCTTATTGATAATTCTTGAATCTGATTGGAGAGATAAGCTGCTGCATGTCCATTTCCACAAGTTCCGAATGTCCAGCATGCTATTAAATGTATGCTACTTACAGTAGACAATACAAAAGCTCACAAGAAATCTGTATCTATAAATTTTATACATAATTGCAAAATGAGGGTATGACCTGGTCTGAAGTATCAGTTTAATGTGGATGGAATGAGTCTGTGCATAACAAATAAAATAAAGAAATTCTGGTGAATTACTAGATTTTATTTATCCTTCAGTGATTAATGAAATTGAATTTCTGATCTTTAATATTATTGTCGGTATGATTTTGCTGAATATTAATTGGTTACTATATTTGCCTTTGTGGTTATTTTGACTGCTGCAAAAGGTGCAGTTATTTCTTGAAATTACCTTGCAGATGGAGTAAAATACCTGACAAATGTAATTGCAGAGTTTAGTGGGTGCTTGATAGTTAACGTGGATGCAATGGACTGAAAGGTCTGTTTCCATGCTGTATGACTTCATGAATTCAAATTGTCATGGTGAACAAACAGCGCTAAATAAGGCAGAACCAATGAGCCTTTGGGTGCACAATGTTGTTAATGTGCATCTATCCTCAAATATGGCTGTGACCTTTCTCCAAAAATTCATCAGATATTTGCAATCAGGCAAATGGGCTATCATTCAGTTTACAAAGAATCTCCACCAAGTTTACTGAGTGTGAACAATCTAAAGGTAAATGCTCACAAGTGGAAAAGCTATGGACAGAAAGACAATTCTTTATACTTCTTCCTTTTCCTCTTCACATGATATGAGGCCATTCAGCCCACTAGCCCTATCCTGACACATAAATTTTCCTATCACGCCCATTTTGTTATGCTTTGTATCTTCAAAACATCAAACTAATTCAAAAGAAGACACGGGAGACCAAGAATTTACTTTAATGTGTATCACGTGGTAGCGTGAAGACATAGGCAATTAACTCATTTTTTAGATGTAACTCATCATGAATTTTTTAAACAAACAATAATGCTTAATCAAACAATATATATATATATATATATATGTGTGTGTGTGTGTGTGTGTGTGTGTGTGTTTGTGTGCATGCACATGGCCAAGTGGTTAAGGCATTGGACTAGCGACCTGAAGGCCGTGAGTTTGAGCCCCAGCCGAGGCAACGTGTTGTGTCCTTGAGCAAGGCACATAATCACACATTGCTCTGCGACGACACTGGTGCCGAGCTGTATGGGCCCTAATGCCCTAGTGCCCTTCCCTTGAAGAACACTGGTGTTGTGGAGAGGGGAGACTTGCAGCATGGGCAACTGCTGGTCTTCAATACAACCTTGCCCAGGCCTGCGTCCTGGAGAGTGAAACTTTCCAGACGCAGATCCATGGTCTCACAAGCCTATCGAATGCCCTCTGTATATATATCATATATATATACATGCACGATTACTCAAATATTAAATACACAACACATTCCTCTCCTTATTTCTCTGTAGTCTATTCCTTCTCATATGTATGTCAGCTTCCCAATGATTCTCCTTTCACTGCTGCTAGGAATGATTTACAGTGGCCAATTAACCAGAATGTCTTCAGAATGTGGAAGGAAACTGGAAAATATCCAGGGAGGAGGCCCACGCAGCCAAAGTGAAAATGTACAAAATCCACAGTCAGCAGCAGATATCAGAAGCAAACATAGGTTGTGAGGTAGCATAACAAACTGGTACTCAACTGTACAACTATTTCCAAGCTAATGTTTAAAGAATAAATGGTGAATGTAGCCATACTTTGTACAGTCTACATTTCTGTAATATTACATTAATGTAGCTTTAGATCACAGGATTACAAATTTAAATTTTGTTTCAATTAATCTGAACATTGCTCTATGCAGATGAGATTTTTAATTAGGTAAGCTATGAATAAATTCTTCCATTTTTTTTATGTGGCAATTGTAAGACATTTAATTAAATTCAGCTGAAGTAGAAAATAACCCTGACACTACACTCAGCTAAATTGGTTGCAGCATGTGGCTAGTGTGGCTGACTCCACACTTGAGTAGGACTCTTCTTAATTACCTTTTGTGACCAGACATTCCTTTTGGTACCAATAAAATTTCTGCTTCAGAGTAGTTCTTGGAACGTGACAACTTCGGTGGAGCTCACAGGAGATTCAATGGAGAGTGTGCTCAAAGAGTCAATTATCAGGTCACAGCAGCCTTCAAAAATTGGATAGGGACTAGAGAGCTGCTCCATTATACAAAGACTAGAGTGGAAGTTAATCAATGCTGCTACTCAGAAGACATTTAAAAGTTCAAAGTTCAAAGTAAATTTATTGTCAAAATATGAATACTATATATTCATCTTCTTGCAGGTACCCTCAGGAAAATAAAGAAATACAATAGAATTCACGAGAAAACAAAGGCTGACAAATATTTAATGTGTTGAAAAGGACAAGTAGTACAAATAATAAAAGAAAGTAAACAAGTGATACTGAGAACACAAGCTGCAGAATCCCTAAAAGTGAGTCTACATTCTGCAGGGTCAGTTCAGTGCTAAGGCGAGTGAAGCCAGTCCAGGAGCCCAATGGCTGCAGGGCAACAATTGATCCAGTACTTGGTGGAGAGGAACCCAAGACTCCAGCACCTCCCCTAGCCAGTGGTAGCAGCAAGAAGAGAAGGAGACAGATTAAAGGCTGGCAGATGGGACAGGCTCAGGCAGGGAATCTTGGCTAGCATGGAGGAGTGGAGTTGTGTTCACTAAATATCTGAGGTAAAAACATACATTTGTTAACTCGAAGGCTGTGTCAGTAAGTGCTTAACTCCTCGCCATATCTATGCAGTTAGACCTCTGTTGGAAAGACGAGGATTTTCATAGTAGTTCAAAATTATTGAATGTAATTATAATTCCTCCATTCGTGGAATAGCTGTGGGTTGTGCCATTTTAAAACCTCAGATAAGGACGTCTCTGTGCATTCTTCACATGGAGGAAGGAAATAAGAGGGAAAGGAGGGAAACCAGGAGAGCTAAACAAAGGTATGAGGTTGCTCTAGTAGACAAAGTGAAGGAGAATCCCAAGGGCTTCTACAGATATATTACAAGCAAAAGCATAGCAAGGAGCAAAATTAGTCCTCTTGAAGATCAGCGTGATCATCTACGCATGGAGCCGAAAGAGAAGGGGGAAGATCTTAAATGGATTTTTTATATATATATTTACTCTGGTGATGGACACAGAATGTATAGAACTGAAGCAAACAAATAGTGAGGTTATAGACTGCAATCAGATTACAGAGAAGGAGGTGTGTACTGTCTTGAGGCAAAGTTGGGTGGATAGGGGCCTAGCAGAGGTATTTAAAACATCCTTAACGACAGGTGGGGTGCTGGGGGATTGGAGAATAACTAATATTGTTACTTGTTTAAGGAAGGCTCTAAGAATAAATTGGGAAAATATAGGCTGGTGAGCCTGACATCTGCAATTGGTAAGTTATTCAAAGATATTCTAAGGAACAGAATGTAGAACTATTTGTTATCCATGATGGCACTGAGCTGCAATCTCCATTGAGTCACCACTCTGACTTAGTTGATTTTTTAATTGTTTAATTGTTGAATTTTAATTGCTTTTTTTGGTTTGTAAGGATGGATTTGGGGACAGAGAGGTGAGTTAGGGGTCAGGTTAGGGATGTGGGGGTATTAGAGGTCAGGCCAAAGTCTAGATCTCTGCTCTGTACTTGAAAACCAGCAACATAGATGTGGGACATCCGTGGTTTGGATGCTGGACCAGCAGAGAGTGGGCGAGGGTCCCCAAAACAATGAGTTTTCAGTGGGTTCCTGAGTTGGTGTTCCTTGCGGACAGGAGGAATGAGTTTCGATGACCCCTGGATTTGGGGATCGGTGAGACTAGAGTACGAGGCCCAGTGTTCAGGTTTCCACAATTGGCGATTCCAGGTTTCAAGGCTTGTTGTTTGGTGATTGGCATGTCCTGAGATCAATGCCGAAGACTGAGGCCCAAGAATGAATCAGAAATCGAGGCCCTTCGGTCATAGCCTATTCTGTGAATCTCTGTGAGTCAGGTGCCTGCAGGCCTGAGTCCGTGTCTGCTAGAGGCTGAACTTGGATGCCTGTGCTGAGGATGGAGAACTCTGTATGTGCATGAGTGGGAGAGAGGAACATGGCTTGTTTTTGCTGTTGTTGTTAGTTGCTTCTTGTGTTCTGCCCAGCATTATGGGCATGCTGTGTTGCCACCAGAATGTGTGGTGGCACTTGTGGGCTGCTCCCAGCACACCCTTGGGTACACTGTATATTTCAATGTACATGTGACAAATAAACTTGAATCTTGAATTTTTCTGGATAGACAGGGCCTGATTAGGAATAGTCAGCATGACATTATTTGTGGTAGGTCATGTTTAAACAAGCTTGTGGAGTGTATCAAGGAGGTTACTAGGAATAGTGATGAAGGAAAGGCAGTGGATATTGTCGACATAGACTTTAGCAAGGCCCTTGACAAGGTCTTGCAGCAGAGGCTGGTCAAGATAGTTCAGCAGCTTGGCATTGAGGTAGTAATTTGGATTCAACTTTGAAAACGGAAGAAGCCAGAGAGTGGTAGTAGATGGTTGGCTCTCTGTATACTGGTGTTCCACAGGGTTCTGTGCTGGGCCCATTGTTGTTTGTGATCTATATCAACGATCTGGATGATAATGTAATACTTTACTTTACTTTATTGTCACCAAACAATTGATACTAGAGTATACAATCATCACAGCGATATTTGATTCTGCGCTTTGCGCTCCCTGGATTACAAATCGATAGTAAATATTAAAAACTTAAATTATAAATCATAAACAGAAAATAGAAAAGGTAAAGTAAGGTAGTGCAAAAAAAACTGAGAGGCAGGTCCGGATATTTGGAGGGGAATCTTATCATAGTTGGAAAGAAGCTGTTCCTAAATCTGGCCGTACGAGTCTTCAAGCTCCTGAGCCTTCTCCCAGAGGGAAGAGGGACAAGAAGTGTGTTGGCTGGGTGGGTCATGTCCTTGATTATCCTGGCAGCGCTGCTCCGACAGCGTGTGGTGTAAAACGAGTCCAAGGACGGAAGATTGGTTTGTGTGATGTGCTGCGCTGTGTTCACGATCTTCTGCAGCTTCTTCTGCTCTTGGACAGGACAACTTCCATACCAGGTTGTGATGCACCCTAGAAGAATGCTTTCTACGGTGCATCTATAAAAATTAGTGAGGGTTTTAGGGGACAGGCCAAATTTCTGTAGCTTTCTCAGGAAGTAAAGGTGCTGGTGGGCCTTCTTGGATAATGAACTGGATCAGCAAGTTTGCAGATGATACCAAAATTGTGGGTGCAGTGGACAGTGAGAGAGGTGATCATATCTTGCAGCAGGATTTGGACCAGCTGCAGAAATGGGATTAAAAATTGACAGATGGAATTTATTGCAGGCAAGTGCGAAATGTTGCACTTTGGGAAGCCAGACCAGGTTAGGACTTGCATGGTGAGAGGTAGGGCACTGAGGAGCGCAGTAGGACAGAGAGATCTGGGAATACAGATCCATAATTCTTTTAAGTTAGTGTCACAGTTACATATGACCGAAAGGACAGTTTTTGGCACATTGGCCTTCATAAATCAAAGCATTGAGGTAAGGAGTTGGGATGTTATGTTGAAATCACATAAGACATTGGTGAGGCAAAATTTAGAGTATTATGTGCAATTCTGGTCACCCTCCTACTGGAAGGATATCAATAAAATTGAAAGAGTACAGAGAAAATCTCTAGGATGTTGCTGGCACTTGAGAACTTGAGTTATATGGAAAGATTGGATAGGTTTGGACTTTATTCCCTGGAATGTAGAAGAATGAGGGGAGATTTGATAGAGGTATACAAAATTATGAGGGGTAAATGCAAGCAGGCTTTTTCCATTGAGGTTGGGTGAGTCTAGAACCAGAGGTCATGGGTTAAGTGTGAAAGGTGAAATATTTAAGGGCAACCTGAGGGAAACTTCTTCACTCAGAGGGTGGTGAAAGTGTGGAATGAGCTTTCAGTGGATATCAAGTCAAACTAGAGTTTCTGGAAAGTATTGGGACCTAGAGGCAAAAGAAAATAAAATTTAAAAGTAATAGCAAGAATCCACTGATAGACTGGATGGAACCCACTGCTTCTACCCAGAACTTTGGGGGGACCCAGCAGCATCACAGCGGCAGTCCGGGAGCAGCGTTGGAATCTGCTGTAAGGTGCTGAACTTTAAATAACTTGAGAGACTGTTTCATGGAAAAGAGCACTGCTGTCACTGCGTTTTGGGTTAGCGCTAGCTTCACGTCACGGGGATCATCGCGCGCAGGCACCTCTGGGAAATGGCGCGAGGTTTAAGAAGAGCTCGGGAATCTTCGGGAAGGGTCACCCGGTTTGAAAACATAATGGTCTATTAGGGAGCGGAGAAGTGTATGTCGGAATCCATCTACAAAGTCCGGAGAGGTAGCCAGATTTTTCACCTTATGACTTATGACTAATGACTAGTATCTAGTGACTAGTGACTAATGTCTAATGTCTAATGTCTAATGACTAGTAACTAATGTCTAATGTCTAATGGCTAATGGTTGATGGAACTAATGGAACTATCAAACTACCGCACTTGCGAAAAATAAAACGGAGGAAAAAGGAAAAGTTGTTTGGTCATTGAGTGGAATCTAGTTAAAAAACCTTCAGGTAGACGCATTCAGTCCCCTTCAAGTGGGGAAGCTGCACATGTTCAAAGAAGAAAAAGAAGCCCGACTTGACAGTGAAAAAACTGGTCGACCGGGAAACTAGAGGACCAGGAAACAGAAATCTGGGAGCTTTGAGCTGGAACAGCAGGAGCAATAACCTGGAATCCTGAAAAAGGAAGAAAACCAAGTTAAGATAAAACAACATCAAAGCATCATTAAAAAGTTGTACTTACATTCTCACCTGTGAACAGCCTGCAGAGGAAATCAAACATGGCTGATCAAGCTATTGGGAAATCAGTTGAGCAACTCAAGGTAGAGCGAACGACAGCAAAAACATTATTTTCTCATCTGATCAACAGTATTACCAGGACCTATGAAGACATGTCTGAAGAGGAGCTCAGAGTCAGTTTCAATAAACTCACAATAGGAGCTGAGAAAGTCATGGAAACCGGTGATGATGTGGAGGCTGGACTCATTGCAGAACTGGAGGTGAAGCTGAACACAGAGGAAGTAGCTGTGTTAACTGAACAGCAAAAAGCCGACCTGGCAAAGGCGGCAAATGAGTGTAAGTTGAAACTAAAAGAGGTCAGAAGCTAATCCAGGAGACTCTTTGGACCAACTTTGGAAATATTGAATTGTTCACAGCACTACAAGCAGCAGAGGATGAATGTAAAAGCGTCACTGCTGTACAACCCGATGGCCACCAGGAGCTGTATGACTTCATGCTTAACCACCTGCAAGGACTGGTAAAGACAGCGAAGGAAGTGCATGGTCAGTGGAAATGATGGATCTCGTCGGGATCAGAAGGTTCTTCAGAGTCACCTAAAGGGGCTCGAACTCCACATCACCGAGTTGGTTTCCAAGAAGGTCCACTTCATACAGGCAGGGAGAAAGGAGGATGCTGAAAGACTAACGCTGACGGCGTTGGGCTTTTCCTCCAATTTTCCCACGCCAGCCATCAGACTGAAACCGACGGCCCTTTCCAAGTTTACTGGCAGCAAACGTGATTTTCACAGGTGGAGAAAGGACTGGGAAGCACTCCAGAGGCAGGGAGAGCCGACCGGTTCAAGAGAGGTGAAAAAGATTCTTGATGACAGAATCAGAAGAGACCTTCGCCTTACTACTTATAACACTGCAGATAACATCTTCCATGTTCTAGAAAACTGCTATGGAAATCAAACATCCATTGCTATTGAAATAGTGGAAGAGTTACAGAAAATGCCAGCTGTCAGAAATCATCAGTCATAGAAAATAGTGGAAATAATTCAAGCTGTGGAGAAGGCACTTCAATACTTCAGTGACCTTGGAGACACGGGTGCTATCAAAAATCCGCTGGCGACAAAATCAATTGAAAGTAAACTTCCAGAAACTCTCAAAAAGGAATGGCTGGTCTATGTCACTGACAAGAGAAATGCTGTGGCACCAGATAATCGGTTTGACAGTCTCTTGGAATTCCTCAAAGGGCAAGAGAGCATATATGAGCAGCTCGAGCAACTGAGGGATGAAGAGCCAAGTAGAACAGAAACCAGGGCTGAGCCAAGACATGCCAGAACCAAGTCTCCCTAGTCAGGCGATGACCATGCAGGGTGTGTAGTCTGCGGTGACAGAAAGCACAAAAGGAAGCTCTGCTTTTGCAAACAGTTTTGAGCGCTGAAGCTGCCAGAGAAAAAGGCTGCAGTAAGAAAGTTGGGGGCATGCAAGCGGTGTCTTGAGGTTCATGATGACAGTTCATACTGCAAACCTGCCTATCTGTGTAAAAACTAAGACTGCAAGGATGAGCACACTCCTGAGTATCATCACTATCTGTGCCCCAATGACGAAAAAGAGCAGATTTGGTCCAGAGGAACATAAAGGCAGGAAGAAATATATAGAGGATCAAGAGGAGTTTTTCAGCAAACTTTCACCAGAATTGTCCAAACAATGTCATGATGTATTTTCAAACATTGCATCCAGAGCCTTCAGCACTGTGAAAGATAAACCGGGCCTTCTGGTGGAAAGTGGATTGCAAGAGCTGCCAGTGATTATGATGCTTCTCGAGGTCACAGCTAATGCTGGGCAAAAAATTGGGACGTTAACTGACCTGGCTTCAGACACCAATCATATAACCCACAAGGCTGCAAGCAGACTGAACCTCAGAAGTGAGGAAATCACTCTTGTTGTCCATGGAGTTGGGGGGGATGAAGGTTCAGGTGGAGACAAAGCGGTACATTCTAAAAATCAGAGTAAGCACTCCCAAGGGCACTCTCAAATCACACCAATTGGTTTGTTATAGACTAGACAGCATTGCAAATGTCCACAAATATGTGACACTGAAGCAACTGCAGAAACTCTTCTCAGACATACTGCTTGATGAACTTGTGAGACCCAGAGAAATAGATTTACTCATAAGCCGTAGGGAAGGTCAGCTAGCGCCTCAGAGAACTAGAGCTGTTGGAGACCTCATGCTGTGGGACAGACCACTGAGGCAGACGGTTGGAGGAGCACACCCTGATCTCTTTGAGGAGCTCTCTGTGTCGGCCCACATGTCCAAGACACATTTTGTTTTGCGTTTTGATTCACAACCCCATCCTATTATGGCAATTTTTGGTTTGTCAATGATAGAACATAGATTTTTATCCTCTTTAGCCTGTCGGATGATCTCATTTGTTACTTTAATGGCCAGAAGATCCATTTTATTGAACTGGAAGGAGACCAATCCTCCTACCGCATTTCAATGGCTTTGCCAAATTATATCATGTTCAGAAACATAGAGACATAGAAAATAGGTGCAGGAGTAGGCCATTCGGCCCTTCGAGCCTGCACCACCATTCAGTATGATGATGGTTGATCATCCAACTCAGAACCCTGTACCAGCCTTCTCTCCATACCCGCTGATCCCTTTAGCCACAAGGGCCATATCTAACTCCCTCTTAAATATAGCCAATGAACTGGCCTCAACTGTTTCCTGTGACAGAGAATTCCACAGATTCGCCACTCCCTGTGTGAAGAAGTTTTTCCTAATCTCGGTCCTAAAAGGCTTCCCCTTTATCCTCAAACTGTGACCCCTCGTTCTGGACTTCCCCAACATCGGAAACAATCTTCCTGCATCTAGCCTGTCCAATCCCTTTAGGATTTTATACGTTTCAATAAGATCCCCCCTCAATCTTCTAAATTCCAACGAATATAAGCCTAGTCCATCCAGTCTTTAATCATATGAAAGTCCTGCCATCCCAGGAATCAATCTGGTGAACCTTCTTTGTACTCCCTCTATGGCAAGAATGTCTTTCCTCAGATTAGGGGACCAAAACTGCACACAATACTCCAGGTGTGGTCTCACCAAGGCCTTGTACAACTGCAGTAGTATCTCCCTGCTCCTGTACTCGAATCCTCTTGCTACGAATGCCAGCATACCATTCGCCTTTTTCACCGCCTGCTGTACCTGCATGCCCACTTTCAATGACTGGTGTATAATGACACCCAGGTCTCGTTGCACCTCCCCTTTTCCTAATCGGCCACCATTCAAATAATAATCTGTTTTCCTGTTTTTGCCACCAAAGTGGATAATCTCACATCTATCCACATTAAATTGCATCTGCCATGAATTTGCCCACTCACCTAACCTATCCAAGTCACCCTGCATCCTCTTAGCATCCTCCTCACAGCTAACACTGCTGCCCAACTCTGTGTCATCCACAAACTTGGAGATGCTGCATTTAATTCCCTCATCTAAGTCATTAATATATATTGTAAACAACTGGGGTCCCAGCACTGACCCTTGCGGTACCCCACTAGTCACCGCCTGCCATTCTGAAAAGGTCCCGTTTATTCCCACTCTTTGCTTCCTGTCTGCTAACCAATTCTCTATCCACATCAATACCTTACCCGCAGTACCGTGTGCTTTAAGATTGCACACTAATCTCCTGTGTGGGACCTTGTCAAAGCCTTTTGAAAATCCAAATATACCACATCCACTGGTTCTCTCCTATCCACTCTGCTAGTTACATCCTCAAAAAATTCTATGAGATTCATCAGACATGATTTTCCTTTCACAAATCCATGCTGACTTTGTCCGACGATTTCACCGCTTTCCAAATGTGCTGTTATCACATCTTTGATAACTGACTCTAGCATTTTCCCTACCACCGATGTTAGGCTAACCAGTCTATAATTCCCTGCTTTCTCTCTCCCTCCTTTTTTAAGAAGTGGGGTTACATTAGCCACCCTCCAATCCTCAGGAACTAGTCCTGAATCTAAAGAGTTTTGAAAAATTATCACTAATGCATCCACTATTTCTTGGGCTACTTCCTTAAGCACTCTGGGATGCAGACCATCTGGCCCTGGGGATTTGTCTGCCTTTAATCCCTTCAATTTACCTAACACCACTTCCCTACTAATATGTATTTCCCTCAGTTCCTCCATCTCACTGGACTCTCTGTCCCCTACTATTTCTGGAAGATTATTTATGTCCTCCTTAGTGAAGACAGAACCAAAGTAGTTATTCAGTTGGTCTGCCATGTCCTTGCTCCCCATAATCAATTCATCTATTTCTGTCTGTAGGGGACCTACATTTGTCTTAACCAATCTTTTTCTTTTCACATATCTATAAAAGCTTTTACAGTCAGTTTTTATGTTCCCTGCCAGTTTTCTCTCATAATCTTTTTTCCCTTTCCTAATTAAGCCCTTTGTCCTCCTCTGCTGGACTCTGAATTTCTCCCAGTCCTCAGGTGAGCCACTTTTTCTAACTAATTTGTATGCTTCTTCTTTGGAATTGATACTATCCCTAATTTCCCTTGTCAGCCATGGGTGCACTACCTCCCCTGATTTATTCTTTTGCCAAACTGGGATGAGCAATTGTTTAGTTCATCCATGCGATCTTTAAATGCTTGCCATTGCATATCCACCGTCAACCCTTTAAGTGTCATTTGCCAGTCTATCTTAGCTAATTCACGTCTCATACCTTCAAAGTTACCCTTCTTTAAGTTCAGAACCTTTGTTTCTGAATTAACTATGTCACTCTCCATCTTAATGAAGAATTCCACCATATTATGATCACTCTTACCCAAGTGGCCTCTCACGACAAGATTGCTAATTAACCCTTCCTCATTGCTCAATACCCAGTCTAGAATAGCCTGCTCTCTAGTTGGTTCCTCGACATGTTGTTTCAAAAAACCATCCCGCATACATTCTAAGAAATCCTCTTCCTCAGCACACTTACCAATTTGGTTCACCCAATCTATATGTAGATTGAAGTCACCCATTATAAGTGCTGTTCCTTTATTGCACGCATTTCTAATTTCCTGTTTAATACCATCCCCAACCTCACTACTATTGTTAGGTGGGCTGTACACAACTCCCACCAGCGTTTTCTGCCCCTTAGTGTTATGCAGCTCTACCCATATCGATTCCACATCATCCCGGCTAATGTCCTTCCTTTCTATTGCGTTAATCTCATCTTTAACCAGCAACGCTACCCCACCTCCTTTTCTTTCATGTCTATCCCTCCTGAATATTGAATATCCCTGAATGTTGAGCTCCCATCCTTGGTCACCCTGGAGCCATGTCTCTGTGATCCCAACTACATCATATTCATTAATAACAATCTGCACTTTTAATTCATCCACCTTGTTACGAATGCTCCTTGCATTGACACACAAACCCTTCAGGCGTGCTTTTACAACACTCTTAGCCACTATACAATTATGTTGAAAAGTGGCCCTTTTTGATGCTTGCCCTGGATTTGCCGGCCTGCCACTTTTACTTTTCACTTTACTACTTTTTGCTTCTACCCTCACTTTACACCCCTCTGTCTCTCTGCACTGGTTCCCATCCCCCTGTTGTGAACTAACCTCCTCACACCTAGCCTCTTTAATTTGATTCCCTCCCCCCAAACATTCTAGTTTAAATTCACCTCAGTAGCCCTCACTAATCTCCCTGCCAGGATATTGGTCTCCCTAGGATTCAAGTGTAACCCGTCTTTTTTGTACAGGTCACGCCTGCACCAAAAGATGTCCCAATGATCCAAAAAGTTGAATCCCTGCACCCTGCTCCAATCCCTCAGCCACGCATTTATTCTCCACCTCATTGCATTCCTACTCTCACTGTCGCGTGGCACAGGCAGTAATCCCGAGATTACTACCTTTGCAGTCCTTTTTCTCAACTCCCTACCTAACTCCCTATATTCTCCTTTCAGAATCTCTTCCCTTTTCCTGCCTACGTCATTGGTACCTATATGTACCGCGACCTCTGGCTCCTCACCCTCCCACTTCAGGATATCTTGGACGCGATCAGAAATATCCCGGACTCTGGCACCAGGGAGGCAAACTACCATCCGGGTCTCCGGACTGCGTCCACAGAATAGCCTGTCTGACCCCCTTACTATTGAGTCCCCTATTACAACTGCCCTCCTCTTCCTTTCCCTACCCTTCTGAGCTACAGGGCCGGACTCTGTGCCAGAGGCACGGCCACTGTCGCTTCCCCCGGGTAAACTGTCCCCCCCCAACAGCACTCAAACAGGAGTACTTATTGTCAAGGGGCACATCCACTGGGGTACTCTCTATTAGCTGACTCTTCCCCTTCCCCCTCCTAACCGTGACCCACTTGTCTGCCTCCCGTGGCCCCGGTGTGACCACCTGCCTGTAACTCCTCTCTATCAACTCCTCACTCTCCCTGACCAGACGAAGGTCATCGAGCTGCAGCTTCAGTTCCCTAACGCGGTCCCTTAGGAGCTGCATCTCGGCGCACCTGGCGCAGATGTGGACGTCCGGGAGGCTTGGAGACTCCAGGACCTCCCACATCCGGCACCGAGAACAACAAGCTGCCCTCACACTCATATTGCCTCTCTCCTCAAATAACAACAAAAAATGAATACCAAACCTTCCTTGCCTCGCCTGTTTCCGCCTAAGCCTATTGAGCCAAAGCCCTTAAGCCTTCACTCTGCTCCCGGCTCAATCCACCGCCCGCAAACTCCGCTGCCCTCTGTATGAGGCTGTGTTCCTTTTAAATCTTCCGCGCTTCACTGCCCGACGTCACACGCCTGCGAAGTCCCGCCTCTCTGAACGCCGATGGGAAAAAAACCCGAAAAATTCAAAAATGGCTTCCTCTGCACTCCCGCTCCTATTCTCAGACTCCCTTCTCCGAATTAAACCCGAAGCAGGGTTTCTGTCCTTTTAAATCTTCCACGCTTCACTGCCCGACGTCACACGCCTGCGAAGTCCCGCCTCTCTGAACGCCGATGGGAAAAAAACCCGAAAAATTCAAAAATGGCTTCCTCTGCACTCCTGCTCCGATTCTCAGACTTCCTTCTCCGAATTAAATTTAGAAAAAATCAGAAGTGACATTTTTGATCCTTCGGATAAATTTGAAGAGACTTGGAAATCATTTATTCAGCATTTTCATATGATGTAATTTGACCTTTCCAAATCTTTCTTATTAACTTAAAATATATGAATAGAGGAGCGGAGTTGACGACATTACTGAACGTGTTCGATTTAAGATATTGGTCTAGCCTTGTTTTGTTCCGTTTTTTTTGGGTTTAGTATTTAGTTTCTTTTTTTTGGTTTTTTTGGGGGGTTTTCTTTGTATTTTTTTTCTTTTTATTTCTTTTTTCTCTGGATTAATTATATTAAGAGTTTGGAAATCTATTATACCTGCATTACTTGAAATCTTTTTTGTACATGCTTATCAACAATAAGATTATTCCAATCTCTCTGTATCAATAGTGTTATTCTGTTTATAATTTTGGAAAATTAATAAAAAGATTTAAAAAGAAAGAAAGACACATTTTGCGAGGTCAATGAGAGCGGCTGCTGTAAAGTGCAAGGAGCTCACCAGCAGAGTTCCAGAGCAACTTGCACCAAACAAATAGGATAGCATCAAGCTCCAGGAGTCAGGTACTTCAAGCACCAACTGGGACTTCCTAGAGTGGTGGAAGTGGGATAGTATTGGCGCAGCATGCGAGCCAAAATGCGGGGGTTGCCGCTACAGAAACCGCCAGCCAGGCGGCAAAGGAATGACTCTTGCTGAGGAGCGGGAACTTGAAGTTGTAAGAAGAGGCCTCACCTATGTCACAGGTGACCGCCACAGCAAGGAACCACATTGGCACGCCAGATATCCTTGGTTAGAAGATCCAGCTTCCATGCCAAACAACAAAAGAACAATTGAGGCTACATTTCTCAGGATGGAAAAGCAACTAGCCAAAGAACCCGAGTGGAAAGCTGCCTACACTGCTCAAGTGCATGACATGGTCGATCGAAGGGCTGCAATGAAATTGTCCAAAGACACGGTCATCAACTGGAATGGGCCAGTCTAGTACGTGAGTCACTTTATTGCTCCGAACCCGCACTCTGTCACGACCCCAGTGAGACTTGTGTGGAACAGCAGCCAAAATTTCAGAGGCGTGAGCTTGAACAACCTGCTAATGAAAGGTCCAGATGTCCTCAACCAGATTCGCACTGTCCTACTCAGATTCAGGGGTGGGGTATACGCTGCTCTGGGTGACATAAAAAAGATGTACAATTCGGTTTGGTTGGAAGACTGGGAAGTGCACCTGCATAGATTCCTCTGGTGAGACTCCGAGGACGAAGAGCTGGGGGAATACGCAATCACAAGAGTGAACATCGGAGATAAACCAGCAGGGTGCATTGTGCAGCTAGCAATGCGCGAAACTGCTAACCTCCCTCCTTTCACCCACCTCAAAGAGGAGCGGCAGGTGCTCCAACAGGACAGTTATGTTGATGACATTCTCACATCCCACAACAACCTTGACCAGCTGAAGTCCATCACAGCAAATTTGGAGCAGATCCTGAAGGCCAGAGGTTTCGAGCTCAAGCCTTGAGTCTTTTCTGGGCAAAGTGGGAGGAAAGAGTGCAATTACAAGCTGGAGAAGTCCAAGGCAGAAACCATGGTCTTGCCAAACCAAATGCGCGATGATGACAAGAAGGCACTTGGCCTGGGCCACGTAGTAGAAGAGGACAAGCTCCATGTGATGATTACAATCAATTTCTCGAAGAGAAAGAAGCAAAAATGAGACTTGGCCAAGACCTTCTACAAGAGCAAATCAGATACCAGATGCCAACCCCCCTGACATGAAGAGAACTGCTCAGTCAATTATCAGGGCTGTATGACCCAGTTAGCCTGGTAACTCCTGCTAAGCAGGAGGGAGCTATTCTGGTATGAAGGGCGTTCCAAGAGGCAAAGGGTGAAAGGTGTCCAGTCAAAGACACATGAGACATAGCACTCTGAGATGGCCTCAGGGAGGATGCAATTAAGCTCTTCGAGGAGTACGTTCAACTTGGCAAGGTAAAGTTCACCGGGGCACTGACTCCCCCATGCTTCACTGAGGAACCCTGGGCAATCACGTCCTGTGATGGAAGCGAGCACGCCTATGGAGCAGTGGTGTACCTAAGGTGGAACTTAGACCAGGGCTCAATCGTCAGGCTGGTGGAATCTAAAGCCAAATTAACTCCCTTGGATCACAAATATGATGCTGTCAAAGCAGAGGTGTGTGGAGCAGTGTTTGCCTCATGCCTGAGAAAGTACTTTGAGCTGCATAGCCAAATCCAAGTTGGGAGGTAGTACCATTTCGCTGATAGCCAAACAGTCCTTGGTGCAGTACAGCAAGAAAGCTATGGCTATCAAACATTCTTTGCAAATAGGATCGGAGAGATTCAAAACAGAACAGGGATCCAGGACTGGTGATGGATTCCTGGTCCGCAAAATATTGCTGATGTAATCACCAGAGGAGCCAGCCCTCAAGACCTGGATGAAGACTCAGAGTGGCAAAATGGGCCAAAGTTTTTGAGTTCGCCAGTGAATGAGTGGCCGATGAAATCAGCCAAAGAACTAGCAGCCACTGCCAGGGAAAGCATCAACAAATTGCAAAAGAAGGCATTTGTTGCTGCTTTGACAAGGGCCAAGACAAAGAAACAGGAACCAGCACAAAAACAGTACCAGGTCAAAACAGAACAATGGAGACCGCCTGCAGCGTCAGCCATCCGAAGCCCTGTGGACATCAAGCGGTTCAGTGTTCTAACTAGACTAGTCAAAACAGTTGCATGGATCTGGAGAGCATTAAAAAAGTTCATTGGACAAAGTCAAGCCGTGGACAGTTCAAAGTGGGAGACAGTTTCTTTGGCAGGAGTCATCTCAGTAAGGGAACGAGAAGATGCCCTCAGAGACATTTTTCTAGCAACACAAGAGTGCGCAGCCTTCCCAAGCACCACTACAGACAGGCTGGTAGTCTACAAAAACCAAGACTCTGGGCTGTTGGTTTGTGGTGGCCGAGTGCAAATCTTCAAAGAAGACCAAGTTGGTGCCCCCATCTTGCCCTGTGATGCCCGGGTGTCCACACTGTTAACTCAGGAGGCCCACAATGAGAGTCAAGGCAGAGTGGCCGGAACCTTGCTCAAGATGAGAAAAAAGGCATGAATCATAAGGGGAAGGAAAATTGACCAAAAAGTTGTCTATGGCTGCATGCTCTGCAGGAAGGTAAGAGCAAAGAAATGTCAACAAGTAATGGGTGACTTGCCACCAGAAAGAACTGAACCTGCTGCGCCATTCCTGTTCACAACGATGGACCTCTTAGGACACTACCAAGTAAAAGATGATGTCAAGAAAAGAGTAACAATGAAAATCTGGGGAGTGGTCTATGGCTGCATGGCCAGCAGAGCCATCCACACAGAGTTGGTAAACACCTTATCAGAGGATTCCTGATGGCCTATCAAAGGTTCACAGCAATCAGAGGACATCCAAGGAAAATCTAGTCAGATCCAGGCACCAATTTCATTGGAGTAAAACCAGTCTTGGAGGAGCTGTACAAATTCTTGGACAGCCTGAACAAAGCAGCCCTGCAGGAGACCCAGGCAAAAAAATGGAACGGAGTAGATGTGGAAAATCCATCCTCCTGATTCTCCACACAGGAATGGTGCTGCAGAAGCCCCTGTATGCATTGTAAAGAGAGCACTCCAGAGTCTTGAGAAGGAGTCTGGGCTCAGTTACAGCGAGTTCCAGACAACTCTTCACATAGCAGCCAACCTTGCCAACGAGCACCCAATTGACTCCAGGGTACAGAGCCGGGAAGACTGTATTCAGTATGTCACACCCAACACTCTTCTACTCGGTCGAGCATCTCAAAGTGGGAATTTCAAAACCTTTGACTTTTCCAGCTACCCCTACAAAAGACTCCGAGCAATGCGGTCAGAGGTGACCAAGTTCTGGAGGTGCTGGAGCCAACTCGCTGGTCCTAATTGGTTTGTCAGGAGCAAGTGGCATACTGCACAGAGAAACGTCACTGTTGGGGACATTGTCTGGTTAAGCGACCAAAATGCACTGAGAGGACATTTCAAGCTTGGCAGAGTCGTCAATACTAACCCAGACAGCAAAGGCATCGTGAGGGAAGTCAACATCAGGATCTTCCCAAGCTACAGTGTTCCTAGTGTTCCTGTGACAAAAGATCTGAAAGTAACAACAAGGTATTCAATCTCTGATGGGAAAAAAGACAGGATCCAAGCCACCATCCTTCACAGGGACGTCAGGCGGCTGGTTATCTTACTACCTGCTGAGGAACAGATAGAAAGTCAAGTCAACAATATATTGTAAGAACACTGAACTGGGACCACCAAGTTTGCCTTTGAAGCTGGTGATCTCCCCTGTGGTTCCATGGGAAGATCGAGTGGGAGGTGTCAAGTCAAACTCGAGTTTCTAGAATGTATTGGGACCTAGAGGTAAAAGAAAATGAAATTTAAAAGTGATAGCAAGAATCCACTGATAGAGCAGATGGAACCCACTGACTGAGTGCTGCTTCTGCCCAGAACATCGGGAGGACCCGGCAGCATCACAGCGGCAGTCCGGGAGCAGCGTTGGAATCTGCGGTAAGATGCTGAACTTTAAATAACTTGAGAGACTGTTTCATGGAAAAGAGCACTGTTGTCACTGCGTTTTGGGTTAGCGCTAGCTTCGCGTCACGGGGATCATCGCGTGCAGGCACCTCTGGGAAATGGCGCGAGGTTTAAGAAGAGCTCGGGAACCTTCGGGAAGGGTCACCCGGTTTGAAAACATAATGGTCTATTAGGGAGCAGGGAGGTCTGGTCGGAATCCGTCTACAAAGTCCGGAGAGGTAGCCAGTTTTTTCACCTTATGATTTATGACTAATGACTAGTGTCTAGTGACTAGTGACTAATGTCTAATGGTTGATGGAACTAATGGAACTATCAAACTGCCGCACTTGCGAAAAATAAAAGGAGGAGAAAGGAAAAGTTGTTTGGTCATTGAGTGGAATCTAGTTAAAAAACCTTCGGGTAGACGCATTCAATCCCTTTCAAGTGGGGAAGCTGCACATGTTCAAAGAAGAAAAAGAAACCCGACTTGACAGTGGAAGTGGTGGATGCGGGTTTGATTGCAAGATTTAAGAGGAATTTGAATAAGTACATGGATAGTAGGAGTATGGAGTACAATGATCAGGTTCAGGTTGATGGGACTAGGCAGACCGATGGTTCAGCATGGACAAGGGGAGCTGAAGGGCTTGTTTCTTACTGTAGTGCTCAATGTATAAGGTGCTTTTGATCACCCAACATGTTGTGAATTTATAATATACTTGAAGTTGCTTGATTCTTTCAAAAGAATACTGTTTTCACCCTTTGTCATTTATACAATACAATATTGTAAGATATTTTAAGATCGCTGTTTCTTTGGCCATGGGTGCTGAACACAGCTACTGTCTTTGGAAAAGTTACACATGGGATTGCAAGTTTCCTAGATTCTTCTCAGTGGTAATTCCACTTCTTCAGTGGTATCAGCAGGTCACATCAGCTCAAAGCTATCTTTTCTCAAAGTGCACACAAACTCTCCTTTTTTAAAATTAGTTTCAAGAAATTAAGAAAGATCTATATGCTATACCTCTCCGAACATACAAAAATACCTGCAGAGATCATTATTTGGCAGTAGACTCCAGCTAATTAATAGCTGGCTAAGTCATATCAACAGCAATAATTGGATGACTTTCTTGTCACTCAGTTGTTAACAGTGCTTCGCCATCAGTCTGCATATCCATTTCTGATGAAGAATCTCTGACTTGAAGTATTAACTCTTTTTCTCTTTCTACAGATGTAGCCTGACCTGAGATTTTCAGCTCTTCCTATGTTGTTGAATCTGTCTGGACACAGAAATTAAACTGATTCAAACCTAGAAAGGGCATCACAGGAAAATCAAGTGCAGCAGATTTACTTAGAGAAGTAATGGCCATCGAAAGTTAAATCTTCCTGTCAATCACCACTAATACAAAGCACATCACCTAATTGACTGGCACTTCAAAACACTTAGATAACAAGATCAAATGCTGTGTCAATTTCTGTTGCACCTCAGACCAACTCAGCTCAAGTTAGGAAATGATCCATCTTGCACATCTTGGTTTGGTAACAGCCAGGAAAGCTGAGATTTTTTTGAACTGTGAAAGACAGGGAGATGCAGTGGTGCAGAAGTTGGTACTGGTGCCACACGAATTAGTGAACTTGATTCAGTTCTGATCTTGGTTACATTCTGTGTTGGTTTTCACCTTCACCTTGTGACCACATGGGTTTCCCACTCTGCTTTCCTCCTGTATCCCAGAGATATAGGTTGGGATACTTAATAGTAACCAATTGATTTGGTGGGTGGCCAGTGAATTTGGGGGAGATCCTGGACATTTGAGAGAGGTTAGGTTACAGGAAGAATAAGTGGGGGAATGGGATTAATAAGATTGCTCAGAGCTAACAGATGGCTGAATATAAACAGAGAAACATAGAAGACCTACAGCACAATACAGGCCCTTCGGCCCACAATGCTATGCCGAGCATGTACTCATATTTAGAAATTACCTAGGGTTACCCTTAGCCCTCATGTTATCTGGACCATACTCAATTGGGAAACGTGAAATAAAATATGGAAAGCATATAGACACTGGGAATATTTGGCAATTTTACAGCTTACCCATCTTGACTTTGGAGAAATATGGAAAACTTATGAAATAGTTTAATTGTAATTCTGTTCACATGCCCCAGGCTTCATTATAATGTTTGTAGTGACCCAGCTGATTGATGGGCAGCTGGATAGTCAGGTCCAGAGTGAAAATAAGCCTCCAATCTCCGACTGCATCCAGTACAGATGTCCAAAGAACTTTATGGGGAAGTTTTGGATCATCGTTCAGTGAAGCCATTTGGCAATGAGTTGCACTAAGCAAAGCTTTTGATAAACCAATTCTAGAGTGCTAAAATAGCCTCAGAAATATTAAAGAGCAAATAAGAAACATTGGAAATACTCAGTTTAGAGAGCAGCTGTGGAGAGCAAAAATCGTTTCCCACTCAGGTCATCAGGAATGACGAAAGGTAATCAACATGAAACTTTTGAATGAGTTACAAAACAGGCATTTTAAGGAGCTTGAAGCTCAAGACATAACAGGGGCATTGACAGCTAGTATATGAATTTGGCTCAGCAATAGATCAAAGATGGTCATGGAGGGTGTTTGCCTTTATTTGACTGGAGAAAGGTGACTTGCAGTGTGATTGGTATTGGTGTTTTTTTTTTTAAATCTATGTTGTTGACCTAGACTTGGGATAAAAGTTACAGTTCACTGTGAGGCTTCCTCGCAATATAGAAGTCAGCACAGATTGGAACACATCTATTCAGTCCACAAATGTTATCTTGAATTTCCAGTGACTGTTAATTTGCCACCACAATTCAATTATGACCTCTGACATCTACACTGATCCAAAAGATGTCAACACAATCTCAAGGAAATTGAAAGGTGTGGAGAAGGCATACTAAGGGCTTTAGATGGAAAAAAAGGAAGAGGTAAAAGGGATAGTTCCTAAAGGTTTGTAAGTAGTTGCTGCACATGAGACGTGGCTATTACTAGAGATAGAAAAGTTGAGTATGTGAATCTCAGAAATTATGGTCTCTTCAGAATGTTGAAAGACGAAGAGAGGGCAATATATGGCTGTGAGTAGCATTGAAAGTGGTCCAGTGAGTGTGAAGTCCAATAGAGTGGAAAGTGAGGTAAGAAAAGAAATGAAAGCAAGAAAACACAAAATTAAATGGACAGTTAAAAACCCCATCAACTATGATAGAGGAGGATCCACAGTTAAAGATGACAGAAGGGACTTTGCTTGCACATTCACAGAAGGTGACCTTGTCAGAACAGATGAAATGGAGACAGAAATTGAAGGAATAGAATGGAGTACCTTTTTAAATTTGAGTTTGAGGAAGCATAGTTCAGGTAAAAGCAGGAGTCAACTGTCTTTTTTTTGTGTACAGTGGATGTTTGGTTATCTCCTGAGATACAAAGCGAAGGGAAGGGCCAGGAGGTACAATGAAGGTGTAGCAGTTAAGTTACTGGAATAGAAGCTGCAGACTTAATATTCAGTGATTTTTAAATGTCCTGCTATCTTTAGTGGCCATGAAACTGCCAGACTGTTGTAAAAAACAAACATCTATTTCAGACATCCTTAAGAGTAGGATAGTTGTCTTCCTTACTGGGCTATAATATTTGTGACTCCAGTCTCCACAGATGTGGATGGTTTGTTCTCATGGAAGATGTGTCTTGGATCCTTGTCTGTGGAAGAGAAGAGGTAAAATAGCAATTATTGTAGTTCCATTGGAGGGGGTAGTTGCTATGACTGGTTTCCTTCTGAAGTGAACTAGAAAGCCATCCAGTTATAACCCAACGTGAATGCAACAAATCAAGAACTGCCGACTGACACTGCCTAATCACTGGTCAATAAATGCTTGTCTTACCACTAACATCTACATTCCAAAAAATGATTTGAAGAAAGAAAACTGTAGTGCAAGCAGAGAAGATTGCAGCAAAAGGTGATGTTAAATGGTGAAGTAGCAACAATGGACCAGAAAAGCTGGTGAATATATGCCCTCAGGATGAGGCTTTTCATTCCAGAAGTAAGGAGATGTCCTCCTTCTTCAATGAAAGGGGCTTCCCTTCCTCCACCATCAATGCTGCCCTCAACCGCATCTCTTCCCTTTCGCGCACGTCTGCCCTCACCCCATCCTCCCTCCACCCTTTTGTCCTCACCTACCACCCCACCAGCATCCGCGTCCAGTATATAATTCTCCGTAACTCCTGCCATCTCCAGCAGGAGATGATCACATCTTTCCCTTTCTTCCACCTCCTGTTTTCTGCAGGCATTGCTCCCTGTGTGACTCCCTTGCCCATTCGTCTCTCCTCACCGATCTCCCTCCTGGCACTTATCCTCGCAACCGGAACAAGTGCAACACCTGCCTTACACCTCCTCCCTCAATACCATTCAAGGCCCCAAACAGTCCTTCTAGGTGAGCCAACATTTCACCTGTGAGCCTGTTGGGGTCATGTACTGTATTCGGTGCTCCCGGTGTGGCTTCCTCTATATCAGTAAGACCTGACACAGATTGGGAGACCGCTTTGCCAAGCGCCTATGCTCCATCCACCAGAAAAAGCAGGATCTTCCAGTGGCCACCCATTTTAATTCCACTTCCCATTCCTATTCCAACATGCCAGTCCATGGCCTCCTCTACTGTCATGATAAGGCCACACTCAGGTTGGAAGAACAACACCTTATATTCCATCTGGGTAGTCTCCAATGTGATGTCATGAATATCGATTTCTCGAATTTTCAGTAATGCCCCCCCTTCACTATTCCCCATTCCCATTTCCCTCTCTCAACTTATGTCTTTACCTCCCTATCAACTCCCTCTGGTGCTCCTCTCCCTTTTCTTTCTTCCATGGCCTTCTGTCCTCTCTAATCAGATTCCCCCTTCTCCAGCCTTGTATCTCTTTCACCAATCAAATTTCCAGCTCTTTACTTCACCACTCCCCTCCCTCCTGATTTCACCTATCACCTTATGGTTCTTCTTCCCCTCCCTCCCCCTTCCCAATTTCTTACTCTGACTCCTCATCTTTTCTTCCAGTCCTGATGAAGGGACTTGGTCTGAAATGTCAACTGTACTCTTTTCCATAAATGCTGCATGGGCCTGCTGAGTTCTTCCAGCATTTTGTGTGTATTGGCTGGTGAATATCTAAGAAGGATGACAGAACATATTACATGTATGCCACAAAGGGACAGTGATACAAAGATTGATGGAGGGGCAAGTAGTGTTGAGGAAACAGGAAGGCTGCAGAAGGCTGAGACAGATTAGGAGAATGGGCAAAAGAGTGGCAAATGAAAATACAATATTGGAAAGTGCACGGTCCTGCACTTTGGTAGTAGAAGTAAATGTGCAAAAAATCCAAAAATCTGAGATAGAAGGGGACTTGGGAGTCCTTGTGCAGAACTCCTTAATGGTTAGCTTGCAGGTAGAGTCGGTGGTAAGGAAATGCAATGTTAGCATTCATCTCAAGAGGTCTAGAATACAAGAGCAAGGATGTGATGCTGAGGCTTTATAAGGCACTGGTAAGTCTTCACCTTGAGTATTGTGAACAGTTTTGGGCTCCTTATGTAAGAAAAGATGTTCTGGCATTGGAGAGAGTTCAGAGGAGGTTCACAAGGATGATTCCGGGAGTGAAAGAGTTATTATACGAGGAATGTTTGATAGCTCTGTGCCTGTACTCACTGGAATTTAGAAGGATGAGGGGGGATCTCATTGAAACCTTTGTAATGTTGAAAGGCCTAGACAGAGTAGAAGTGGAAAGGATGTTTCCCATGGTGGGGGAGTCTCGGACAAGAGTGCACAGCCTCAGAATAGCGACGCATCCATTTAAGACAGAGATATGGAAAAATTTCCTTAGCCAGAGGGTGGTGAATTTGTGGAATTTATTACTCAAGTGGCTGTGGAGGCCAGGTTGTTGAGTGTATTTAAGGCACAGCTTGATAGGTTCTTGATTGGACACAGCATCAACGGTTATGAGGAGAAGGCCAGGGAGTGGGGCTGAGGAGGAGAAAAAAGGACCAGCTATGATTGAATGGTGGATCGGACTCGATGGGCCAAATGGCCTAATTTTGCTCCTATGTCTTATGGTCTTATGGTCTAGTTTGGAACATATTTCTTCCCAAAGTAGCAACTTTGCACTCAACATCAGTAAGACCAAGGAATTGATAATGGACCTTAAGAAGGGGAAGTCGAGGGAACACATACCAGTCCTTATTGAGGGATCAGCAGTGGTAAGAGTGAACATTGTCAAGTTCCTGGATGGCAACATCTTTGCCTCCTGTAAACTTGTGGTTCCCAAACTTTTTTGATTTACAGACCCCTTGGCTCCTAGACCATATCTCCAACACCCCCTTTCCCTTTTTGTTCATTACGTAAAAACTAGAAAGAATTTTGATTTATGATGTACAGTGAAAGAAAATAGTAACTGCAAATTCAAAGCATTGACAAATAACTGTAAATAGTATATATTCAAATCTACTCAAAACTATATTAAAAAAATATTTATTTAATTACAGTAAAAACAATTTTCATCAGCAATTTTAGATGAAATTAGTAAACCAACTATTCACTACTTCATTGCTTGTTCACCTTTCAATGAGATGAACAGGCTTGTAGCAGCGATATCAGCTTCTGTACATCAGGGTGAATATCACTTCGAAGGAGTCTCAGATCCCTATGTTCAGTAATTTCCATTCTCTTTCTTTGCTTTGAAAGGAGTTTCAAAACAATGCACAAGCAAGAATTTTGGGAGCAGAATGTCTTTCTCTTTGAAAAAATGCTTGACAACCTGACACTTTGACTCTCCCTTTGTATCTGTTTCTAGTCTCCTTGCAAATAACAACTCTTGAATCATGCTTTCATGTTTTATGAAACAACCATAACCAAGAAGCAGATTTGTTTCTTCCCCAAAGTTGACTCATCCAACTGCAGTGCAAATCCTGTTGTACTAAGTACGTTGCACCATGTGTCTTTCATATTCTCAGACATTTCATCTGTTCGTCTTTGAACAGGGTTGTCACTGAGCAGAATTGCTTGAATTGTTTGGTCTGGTGACTTAGCAAAACTGTACTCTGAACCTCCCTTACTGCTGGCAGAATCAGTTCTTCTCCAATTGTATGGGGCTTTCCATATTTAACAATGAACAATGAAATGTTGTATGAAGCACACAAACCATCACTGCTTTGTTCTGAATGTTGGCAAACATGTTTTAATGTGAAAAAGGATCCAGTGCTTTCCTGGCATATATGACGAATAAAGTCTTCTCGGGCTTCCAGCCAGGTACAGGTATCAATTATAACCAACATTTCAATGATAAACTCAGCCATCTTCTTCAGAGATGATGCCTGGGCAAGTCTAGTCTGGTGATATTTATACTCCTATATTCCATCCCTCCTGATTGGTTAGTATTCATCCAATCAGGATTCCGCTCTCTCAATGGCTTCCTTTACCAGATGGTCCCAAAAGCCATTAGCACAGCATGGTGATTTTGTGCTGTTGAAGTCAATCCTATAGCCATTGCAAATGCAGTGTTCTGCTCCTGCCAATTTCTCTGGCTAACCCAAAAGGATACACCTCCTGTATTCCTTGATGCGGGTTTTAAAGTGTTTTCCCTTTCTGAAAGTTTTCGCAAAATGCCTGAAAACAAGGCAAGTTCTGGTTTGCTTTATCAGAGTGTATTCTCTTCAAGTGTTTAAGTAGTCTAGATGGTTTCATTGTCTCATTTGTAGAAAATGGTTTTCACACAACAGGCACATTGTTTGCTGATGTTTGGTATTAATCCATATTTCAGATCCACCACAATATACTGTCATTTGGTCTGCTTGTGACATTTTCGTTATGGATTAGCAACCACAGTTTATTGCCTACTATTTATGTCCAATCTCAAGTGCTGTGCTCAATAAGGGGGAAAGTTACGTCATCATCACAGCTTAGGCAAAACCTGACTCTCTGCCTGAAGGTACATTAAGTGGGACAACAATATCTCGGTTGGGTCACGGGCTAGAGAAATGTGGTCAAAACCATTTGAAAGAGCAGATTCTGAATTTTACCCCATTGAACACCATACCCTGATTCACAGGAATTTCATCACTGCGTGATTAGAGTATGGGAATTATACTAGCTAACACTGCACTACAGTAGTGAATGGCGATAATGCGCAGGCTGGTCCTGGAAATAATATGATTTCTTCAGACCAGATTTCTCATCATATGCCATATACGGAAGTGATATAATGCTTTTTGACACTATAATGGACGTCAAGCAAAGCCTAAAAGAATGGCGGGTTAGCAAGAGATGAGGTGATTACATGATCATTGTAATCAATTATAAGGTACTGAAGATCAAATAAGTAATTCATTTCCTAAATTAAGCCGATAATCCCTCATCTGGCCTTTTGCTACCAAGTGCTCCCCACAACCATCTGTATTGCCCCCTTAGAAATTCCCACCATCCTAGGGGGAGGGGCAGTATCACCCATCTTGGGAAGGACTGAAACCAACCCTAGCTCTGCCGGCTTCCCCGAAATACTCAAACAAATTTGGATCAAAACTGCCCTTGCTGAATTAAACATGTAAAAATGTAGCAGAATAAATAAATTGAAAAAGCAGAGCATTAAAAAATGGAAGTAAAATGCTGAACGGAGAAAAAAATACTTGCAAAAACAATATATAGAGAGGCAGGACAAAGAGAATTAGGCAATAGGACCAGAAACCAGAGGTAGAAATGTATGAGAGGAATATGGAGCAAACACTAAATACATAACACAAACTTTTTATTTTTGCATATATTTAAAAGTCTAATTTAAAATTTAATGAAATTGATCCTTACCATTGTTATTTTATTGCAATTTCAAATGATTGCTTTTAATGTGTTTGTGATGGAGCTTTGTATAATAGAGTTTGAATGTAATTGAATTTTAATTAACCTGATGACTGCTTCGCTCCAAGTGTGGTTTTAATTAGGTAACATATTAATAAATTCTGTCAATTATTTTGCAACACATGGTTGGTGAGCAGTTTATTTTAGTATCAGCATTAGTGGACCACAGGTAAATTAAATCTGACCAAGATGCATGAACAATCAGTCGACAGAAAGCACATATGACAAAGCAATTCTTCTCGCCACCCTCTTAGTAAATAGCCAGGATGAAATTAAAGTCAGTGGGACATGGAAAAGATGTGACACATAGAAACTCAATAGATACAACTGTGAACTCCCAATTTTGTGAGTTCTTGGCAAAAAAAAAAACAAATTTTCTTCATTTCTGTGGCTCTAACAAGTCTCTCGTGCTAACTTGATATGCATCATAGCATTTGTGTTATAAATTTTATCTATTGATCTGTATTTTTTATTTTGTTTTATTTTGAATCAATATTACTAGGGCTCTTGTCTTTTTAATGACATTCATTAAGTCTGTCACACCTCAGGCATGAACTGATGAAATGTGCTCTACTTTTACTTCGTTGACTTAATTTCTCTCAAATTTTACAGAACATTAACACAACACTCTTAACTACTTTGTAACCTACTAATCAGGATCATGGTGAGCAGTCAGCAAGTGGTAAAGAATACCAGCTAGCAGCTCCATATTCATTGTGTCAATTGAGAGTTTGGAAGTAGAAGATGGGTGAGATGGATTGCAAGCTTTTCTCAAAGGAATTGCAACATTCCCTTACAAATTAAAGATTTCCTGTCTTCGTCCATCATGCGAGCACAGAATATGAAATCCACTCTGAATGCAATATGAATTCATTTTCACTGTATATTATTTTCTCTCTGCCTAAATTTTATTATGTTGAAAGCTGCAAATTTGCCTCACAGTGACACACTGGATGTCTATTTTGGGTATGTGTCATTTCTTTCCAATATTTCTATCAATGAAATATGATCACACAGAATTAGGAGATGGGAGAGACTTATAGTCATGCACCTTTATAAAGGAATATTTGACTTACGGTGTACCAAAACTGACAAAGATCTACTGAAAATGTTAACCTAAGTTGCTGCGTGGAAAACATTGTCAGTAGACAGCTTGTCAAGCAGGTTCTGAGCAAATAAAGAAGTCTGAAGTATTTGTTTATATGACCCAAGTTTTGCAACTTGGCCCCTGTCATGTGTAATAAGTAACAAGTCATCACTAAATAATAACTTGTCTCCACCAACCTTTGAAAATTGTGAAAATAACAAGAACAAAGCCCATTTCCAATCTTCAGAATGCTGACAAGCTCAATTTTTGCTGACCTTTATTATGTTAATGAGCAGACATCAAATATTCCTGTGTTGGACTGTCAAGGGTCTTGTAAGGTACAATTTTATCTCTAATTGTCACTGGTGTGATTTTTGTTTGAAAGATTAAGAAGGCATCAGAGACTTAGTGAGAAATATTTAATGTTAAAGAACAACTTGCAAAATATCTGCGGACAGGATTGCATATCGAATCAGATATATGTCATATATTGCACTTAGAGGCTGAAGCTAGGTAAAGTACAGGTAAATTAGATTATGATTGCTTTGTATGATTTTATGTTGCTTATTTACAGTTTTATTTGTATTATGTATTATTTCATTTGTGGCATTTGCTCTGCAGTGATAATTTTTTTTAAGAGTTCTGAATCGTGCTGCTGGACAAACCATGACCACCCATGTGGGTTCAAGTTGAACTCAAGAGATGCATGTGCATTTTTGGAGGGCAAGGCTCTTCAAAAATAATGCAAAATATCAATACAGTCTGTCTTTTTTTATGAATGTATTAGTAGTTTGGCCTCAAATAATTGTAGAATTTTTCCTGTTGAATCTTTGGCTCAAGACCGGTGTGTATGTGGCCACAAGAGGGACGGGTTGTACTTGAATCCAATGGGGACCAATGGTTTTTGTGGGTAGGTTTACTAAAGCTGTTGGGAGTGGTTTAAACTTACATGGCAGGGGGATAGGAGCCAGTATGATAAAGCAGAGGATGAGCCAACAGGTTTACAAGTAGATGATGGATATAACATGAATGTAAGGAAGGACAAGTCAATGACTGGGTACAAATGCAGAAAGAGCAAAGAGTTAAATTGTACCACAGAGGCAAAATTCAAAAAGGCTGAAGAATCCAGGTGCTGTATTTAAATGCGTGTAGCAATTCAGAATAAGGTGGATGAATTCATTGCACAATTAGTCAGTATGATGTTGTGGGCATCACTGAGCCATGGCTGGAGGAAGGCCATAGTTGGGAACGAAACACCAAAGGATGTACTTTTCATGGAAAGGACAGGTAGGAAGACATAGGTGGCGGTGTGGCTCTGTTGGTAAGAGATGGAATTACATCTTTAGAAAGAGGTGACATAGGGTCAGAGAATGTTGAATCGTTGTGGGTGGAGTTAAGAAAATGCAAGGGTAAAACAAACATTATGGGAAACATGTATAGGCCTCCAAATAGTAGTCAAGACATGGGGTTGTGATTGCAAAAGGAGTTGGAAAAGGCATGTAATAAGGGTAATGATGCAATTGTAATGGGAATCTTCAATATGCCAGGGGATTGGGAAAATCAGGTTGATGTCATATCGCAAGAGAGACTATTTGTTGAATACCTACGAGATGGCTTTTTAGAACAGCTTGTGCTTAAGCCTACTCGGGGAAAGGCTATCTTAGATTAGGTGTTGTGTAATAACTCAGATCTTATTAGTGAGCTTAATGTAAGGGAACCCTTAGGAGGCAGTGATCATAATATGACTGAAATCATTCCGCAATTTGAGAGCAAGAAGCATAAGTCACATGTATCAGTATCGCAATAGAAAAAAGGGAATTACAGAGGCATGAGCGTGGAGCTCGCCCAGGTAGATTGGAGGAGGATACCGGCAGGAATGACAGCAGAGCAGAGATGGCTGAAGTTTCTGGGAATAGTTCACAAGGTGCAGGATAGCTTTGTCCCACAAAGGAAGAAGTTCTCAAATGGCAGGGATATCAAGGGGTATGGGGATGACTGGAAGAATTGGATTAGCCCACGATTGGATGGCAGAGCAGACTCGATGGGCCGAATGGCCTACTTCTGCTCCTATATCTTATGATCTTATGGTCTTATGGGTAGGCAACCATGGCTGACAAGGGAAGTTATGGACTGCATAAAAACCAAGGAAAGGTCATATAATGTAGAAGAAGTGAGTGAGAAGTTGGATGATTGGCAAACACGAGGAATTCTGAAGATGCTGGAAATTCAAGCAACACACATCAAAGTTGCTGGTGAACGTAGCAGGCCAGGCAGCATCTCTAAGAAGAGGTACAGTCAGGGCGAAGGGTCTCGGCCCGAAACGTCGACTGTACCTCTTCCTAGAGATGCTGCCTGGCCTGCTGCGTTCACCAGCAACTTTGATATGTGTTAGTTGGATGATTGGGAAGCATTTAACATCTAACAAAAGGCAACTAAAAAAGCTATAAGAAGGGAAAAATGAAATATGAGAGCAAACTAGCCTATAATATAATGCAGGATACTAAAAGTTTTTTTTTCAGTTATTTAAAAAGTTAAAGGGGGTGAGGGTTGATATTGGGCCACTGGAAAATGATGCTGATGAGGTAGTAATGGGGAACAAATAAATGGCAGATGAACTTAATGGGTACTTTGTATCTGTCTTCACCATGGAAGACACTAGCAGTGTGCCAGATGTCCATGAGTGTCAGGGAGCAGGAGTAAGTGCCATTGCTATTACAAAGGAAAAAGTGCCAGGCAAATTCAAAGCTCTTAAAGTGGATAAGTCACCTGGAGCAGATGGACTCCATCCCAGAGTCCTGAGAGAGATTGCTGAAGAGATAACAGATGCATTGGTCATGATCTTTCAAGAATCACTTGATTCAGGCATGGTCCCAGAGGACTAGAATATTGCAAATGTTACTCCACTCTTTAAGAAGGGAGGAAAACAAAAGAAAGGAAATTATAGACCAGTTAGCCTAACCTCAGTGGTTGGGAAAGTATTGGAGTCTGTTATTAAGGATGATGTTTTGAGGTACTTAGAGTATCGGTCAAAGTCAGTATGGTTTCTGTAAAGGAAAATCTTGACTGACAATTCTTTTAGAGTGCTTTGAGGAAGTAACAAGCAGGGTAGACAAAGGAGAGGCAGTGAATGCCATTTACTTGGATTTTCAGAAGAAATTTGATAAGGTGCCACACATGAGGCTACTTAACAAAATAAAATCCTATAGCATTACAGGAAAGATACTGGCATGGATAGAGGATTGGCTGACAGGCAGGAGGCAGCAAGTGGAAATAAAATGGGCTTTTTCTAGGTGGCTGCCAGTGATTACTAGTGTTCCTCAGGGGCCAATATTGGGACTGCTACTTTTCACATTGTTTGTCAATAATTTGGATAATGAAATTGATGGTTTTGTGGCATAGTTTGCAGATGATGATACGAAGATAGGTGGAAGGGTAGGTAGTGCTGAGGAAGCAATGTGATTGCAGCAGGGCGTAGACAAATTGGAAGAATGGGCAAAAATGTGCTAGATGGAATACAATGTTGGGAAATGTTTGGTAATGCATTTTGGTAAAAGGAACGATAGGGTGGACTATTATTTAAATAGGGAACAGGTTCAAACATCAGAGGTGCAGAGGGACTCAGGAGTCCTTATGCCAGACTCCCAAAAGGTTAATTTACAGGTTGTGGTAAAGAAGGCAAATGCAATGTTCAATAGGTTCAATAGGTACACTTAATGTCAGAGAAATTTATACAATATACATCCTGAAATTCTTTTTCTTCACAACCATCCATGAAAACAGAGGAATGCCCCAAAGAATGAATGACAGTTAAATGTTAGAACCTCAAAGCTCCCCCCTCCCATGCACAAGCAGCAGCAAAGCAATGACCACCCCCTACCCCCCCCACAACCAGCAAAAAAAGCATCGGCGCCCTCCACCAAACACTCATGCGTGTAGCAAAGCATCAATGTTCGGGTTTATTTCAAGGGGAATAGAATATAAAAGCAAGGAGATAATGCTGAGCCTTTATAAGTCACTAGTCAGACCGCTCTTGGAGTATTGTCAACAGTTTTGGGCCCTATATCTCAGAAAGGATGGGTTGTCATTGGAGAGAGTCCAGAGGAGGTACACGAGGATGAAAAGGTTAACATCTGAGGAGCATTTGGCAGCTTTGGGCCTGTACTCACTGGAATTTAGAAGAATGCAGGGGGACCTCATTGAAACTTACCGAATGTTGAAAGGGCTAGATGGGTTGGATGTAGAGAGAATGTTTCTTATGTGCATTATCCAGAACTAGAGGGCACAGCCTCAAAATTGAGGACTGACCTTTTAGAACAGGGGGCAGGAGGGATTTTTTTTAGCCAGAGAGTAGTGAATCTGTGGAATGCTCTGCCACAGATTACGGTGGAGGCCTAGTCCGTGGGTATATTTATAGCGGAAGTTGATTGTTTCCTGATTGGTCAGGGCATCAAAGGATATAGCAAGAAGGCAGGTGTACAAGGTTGAGTGGAACCCGGGATCAGCCATGGTGGAATGGTGGAGCAGACTCGATGGGCTGAATAGCCTAATTCTGCTCCAATATCTTATGGTTTTATCTCATTCAGAATTTCTATAATTTCCATCCAAAACCACAGCCAGAGCTGAACAACCAACTGCCTGAGCCTGAGTTCCTGCAGTGCCTTTTGTATTGCATTTGCAGTCTCTTGTGTCTCCTCAGCCAGAGTTGAGGAGAAGAGAATCCCTTGTAAAACAGCAGTCCAGTAAAGTAGCATTCAGATTATAATTGCAATTCTGCATCTGTTCCTATTAGATTGTTTATCTCCATCTCTCCTCACCTTGTTTCAGTAGATCATATTTTCTCTCAGATATTTTTTGTGTCTGAGAGGCTTTTCTTCTTTATAAACACTCAGCCTTGTTGACTGAGTGTTGTCTTTATATTTTCACTTTTACGTTTTAATGTTGTTTTGTTTTACTTTATCTGGGAACAAACAAAGGCATACCAACCCTCAACTGCTATCTCCAGTTGTGTAATAATTAACCAGATTAAAGGTGGTCATTTCAAAGACATCTGATATCTCCCTGCATCCAGAGCTCTGGACTGTGAAGGTCAGATGCTCAAACTCCATTTCAGGTTTCTAATTCTTTTGTGATCCAGACCCCCCTCCTGTGGCACCTTATTTCCTATTACTTCTACAGTTCATTCCTGATTTTTTTTGGCGCACCATCTCTCAAGCCTATCTTTACCATCCCACCCCACCACTTCCCACTGTGTCTGATGTAGCATTCTCTCTACATCTGGTCTCAGGAATAATTTAATCTAATCTACCTGGCACAAAACTGATAGAAGCAGATCAGCTATTTGCTTTACATCCTGTTCAATTCAATCCTTTGTCAAGTTCAGTGGTTTAAATGAATTTCTCTATATTTAGATTCCCAGTTCTTTCGACCTTTTCCCTTTTCTTCTTTCATTCATGTCAGGGTTCCCATGACCCATCAATCCAATGTGGTCTGTAAATGGTTGGAAAATTCAATTCCTGTGTCATTAAAGTATGCACTCTGCTATAATAATATATCAGCATGTGTACTGTTTCATTTCTGTCATGACCATTTATTATAACAATTTTCATTGCGTGTCAATTTTAAGTCATTAATCATGAAAGGGTAATTTATTATTTTATCTAATTTACAAATGTTTGTATTTTCATCATTTATCTCTATGCATTTACTTAATCATGTTTGTTTTGCTTCTGTCAGTAGTTAAAATTATACTTCACTGGGCACCTCATCCACAGCTGTGAAGTTCCTACTTTTGGTTGAATATGGAGGATTGCAGCAAGATACTAAGTTATTATTCTCTTAGAAATAAGTAATTCATATTCAATGTAGTGATAGAAAATGTCTATCAGCTCCACAGTAAGACTTGGACCATAGGACTGTAGAATCTTATTCCATTTAATGGGCTTCTACCAGCTATGAACATTGTCTGAGTGGACATTGCAGGCACTGTGCCAATGTTAAGTAGCTATGGGAGATGCTATGAATAGTAGGTACTATGGACAGTATGTAAATAATTGCTTTGTCCCTGTTATAGCATCTTCCACTCATGCTATACATGAGGATCTTGGTAATTGCTCATAAATCCCTCTAACATGTGGATGGCTGGAATATGCCCAGTGATTAGAGAATGATGGTGATCCCAGTGTGATTTAAAGGCAGCAATGTCATTGAAAGGTTTAGATAATGTTATAAATCACACAAATAAAGCCAAATGGCTGATGGCTGTTAACTGGAGACCAAGATTAGATTACTGCTATTACATTACTCCCTTGTGTATTTTATTTTTATGTTTTGTTTGTGTGCTTTGGGCTGCATCTTCAGACTGTCCACAACCTTCAATACAGAAACTGTATCACCCCCCGCCCCCATCTGTGTCCTGACGCATTACAAAATCTACCTTGAAGAATTCATGATCACAACATAAGTTACTTTAAATTTATTGAGAAGCAATGTGCTTATTAATAATAAAATCTGACTAAGCCTAAAATTTGTGGCTTGAGTAAACCTTTGCTCTGCGCTTGAGTGGAGAGCATCCAATAAAGTAACCAATGCAACTTGTTTGTTAATATCAAAGAGAGAGCTGATGAAGTCAACGGGACTGGGTGGTCCAGTCTTATGAGTTGGCTGTAGTCTCACCACCTAATACTTAGTGATCCTCAACAAGCCTACTTCAACCTTTGACTCAGTTTAGTAGGCCTAAGTCGCAGTAGGTTCTGCACAATCTGGAACGTGTTGCTGCACAGTGTGGTTATGTGACCAAAAGGTGATGACGTCACTTCCTTAGTTTGCCAGCGATTGACCTGAAAGCCATGGCTGTGATCTTTTCTTTTGGGGTAAAGAGTATCCTTATATCTGATGGCTTCATCACAATAAAAGAGTCCCAGACTGAACCACAAGCCCAGGCTAAGGCAGGGGTGTCACTCAAATGGAAACCTTTTCTAATTCTGCCAATGAACATGACATTGTAGTTCTGGTGCAGAAGTCGAAAGCCGGGATGTCCTGTACACCAGAGTGAGGCAGGGGCTCTAACCTTATTCAACATCGCAAACAGCTGGCCGAGGTAATGTCAGCTAGCAGCAATTTTCCCAGCAGCCGGTACAACACAAAGGAGAAATTCCCCCACCTTACTAAATGTTCAAAGATGAGCTGTACTTACTGCTCTTCAAGTTCAAGTTTATTTTCATCCAAACATACGCGTGTATACAGCCAAACGAAACAATGTTCCTCTAGGCCAAAATCCACAGCACAGTACATATAACTCACACACAATACGTAAAGTAATATCACCACAAATAAATTAACAAATAATAAAATATATTCCAGAAGATTGATATTTAATGTAAGATGCATTTATAGATAAAAAGTAAATAGTATAACGCTACTGGCACTTCACATGTGATGAAACCTGTGTGGTGGCAGGGAGTTCAGTAGTCTCTTGACCTTGGGAAAGAAGCTGTTTTCCATCTTAACTGTATTTGTCCTAATACTATAGCATCTCCTACCTGCTGGCATCTATCCGATACTTATACAAACACACATCCCTTTATCCCTACATGCACAAGTTGGCGTTTACTTACTTATACAAACCCTTCACACACACTTATGCAACATCCATTTACACACGTTTACATTGTAGAACTATAGTGATGTAGTGTGGCACTAGTTCAGAGTGTGGAGTTCAATTCCAGTGTCATCGGTAAGGAGTTTGTATGTTCTCATGACCACCTGGGTTTTCTTCTGGTGCTCCGGTTTCCTCTCACAGTCCAAAGACGTACAAGTTAACAGGTCAATTGGTCATTGCAAGTTGTCCTGTGATTAGGATAGTGTTAAGTAGGTTGACTGCTGGGCAGGGCAGATCATTGGGCCGGAAGATCCTGTTTCCCGCTGTATCACTAAATAAAAATAAAAATAAATTATATGCACATGAGAATTTAAAAATCTTTGTTTGTAGGGATGTGGCAGTATATATTTGTGTGTGTGCATACCTGCGTGCATGCATACATATTTATGCATTTGTGTTTTTGCAGAATTTTGAGGTGTGAGTGTGAACATGTGTAAAATATGTAACGACGTTTGCACATGTGGTTATGCATGTATATGTGTGTGCATGAGTAACTTTCAGAAATGTGGGACATACATATGTGTGGTGGTGTGTATTTAGGGTGCGTGTGTGTGTTTGTATATAAGAGTATAGGGTAGTCTGAGTAGGAGTATTGTGATTATATCAGTGTGTGGATATGGTTTGGGAGTATAATTATGCATGTGTGCTTATTTAGGATGTCATTTCTCTTAGTGCTTGTCAGTGCAAAGGTACAGGTAGGGTTTGCAGGATTTTCTGTGTGTGTTTGTCGAGGAGGTATAGAATTTGTTTTTGTGTGCATGCATGTGCACTCACATGGGAACATGATCAATAAATCTGAGAAAGATGTGACTTCAATGATGCTGGAGCTGCACTCATCCGGGTGTAGTGATGCACTGGGATGGAATGATTGATCTCCAGCCAGTGGACAGCACTCCCTTGCTTTCCATTTACTTTACATTTAACATGGGTCCTTAGTACCTTTCAGGTCAATTTTGAAGTCTGTTTACTTTACCTGTGGATCTCCTTTTTTTCTACATTTATACCAAAACATTAAGGGGATACAAACTGGAATGGTTGTGGTAGAGCCCAAAATGAGTGTCAGTGAGTGTGTGCTTATATGACATTCCACTACTTTGCTGTTACGTGTGAGTCAAACAAGAGGATGATAAATGAGCAGTTAGACATCGCCCTTCATTATCTCTTTGACTCACTATCATCAGGAAGGAGGTACATGAGCATCAGGTCTAGAACACTAGACTGGGTTTCGGCTTCTCCCCTCAGGTTGTGAGACTCACGAATACCCTGCCACCACCGAGGTCTCATCACTAGGACAGCAAGCTATTTACTGTTTACTGCTTGCCTGTGCTGTGCACTACATGCATCTTGAATTAAATTTTATTTTATGTGCTGTGTGTGATATAGGTCTTGTGGGTGCACTGTGATCCGGAGGAACATTATTTCATTGGTTGCATATGCATACAGAAAGATGCCAATAAGGTTGAACTTGAACTTGATTCTGTGACAGGACACAATTGGGAAACTTCTTACTTTGTTGGGCAGATGCCAGGGTTGTGTTGGAACAACTTACCTTGATATACAAACACTGCTAGCTTTAGAGTCACCTTTAGCACTACAGCTTGAATATGTAACGTCTGCTGTATTCATAAACTATTAAGTTATTTAAATTGTCTGAAGATTGACTTTGGTGATGGAAAGGTAAGGAGGAGCCTAATTTTCACTTTGGCAGTAGTTGGTTGCATTTGCCTTTTGCACTCTGCTCCTTTTATCTCTGCCATCGTTGTAGATGGGTGAGTTTGCGGAGCTTTCTCTTCCTGTTGTTTCAATTATGCATCATTTTTTATATTGGACTATGATCAGGTCTGCAGAATTTTGATCTAATCCATGGCTTGCAAGATTTCTCACCGCTGCCTATCACCTGTTATTTAACTGGTTCAAGAGTGCAACTTTGCTCTGACTTAGTCATTGTACTTGGGTGAAGATGAGGACTGAAAAAGCTGATAAACTGAGTACATTAGATTGGTTAGATATTGCTTCAGGTTACTGATGCTCAACACTTTTAGAGCCAGAATGTCAACCTGAGATACTTGTGGGTGAGGCATGCAAATATGAAAGTCCTGAACATCTTATGAAATCCTCATTAATAGTGTTCTGTTATTAAGCACATCACCTTTCAGTTTATGTCAGGTTAATGTACAGGTCCTGTGAACCCATTCATTTCAACAGAGGGGAAAAGCTAACTCCGCTAACAGCCAAGTGACTCAGCAGTGAGAAGGCCATATTCAATAAGCAGCACATGTCCAGGGTCAGTATGATTTGGGTTCAACCAAACAGGAAAGTTGTAATGTTCTGGGGAGCAATAGTGAACACTGTGTAAATGCTACCCCATGCAAAGTTATCATTCGCTAGAAAAATAACAGATCACACAATGGCATAAAATTACAAAGGAAATATATTTATCACTATTTCTACTTTGATCCCGCCCAGGTCTCAAAACTTCCATAGTATCCCACTGGGTAAAATGTTACTACTTGTTACCAAGACAAACTGGATTGGCTGACACAACATTTCTAATTTGGCAAATGGCCAAGGCCAAAACACTAGTCTATGAAGCTTACTAACAGGACACACTGCGTTTGCAGAAAACTGCTAAAGTAAAAATACCTCACAGATAGCAGTAGAGATCTTAACCAGGGCATTACACAATTTTGAAGTTGAATGTACTTAATTGTTTTAACCATTTTCTAGTGTTTTAATTGATAATCATTTATATTATAGCCCTCATCATCAAACTGTTGTGCATCACAGACCTGAAACAATAACTAGCCATTTTTTTAAAATGAATTTTCATTCAATTCCAATATAAGGCCAGATGTTGATCATTGGGGCCAAGTTCATTTCCATCATTGGAAAAGCATCCAAGCTATGAAAAGATTTGACATTGAAGGTGAATCATAAGCAACAAGTTTTGCCCACCAATCGAAAGCTGGAAGAAGCCCATCTGGGCTTCCATTGTCCTGGAAAATTGAGGTAATTCCCCAGTCTTCCTTAAGCTGTAGTTGACATAGTAGCCAACCATTTATCCGAATAAAAAGCAACACACATAAAAGTTGCTGGTGAATGCAGCAGGGCAGGCAGCATCTCTAGGAAGGGGTACAGACGAAGGGTCTCAGCCTGAAACGTCGACTGTACCTCTTAGAACCATAGAAACTACAGCACAGAAACAGGCCTTTTGGCCCTTCTTGGCTGTGCCGAACCATTTTCTGCCTAGTCCCACTGACCTGCACACGGACTATATCCCTCCCATACACCTCCCATCCATGTATCTGTCCAATTTATTTTTAAATGTTAAAAAAGAACCCACATTTACCACCTCGTCTGGCAGCTCATTCCATACTCCCACCACTCTCTGTGTGAAAAAGCCCCCACTAATGTTCCCTTTAAACTTTTCCCCCCTCACCCTTAACCCATATCCTCTGGTTTTTTTCTCCCCTTGCCTCAGTGGAAAAAGCCTGCTTGCATTCACTCTATCTATACCCATCATAATTTTATATACCTCTATCAAATCTCCCCTCATTCTTCTACGCTCCAGGGAATAACATTCCAGCTCTTATACTCAATACTTTGATTAATAAAGGCCAATGTACCAAAAGTTCTCTTTATGACCCTATCTACCTGTGACGCCACTTTTAGGGAATTTTGTATCCGTATTCCCAGATCCCTCTGTTCCACTGCACTCCTCAGTGCCTTACCTTTAACCCTGTATGTTCTACCTTGGTTTGTCCTTCCAACGTGCAATACCTCACACTTGTCTGTATTAAACTCCATCTGCCATTTTTCAGCCCATTTTTCCAGCTGGTCCAAATCCCTCTGCAGCTCTGAAAACCTTCCTCACTGTCTACTACACCTCTAATCTTTGTATCATCAGCAAATTTGCTGATCCAATTTACCACATTATCATCCAGATCATTGATATAGATGACAAATAACAATGGACCCAGCACTGATCCCTGTGGCACACCACTAGTCACAGGCCTCCACACGGAGAAGCAATTCTCTACTACCACTCTTTGGCTTCTTCCATTGAGCCAATGTCTAATCCAATTTACCACCTCTCCATGTATACCTAGCGACTGAATTTTCCTAACTAACCTCCCAAGCGGGACCTTGTCAAAGGCCTTACTGAAGTCCATGTAGACAATATCCACTGCCTACCCTTCATCCACTTTCCTGGTAACCTCCTCGAAAAACTCCAATAGATTGGTCAAACATGACCTACCATGCACAAAGCCATGTTGACTCTCCCTAATAAATCCCTGTCCATCCAAATGCTTGTAGATTCTGTCTCTTAGTACTCCCTCCAATAACTTACCTACTACCGACGTTAAACTTACTGGCCTATAATTTCCCGGATTACTTTTCGATCCTTTTTTAAACAACGGAACAACATGAGCCACTCTCCAATCCTCCGGCACCCCACCTGCAGATAGCGGCATTTTAAATATTTCTGCCAGGGCCCCTGCAATTTCAACACTAGTCTCCTTCAAGGTCCGAGGGAACACCCTGTCAGGTCCCGGGGATTTATCCACTTTAATTTTCCTCAAGACAGCAAGGACCTCCTCCTTTTCGATCTGTACAGTTTCCATGATCTCACTACTTGTTTCCCTTAATTCCATAGACTTCATGCCAGTTTCCTTAGTAAATACAGATGCAAAAAACCTATTTAAGATCTCCCCCATTTCCTTTGGTTCCGCACATAGCCGACCACTCTGATCTTCAAGAGGACCAATTTTACCCCTTACAATCCTTTCGCTCTTAATATAGCTGTAAAAGCTCATTGGATTATCCTTCACTTTGACTGCCAAGGCAACCTCATGTCTTCTTTTAGCCCTCCTGATTTCTTTCTTAAGTATTTTCTTGCACTT
This sequence comes from Mobula birostris, assembly GCF_030028105.1. Taxonomy (NCBI): domain Eukaryota; kingdom Metazoa; phylum Chordata; class Chondrichthyes; order Myliobatiformes; family Myliobatidae; genus Mobula; species Mobula birostris. Next base: position 23,777,020 of record NC_092389.1, read on the forward strand.
CTTATACTCCTCAAGCACCTTATTTATCCCTGCTTCCTATACATGTCATACAACTCCCTCTTCTTCTTTATCAGAGTTGCAATATTCCTTGAGAACCAGGGTTCCTTATTCCTATTCATTTTGCCTTTAATCCTGACAGGAACATACAAATTCTGCACTCTCAAAATTTCTCCTTTGAAGGCTTCCCACCTACCGATCACATCCTTGCCAGAGAACAACCTGTCCCAATCCATGCTTTTTAGATCCTTTCTCATTTCTTCAAATTTGGCCTTCTTCCAGTTAAGAACCTCAACCCTAGGACCAGATCTATCCTTGTCCATGATCAAGTTGAAACTAATGGTGTTATGATCACTGGAACCAAAGTGCTCCCCTACACAGATTTCCGTCACTTGTCCTAGCTCGTTTCCTAACAGGAGATCCAATATTGTATCCTAGAAATGCTGCCTGGCCTGCTGCGTTCACCAGCAACTTTTATGTGTGTTGCTTGGAATTCCAGCATCTGCAGATTTCCTTGTGTTCGCATCCGAATAAAAACATGCTTTCAAGAGACATCAGTTTATAGTTACCAAAAAAGAGCATTGACTAATCACATCAATATTCGTATAAGATTGTATGCACAAAATTTTCTAAGCTCAGTCCCATAGTATTGATGTCTATTGTGATGGAGGATTGTCATAGATGAATTATAGCTTTGTCTTTTCTTTTTCCTGAGAATGTAACAAATTTCCCTGGTTATGCATTGAAATGGCTCTTGGGGGCAACTTGCTCAATTGTCGGAACATTCTGAGATATTGAACTTCTCCTTAGCAAAGGAAAGTAAAAGGAGACCAAATGACCCAAAAGTGCATCACAGAGGACTCATGGTTCATTACATATGTGATGCCTTAGCTTTGCTATGTACACAGGACTCTTAACAATCCATCATAATGACAATTATGAGCATAATCATTGTAATGCACACAAAGAGTGCAGGAGCATTTAAACCGCAACTCATTTTCTGTCAGAAAATTGGAGAAGTTATTGGATGGACTAATAGGAACACATTATGTCACTGCTTAGTATTCCTCTGTTACACCCAATATTATGTTTGATGTTGACAACAGTTATCAAACAAAGACAAAGGCAGATATACAGTAGACAAGAAGATATTTATTTAAAAATTGTCAACATTTTCACCACTCTGATACAGGACAAAGACAGGACTTGTATTTAAGTGATGACTTTCTTAATGTCACAGTCCTACATAGCACTCAGTACCCAGAGAAATGTGCAGTATGCATTCTGGGAGAAAAACAGGAACCTGATATTTGTACACAAAAAGATCTCACAAAGAGAAATCATAGATGTTTTGTGGTGATATTAATTGAAGAAAAAGTATTGCCCTAACCGAATGGAGAGGTGCATTTTGTTCCAGGTGTTCTTTTCAGTTGGTAGTGCTGCTTGCAATATCCCTGACTCTTGGCATCTCTGCCATGTGACACCTCAAATCGGAGCATTTAGAGTAATATTGAGAATTTCAAGGCCATGCAGCAGGAGTTCAGAGAAGGCCTGTGTAGGCGATGAAAGAGTGCAGCTACTTACAAAGCACCCACATATCCGCTGTGTCAAGTACTTCCAGCTCCATCTGGGGAAGAGTTTGCAGTTTGCACAATGGCCTCATCGGTTACCTCAGAAGACAAAACCAAAGTGAAAGAAAATCATTCAGGAGAATGCCAAAAATATATGCCACAGTTGCAAAGGTACCCTCCTGAAAATCTATTTCATTAAAGCTTCTGGAACAAAAGAAAATTAGAGTCAACATTGGACTGGCTAACAGAAACACATTATGTCGCTGCTCATCATTATTTTGTCTGTGCTTCAAAAATGAAGGACAACATACAGACACCAATGTATATTGTGCTTATCACTAACTCCAATGGACAAACCTTGCCCACGTCATCATATATCTCTGTTTGCAAAAGAAATGTTTTAAGTGTATGAATATAGATGTATGAACAATTCTTCCCTCTGTCATTAAGGCCCTGCACACCTCATTGAATTACACGCTCAGGTGTCTAAAATGTGCTGGCATGTCACTCTCAGCCAACAGATGGTAGAATGGGAATCAGTCCAATTTATTTTACCCCAGATCTCTCAATTCTGTTTTCTTGAAGCTTACTTAGTTATATTCAGGATCCCATCCTTATCAGTGTCCAGTAGTCTTGTTTCCCTTTTTCACTAAAGGTTTGTATTATGGTAGCCAGGCTACTTGAAAGTTTTTGGTCCTGCAGCTCGTCCTGTATCTGTTCTTTGTCACGAGGTTGGTGGCTGACATTCATCTAACTGATGAATGTCACTTTCATTGTGTCTCCTCCCTTGCTAATTGCCAGCTTCTCCGATTTCCCTACCTGCTGTGCTTTAGTTCATTCTACTTCCTGCGCCTTTTGTAGGACAAGAATCTTTGTCCTACTGCTGCGCCATTGATCTTTCCCGCAAGTGTCTTTTCCTACTGTGATCTCTTGCTTGTTAATGTCAATTCCTGTTGTCATCCTCTCTGCAGGTGTTAATTCCTGCTGTGTCATCTTTCTCGCTTGCTGCCAATTCCATTGTGACCTTTCACTTGTTAATGCCATCCTTGCGTATGCTATCACTGATATCTCTCTCTTCTCTCACTTTTAATGTGCTCTCACTTTTTTTGTTTTCTGATCTGCACTGTTCCTCTGCCAACAGCTAGCACTCACACCATTTTTTTAGGCAATCTCCTGACTCTTTCTCCCTCATTAACCTCTGTGATAAATGGATTTAAATTGCAACTTGATGACAAAATAAAAGATGCAGGAAATTATATTATGATTGAAAACCACAAATGGAAAACTCAATACAAGTTTGTTTAAAGATAGTCAGAAAAATATGAAAGATAATTCAGATTCAGAAAACATACAGTGAAATGTGTTATTTGTGTCACCAACACAACCTAAGGATATAATAAGGACAATGTTATGATTGTCATGGGGGATTTCAATATGCAAGTAGACTGGGAAAATCAGGTTGGTGCTGGATCTCAAAAGAGGGAATTTGTAGAATGCCTATGAGGTGGCTTTTTAGAGCAGCTTGTGGTTGAGCCCACTGTCCGAAGATGTATAGGGTAGATTAATTGTCAGTCTAAATTGGCCTGTGATTGGATTAGGGTGAAATCGGGCTTGAGAGGGGTTGTTGAGGAGCATGTATCAAAGAGCCAGAAGGAGAGATAAGATGAAATGTGAAGGTAAGATAGCCAAAGATATCAAAGAGGATACCAAAAGTTTTTCCAGATCTATAAAGAGTAAAAGAGAGGTGAGAGTGGATATTGGACTATTGAAAAGTGACACTGAAGCATAGTAATGGGCAACAAAGAAATGACGGATGAACTTAATAAGTATTTTGCAGTGGCCTTCACTGTGGGAGACATGAACAGTGTGTCAGAAATTGGGAATTTCAGCGGACAGAAGTGAGAATAGTTGCTATTACGAAGGAGAAAGTGCTTGGGAAGCTGAAAGGTAGAAAAATCACCTGGACCAGAAAGACTACACCCCAGGGCTCTGGAAGAGGTAGCTGAAGAGATTGTGGAGCCATTAGCACTAATCTTTCCAGAATCACAAGATTCTGGAATGGTACCAGAGGAGTTGAAAATTGCAAATGTCACTTCACTCTTTAAGAAGGGAGACAGGTGTTGTGCATTTAATATATCAGTAATATTTAAGTAATATTGTAAATATATTGCTTGATTAAGCATTCCTTATTCGTTTGATTAATTCATTATGGGCTATATGTAAAAGAACATGCATGGTATATGTTATCATGTTACCACATCATACATACCCATCTCGTTAAAACTAAAAATGAACTAAGACCCGTTCTCCTGTCTTTTTCTTCCAACTAGTTTTATGTTTTGGAGTTACAAAGCATAACAGCGGTGATGAGGTACCTTTAAAAATAAAACTGAGATGACTACTTAGCTGTTGCAATGCAGCAAGACGTTTGAGGTTTTTAAAAAAAAAAGTGCAGCACATTTTTTTCCTTGTAGGAACACATCTTCTTCGCAAAAGGAAAGATGACCAAGTTCAAACAAGAGGCAGAAACAGAAGAATTCACAGGTTCATAAACAGTCTGTACTGGGTGGTAATAATCATAAAAATAAGAAAAGAAAACAGACATATCCGATGGCACAGAAGGTAACTGGGTAATATAAACTGAATGAATTGAGCAGTATCTTGCAACAAGTGAAATAGCCAATGAAGAGAGAGTGTCAGTTTTTCTGAGTGTATAAGGTGGAAGAACACACAGTTGTTTAGAAGTTTTACTGCACCAACCAAACCAGCTGAAATTAGTTTTACTGATATCATGAAAGTAATGCAGGAACATTTAGAATAAAATCTATTGATGATTGCAGGATGTTTTATGTTTCATAAGTGGAATCAAAAGGAAGGGGAGTCCATTTCAGCGTATGTAGCTGAATTGAAGTAGCTGTCTGAGCATTGTAAGTACAGTAATGGACTTAGTAATGTGCTGAGAAATCATTTAGTTTGTGGTGTCCTACAGAAAGCATTCAAAAGTGGCTTCTAATTGAAGCACAATAGAGCAGTTGAAATATCTGTATTAATGGAAACAGCAGACAGAGGTGCAATTGAGTTGTAGTCACCAATGAAAGTGACCATGAACAAAATTGGAACACCTAAGCAGAAACCTAACTGGCCAAACAACTCATGTTACCATTGTGGTAGGGACTCACATACACCAAACTACTGCAGATTTAAAGATGAAACTTTCAAAAAATCCAACAAAGTAGGGTACATACAAAGAGCATATCGGACAGATAAAAATAAATGTACTGTCCAGGACGAGAGAAAGATAACAAGTCAAGATGCAATTTCAAAAAGAGAGCTGTGACTGTTGATGAAAAATCTGATATTGATGATGTGACACAGGACTGTGTAGCTTTGAGATTTACATTGTGAAAACTAACAATAGACAAGCAGTATGATATACACTAGAAGTAAATGGCAAATTAATTACAATGGAATTGGACGCTGGCTTGCCTGTTTCAGTCATTCTACAAAATTAGCTTGAATGGCATTTCAAAGATATTGAACTGAAGCCTGCAGATATCTAACTAAGAACCTATACTGGAGAAAAGATAACTCCTGTGGGAATGATATTTGTAACAGTGAATTACACAACCATCAAGCTTGTATATATTAAAAACAGGAAAGCCAGCATTAGAACATAGAACATAGAATAGTACAGCACAGTACAGGCCCTTCGGCCCACAATGTTGTGCCGACCCTCAAACCCTGCCTCCCATATAAGCCCCCACCTTAGATTCCTCCACATACCTGTGCATTGTGGCGGCATGATTAGCTGAGACAACTACAACTTGGTTGGAGATCCAGCCACGATTTGCATGCCACATCCCCTGCAAAAGTGACAACTGAAAGCGAATTAAGAAAGGTACTGATGCTGCCACAGCAGTGTTCAGGTTTGGCACTGGAAAACTCAAACATACCAAGGGTAAAATAATGTTGGATGAAAATGCCACATGCAAGTTTTACAAAGTGTGTCCGTTTCCTATATCATCTGTGATAAAGTAGCCAGTGAGCTCGATCACATGGAGGCTGAAGGAATTCTTTCCAAGGTTGAGTGGAGCCCATGGGCAACACCAGTGGCCCAAGTAGCCAAGAAGAATGGGTCTGTCAGGATTTGTGGAGAATTTAAGGTCACCATCAGCCTAGTAGAGAAAGTAGATCAATACCCTTTGCCCAGGATGGAGGATACCTTTGCAAACCTTTCTGGAGGAAAACACTTCAGCAGAGCAGACTTAGCTGAGGCCTACCTATAGATAGAGATGGAAGAGGTGTTCATAGTGTTTCTTACCATGAGCACTCACAAACAGCCATATCACCATAATAGGCTTATTTTTGGGGTAGCATTTACACCTGCACTCTGGCAGAAAGCTCTGAACCAAATGCTGCAAGGCTACCCAGACACTTAGTGTTACTTGGATGACATTGTTGTTACCGGTAAGGATGACAAGGAACATCTCCAAAATCTCAAAACAGTGTTAAAAAAGATGAGAAAATTATGGGCTCAGAGCAGGACACAACAAATGTGAATTCTTTATACCAAGCATCACTTACTGGGGTCACAAGAATGTACGAGGATTGCACAAGTGTACTGAGAAAAGTCAAGCAGTGGTGGATGCCCCAAGGCCAAAGGATGTGTTACAGTGTGGTCCTTTTTATGATTCATCACTTTCTATAACAGGTTTCTGTCCAACCTGGCTGCAGAGCTCCTCCCATTGAACTCATTACTACAGATCAGGAAGAATTGGCAATGGACAAAGCAGTGTGAGGTGGTTTTTCAAAAAGTAAAGGAAATGGTGGCGTCAGACACTGTACTCACACATGATGATCCATAATGTCCAGTGAAGCTTGTCAGGATGCCAACACATTCAGAAGAAAGATGTCCAGAGCTGTCAGAACCACTTCCTGCAGTCCCAGAATCAACTCCTGCAACCACCACGGAGGAGGCCCCAGAGCCTGAGATTGTTTTACAGACATAAGTTCCACATACTAAGCAGACTGGACCCCAGGAGAATGATCTCACTTGTCCAGAAAGACGTCATCCCACAAGAGTAGGAAATTCTCCACAGCGATTAAATCTTTAGGCCTGAATAGGACAATAGAACAATTAGATTTATTTGTTGTTGTGTATATATATCTAAGTTGAGATGCATTCTCTATTGAGTTGGACTTTACAGCTAAGCAGGGAGGAATGCTGTGTATTTAATATTTCAGTAATAATTGAGTAGTATAATAAATATACTGCTTGATTAAACATTCTTGTTCTTTTAAATAATTTATTACGAGCCACATGTAAAAGTATGTGCATCATATATGTCATCACGCCACCACGTCATATGTATGCATCTCGTTAAAGCTAAAAGTAAACTAAGACCCATTCCCCTGGGGTCCAGTCTTCTGCTTTGAATTAGTTTTATGTTTTGGATTTACAAAACATAACAGGAGACAGAAAAGAGGAAATTACCAGCTAGCTAGACTGACTTCAGTGGCTGGGAAGATGTTGGAGCCCATTATTCAGGATGAGGTTTCAGGGTACTTGGAGGTGCATGATAAAGTAGGCCAAAAGCATCATTTCCTTAAGGGTAAATCTCACCTACAAATCCATTGGAATTCCTTGAGGAAATCACAAGCAGGATAGACAAAGGAAAGTCAGTGGATGTTGCTTACTCGGATTTTCAGAAGGTCTTTGACAAAGTGCTGCACATGAGGCTGGAGGCTGCTTAATAAGGTTAAGAGCCCATGATATTACAGGAAAGATACGAGCATGGATAGAAGATTTGCGGACTGCTAAGATGCTAATATTCAGAATAAAGGGAGCCTATTCTGGTTGCTTGCCAGTGACTGGTGGTGTTCCACAGGGGTCGGTGTTGGGGCCGCTTCATTTCATGTTATATGTCGATGATTTGGATGTTGGAATTGATAGCTTTGTGGCCAATTTTGCAGACGATGCAAAAGTAGGTGGAGAGGCAGGTAGTGTTCAGGAAGTAGGGAGTCTGCAGAAGGACCTGGACAGACTGGGAGAATGGGCAAAGATGTAGCAGATTGAATATAGTGTAGGGAATTGTATGGTCATGCAGTTTGGTAGAAGGAATAAAGATGTAGACTATTTTCTAAATGAGGAGAAAATTCAAATATCAGATTTGCAGTGGGACTTGGAAGTCCTAGTGCAAAATTCTCTGAGGGCTAACTTGAATGTCGAGTCAGTAGTAAGGAAGGCAAATGTGATGTTAGCATTCATTTTGAGAGGACGAGAATAGAAAAGCAAGGATGTAATGTTGAGGCATTATAAGGCATTGGTGAGATCTCACTTGGAGTATTGTCAGCAGTTGTGGCCCTTTACCTCAGAAAGTATGTGCTGGCATTGGAGAGGGCCCAGAGGAGGATCATGAAAATGATTTAGGGAATGAAAAGATTAATGTATGAGAAGCATTTGATGGCGCTGAGCCTATACTCAGTGGGATTTAGAAGAATGAAGGGGGATCCCATTGAAACCTATCAAATATAGAAAAGCCTAGACAGGATGGATGTGGAGATGATATTTCCTATAGTGGGTGAGTCTAGGGCCAGATGGCACAGACTCAGAATAGAGGGATGTCCACTTAGAACAGAGATGAGAAGGAATTGCTTTATCCAGTATGTGGTGAATCTGTGAAATTCTTTGCCACAGGCGGCTGTGGAGGCCAAGTTATTGGGTATATTTAAAGCAGAAGTTTTCTTGATTAATCAGGGCATCAAAGGTTATTGATAAAAGGCAGGAGAATGGGGTTTAGAGCGATAAAATAGAAGGGTGTGAGCGGTACACATTCTCCTGAAGTACATTTCCACAGATGTACTGTGGAAAGCATCTGCAGACTTTCTCTTGTTGGTGGTTGCATCACTGTTTGGTATGAAGACACCTGTACACAGGATTGGGAAAAGCTGCAGAGGGTTGTAGACATGGTCAGCTCCATTACGGGCACTAAGCTCCCAACCATGGATGGAGGAAATCTTCAAAACGTGACGTCTCAAGAAGGTGGTATCTATCATGAAGCACCCTCACCATGCAAGACATGCCTTCTTCTCATTACTACTATCGGAGAGGAGGTAGAGCAGCCTGAAGATGCCCACTCAGTGTTTTAGGTACAGCTTCCTCCCTTCCACTTTCAGATTTCTGAATAGTCTATGAACCCACGAACACCACCTCATTATTTTGCTGTCATTTTGCATAATTTAATTTTTATTTTTATATATTCTTATCGTAACCTATTGTAATTCTTTGTATTGGACTGTACTGCTGCTGTAAATCAACAAATTCCATGGCATTCAATGTATGTTAATTCCTAATCTATCTTGGATTTATTTTGTTAATATTCTTGTCCTTTTAGCAGTGCTGAATCTCACTTTTGAAATCCCTCATTTAGTTCCACGATTCAATGAACTTCTGGAGAGAAGTCCTGAATTTAGGCACAAGAGTCAGAGAGTCATTGGCACAGAAACAAGTCCTTTTGTCCATCTTGCTGTTACTGAACATGCACACAATTCTTGCTGCTTTCCCTCAGTGGCAAAGCACTAATTTTAAGCTCATATCTTATTTATCTGGTTTCCTTCATCTTCCATACCTGACCAATTCTCTGATCAATTTTAATTTTGAAAATATATCTCCCCTTTATCTTTTCCTTTTCAGCTGAGGCTAGTCACTGCAATATGTCTTTTTAATTTTATCCTTACAGCCAGGATATCACTCTTGAGACCGCACTATCCATTCCCAAGGTCCTTCCTGATGTTCAGTGCCATTAACTGAATGTATTACTTCAAATACAGTGTAACCAGCACTTGTACTAATGAATCATAACTTTCATTCCTTTCAAATCCAGACCCCTAGAGATACAGACTAACATTCTGTTAAACTTTCAAATTATTATTTATAACTCTCTACAAATATTGAGTGACATTCACACCCAGAGTTAGAAATCTCCATATTCCACCACTGTCCCAGATTCATACCAGTTCAGAACTTACTTTGATCTATCTTGCTTTGATCCAAAGTAGATGAAAACACACTTTTGCATACCGACTCTCACTTTCATTTTCAATCTATCAATATCTTCCTGTTATTTTTTACCTGAATTAATGCAACATTTTCTTTAGTGTCATTTTCAAATGTGTGCCTATCATACTTTATTTCTTCTCTTGTAAAAAAGTGAAAAGAAAAACTACAGCACAGATTCTTGGGTTACCACAAACTTCAGAATCAGAATCACAATCAGATTTATTATCACTGTCATATGTCATGAAATTTGTTGATTTGCAGCTGTAGTACAATGCAATACGTAAAATATACCATAAATTATAATAAGAAATTATAAGAAATATATATAAAAAAATGAAGTAGTACAAAACGAGACCAAACATAGTGATGTAGTGTTCATGGGTTGGTTGTTCATTTTGTAACTCCAAAACTAACTGAAGGAAAAACACGGGAGTTGGGGATAACTCGTGTAAATTTAGTTTTACTTTAATGATGTGTGCAGTTATGACGCATGACATACGCCATTCACGTACTTTTACATATAACCATAATGAATTATTTAAATAAACAAAGAATGCTAATCAAACAATAAATTTCAAAATCGGAGTTGGAATCAGAATCAGGTTTATTATCACCAGCACGTGCTGTGAAATTTGTCAACTTCGTTCAATGCAATTCATGATAATATAGAAAGAAAAAAAAGTGAATCAATTACAGTAAGTATATATATGCATATTGAATGGATTAAAAATAGTACAAAACAAATTAGATATATTAAAAATAAGTGAGGTAGTGTTCATGTGTTCAATGTCCATTTAGGAATCGTATGGCAGAGGGGAAGAAGCTGTTCCTGTATCGCTGAGTGTGTGACTTCAGGCTTCAGTACCTCCTTCCTGACAGTAACAATGAGAAGAGGGCATGTCCTTGGTGATAGGGACATCACCGTTCTGAAGCACCGCCCCTTGAAGCTGTCTTGGATACTATGGAGGCTAGTACCCAAGATGGAACTGACTAATTTCACAACTTTCTGTAGCTTCTTTTGGTCCTGTGCAGTAGCCACCCTTCCCCCCACCCCCCATACCAGACAGTGTTGCAGCCCGTCAGAATGCTGTCCATGATACTACAGAGGTTTTGGAGTTTTTTAGTTGACAAACCAAATCTCTTCAAACTCCTAATGAAATACAGCCGCTGTCTTGCCTTCTTTATAGCTGCATCAATATGTTGGGACCAGGTTGGATCTTCAGAGATCTTGACACCCAGGAGCTTGAAACTGCTCACTCTCTCCACTTCTGATCCCTCTATGAGGATTGGTTCATGTTCCCTCATCTTACCCTTCCTGAAGTCCACAATCAGCTCTTTTGTCTTACTGGCATTGAGTACAAGGTAGTTGCTGCAAATCTAACTGGTATATTTCAGTCCTGTACACCCTTTCATCTCCATCTGAGATTCTACCAACATCCTCAAATTTATAGATGGTACTTGAGCTAGACCTATCCACACAATCATAGGTGTAGACAGAGTAGAGCACACACCTCCGAGGTGCACCAGTGTTGATTGTCGGCGAGGAGGGGATATTATCACAAATCTGTGGTCTTCTGGTTAGGAAATCGAGGATCCAGTTGAAGAGGGAGGTACAGAGGCCCAGGTTTTGTAGCTTATTGATCAGGACTGTGGGAATGTTGGTGCAAAATGCTGAGCTATAGTCAATGAACAGCATCCTGACATATGTGTTTGTATATCAAGGTGATCTAAAGCCATGTGAAGAGCCATTGAGATTCCATCTGCTGTAGACCTATTGTGGCGATAGGCAATTGCAGTGGGTCCAGGTCTTTGGTGAGGCAGGAGTTCACTCTAGCCATGACAAACCTCTCAAAGCATTTCATCACCACTGATGTGTGTGCTACTGGATGGTAGTCATTAAAGCAGCTCACACTACTCTTCTTAGGCACTGGTATAATTGTCGCCTTTTTGAAGCAGATAGGGACTTCCGACAGTAACAGTGAGAGTTTGGAAATGTTCTTTAATAGTCCCACCAGTTGGTTGCCACGAATTTTCAGAGCCTTCTCAAGTACTGGTATATACTTACAATATTACTCAAGTATTCCTGAAATATTAAATACACAGCACTCCTCCCTGTTTAGCTATAAACTCCAACACAATATAGAATGCATCTCAAATCAAATATGAAACATGTTGTTCTCTTGTCATCTTATATATATATATATATATATATATATATATATATATACACACACACACACACACACACACACACACACACACACACACACACACACACACTGTATACTATATAATGCAACTGCTGGAAAGACATCCATAGCATAGTAAATTTTAAATTGTTCCATTCAGGCCTAAGGTCTTAATTGCTGTGCAATAATGTCTTTTCTGACATTCTGCTTGGCAGGTGAGACTTCTGGCTGTGAAATAATCTCAGATTCTGGGGCGTCCTCTATGGTGGTTGTAGGAATTGACTCTGGGACTGCAGGAAGTGGTTCTGACAGCTCTGGACACCTCTTTTCTCTCACAATTGATTCTGCTCTCCTCAACTGATTGATGTGTCCTCTCCAGATGACATCAGACACAATCTCTCCTGTGTCGGAGAGTGGTCCAGTTCTGTCCTTAATCTTTCGACGTACCCATATTTGAGCATCCCTGTAGTCCCTCGTCAGGACTGTTTGTCCGAGAGTGAAACATTGAACATTCTTGCTTGGGACCCATCAATTTTTCTCATCTGTTTCTCCTGCACACTTATTCTGAGATTGGGCTTGAGGAGACGCGAGCGTGAGCACAAGGAAGGAACTGCATAGCTGGTGAGTTGTTGGTTGTGGAGGAAATTGGCGAGCTTCTGATTCAGTTTTAGTGTAGTGTGTCCTGCTGACATTGCTTGTAGCGTGTTCTTTAAACTTTGGGCAAATCTTTCCGCCAAGCTATTTGTAGCTGTGTGGTATTGTGCAGGTGTAATATGTCTTTTCCATTCACTTTCAGAAATGACTGAAACTGTTCTACAGCAATCTGTGGATCATTGTCACTGACTAAGTGTTCTGGAACACCAGTCTTTGAGAAAAGGCTTCTCAACATATCAACAATGTGCAAGGCTGTAGTGGAGACTATTGGAAACACTTCTGGCCACATTGTAGCTGCATCCTCTACTACCAAGAAATTTTTTGCCTATGAATGGTCTGGCAAAATCCACATGATTCGTCAGCCAGCATAAGGCAGGCCATTCCTAGGGACGGAGAGGCGCTGCTCTTGACGTCTTCAGAACGTGTTGGCATTCCGAACAGTGTATAGCAAACTACTCGACCTGCTGATCTATCCTAGGCCACCAGATAAAGCTTCAAGCCGATGCTTTCATTCTCACTATGCCTAAATGACCAGCATGTAGCTCTTCCAACATTTTAGTTCTCAGCTTGGATGGTACAACAACTCTCAACCCCTGCATAAGGCAACCCCTGTCAAGGGCAAGTTCATCCTGGCACTGGTAAAAATGGGGGAACTGGAATTTCTGCTATAAATTCCAGCCATGCTGTGTGACTATGTAGACCTAAGACAGGGTAGGGTCTTTTCTGGTTTCTCTTTGGATCATCTCTGTCATAATAGGGAGACTTTCAATTTGCATCAGATAGAATACATTAAGAGGAGTGTCCTCTATTGTAAATTTTTCAATGAGGGTCTCTCCCATACAAGTACTGGTTGAAACGTTTTACACCCCAAACCAGAGCCAAGGCTTCTCTGTCAACCTGTGTGTAATTTTTCTCTGGAGCAGGAAGGAAACATAATGCAAAGGCTCTGGACTGTTCACTTCCATCACTCATAACATGTGACATGGCTGCACAAGGCAAGAAGTCACAGGAAAGCTTCACTGGATGACATAGATCATAATATACGAGTACAGTGTCTGCTGTCACCATCTCCTTTACATTTTGGAAAGTCACCTCACAGTGCTTTGTCCATTGCCATTTCTTCCTGATCTCTAGTAATCAGTTCAAGGGGTAAACACGGTGGCCAGGTTTGGCAGGAACCTCTTATAGTAAGTGACAAATCCTGAGAAGGACTGCAGCTGTGAAATGTCCTTTGCCTTGGAGCATTGAACACTGTTTGAATTTTCTCAGTACACTTGTGCGAAACTTGTGTGTCAATGGTGTGACCACAGTAAGTGATGCTTGGTTTAAAGTAGTCACACTTGTTGCATCATGTTCTCATCTTTTTAACATGGTCTTGAGATTTTGGTGATGTTTCTTGTCATTGTCACTGATAACAATATTGTCATCCAGATAACACTATGTGTTTTTTTTAACTCAAACATCTCTTTCTTCCCTTTGGGAGAAAGAAAAAACATGCTTCCCTTCAATATATAGGTAGCATATGTAGGAAACAATGCTGATTGTAGACGGATTCCTCGTCGGATTCCATGCAGGAAACGTGGCTGCAGGTCAGTGATACAATTGCCTTTAAGGAAATGGAGTTTTAAACTCCCAATACCGACTATCTTGCTGGTAAACGTGCAGTCTCTGGTGAATCAAATAGATGATCTTAGAGTTAGGGTGCTTAATCAGAGGGATATTGGAATTGTGAGTGTCCTTTGTTTCACAGAATCCTGGTTAACCCCTTCTGTACTGGATGCAGCGATTCAGAATGATGGGTTTACTATACACCGTCAGGGTAGATCTATAGAGTCTCTCAAAATCAGAGGTGGAGGAGTATGTCTCATGATCAACTCTTCTTAGTGCACAAATGTATCAGTGCTGTCCCAATTCTGCTTACCAGACCTGGAATATCTAGCAGTAAAGTGCTATCCTTTTTACCTACCACGGGAGTTCTCCAGGACAGTTTGGTAGCAGTTTACATTCCACCTCAGGCCAATGGCAATCAGGCTTTAGATGATCTGAGCAATGGGATCAACATGCACGAAAAAGCGCACCCACGCCTTAACCATCGTTTTGGTGGATTTTAATCAGGCCAGTCTGAAAAAAACACTAAGCAATTATTATCAACAGATCACTTGCAATACCAGAGGAAACAACACACTGGACCATTGCTACACCACCATCAAGAATGCCTACCGTGCTATTCCACACCCTCACTTCTGGAGGTCTGATCACCTGGCTGTACTTCTACTCCCTGAGTATAGGCATAGACTGAAGACTGCAGCACCAGTTGTGAGGACCAAGAAGGTATTGACAAGAGAAGCACAAGAGTACTTACGGGACTGCTTTGAATCGGTGGACCGGACTCTATTCAGCGATTCATCTTTGAACCTGGATGAGTACGCTGCAGTTGTTACCAACTTCATTAAAATTGTGTGGATGAGTGTGTGCCTACAAAGACTTACTGTACATTTCCAAACCAAAAGCCGTGGACGAACCAGGAGGTATGTCATCTGCTGAAGGCTAGGTCTGTGGCATTTAAACCTGGCGACCCAGGCCAGTACCAGAAAACCAGGTATGACTTGCGAAGGCTATTTCAAGGGCGAAGAGACAACTTTGAACAAGGTTGGAGGCGACATCGGATGTACGACAACTCTGGCAGGGTTTGCAAGACATTAATTCCTACAAAGCGAAGCCCAATGGCATGAATAGCAGCGATGCTTCGCTACCAGCTGAATCCGACATCTTCTATGCCCGCTTTGAAAGGGAGAACACAACTACAGCTGTGAAGTTCCCTGCTCTACCCGGTGACCCTATGATTTCTGTCTCAGAGGCCAATGTTAGGCTGTCTTTAAAGAGAGTGAACTCTTGCAAGGTGGAAGGTCCCGATGGAGTACCCGGTAAGGCTCTGAAAACTTGTGGCTACCAGCTGGCAGGAGTATTCAAGGGCATTTTCAATCTCTCATTGCTACAGGTAGAAGTTCCCACTTGCTTGAAAAAGGCAACAATTATACCAGTGCTTAAGAAGAATAATGTGAGCTGCTGTAACGACCATCACCCGGTAGCTCTCACATCTACAGTGATGAAATGCTTTGAGATATTGGTTATGATTAGACTGAACTCTTGCTTCAGCAAGGACCTGGACCCATTGCAATTTGCCGATCGCCACAATAGGTGCTTAGCCCACTGCTCTACTCTCTCTATTCCCATAACCGTGTGGCTAAGCATAGCTCAAATACCATCTATAAGTTTACTGATGATGTAACCATTGTTGGTAGAATCTCAGGTGGTGACGAGAGGGCGTACAGGAGTGAGATATGCCAACTAGTGGAATGGTGTCGTAGCAACAACCCGGCACTCAATGTCAGTAAGACGGAAGAGCTGATTGTGGACCTCAGGAAGGGTAAGATGAAGGAACACACACCAATCCTCATAGAGGGATCAGAGGTGGAGAGAGTGAGCAATTTGAAGTTCCTGGGTGTCAAGATCTCTGAGGTTATAACCTGGTCCCAACATATCAATACAATTATAAAGAAGGCAAGAAAGTGACTATACTTCATTAGGAGTTTGAAGAGATTTGGTCTGTCAACAAAAACAGTCAAATGCTTCTATAGATGTACGGTTACCGGCATTCTGACAGGCTGCATCACTGTCTGGTATAGGGGGGCTACTGCGGAGCCGCAGAGGGTTGTAAATCTAGTCAGCTCCATCTTGGGTACCAGCCTACAAAGTACCCAGGACATCTTCAAGGAGCAGTGTCTCAGAAAGGTAGTGTCCAGTATTAAGGACGTCCAGCACCCAGGACATACCTTTTTCTCACTGTTACCATCAGGTAGGAGGTACAGAAGCCTGAAGGCACACACTCAGCGATTCAGGAACAGTTTCTTCCCCTCTGACATCCGATTCCTAAATGGACATTGAACCCGTGAACACTACCTCATTTTTTGATATATATCATTTCTGTTTTTTGCACGATTTTTAATCTATTCAATATACGTATACTGTAACTGATTTACTTATTTATTTTTTATTATCCTTTTTTCTTCTTCTATGTTATGTATTGCATAGAACTGCTGCTGCTAAGTTAACATATGCCGGTGATAATAAATCTAATTCTGATAGTCATTTTGGGTTTGTTTTAAAACCAACTCATCACCACTGTTATGTTCTGTAATCCCAAAACATAAAACAAATTGAAAGAAAAACACAGGAGTCAGCGATAATGTTGAGTTTCACTTTAGTGAGATGCACACTTATGATGTGGTGGTGGTGTAATGATGTATGTCATTCATATATTTTTATGTACAACCCATAATTAATTATTTAAGCAAACAATGAACGCTTTATTAATCAAACAATATATTTCAATATTATTCTAATATTACTCAAATATTAAATACACATCAGAGCTGGCCAAGTTTCCAATCTTGTGCTTGGCCCCTCCATAACAGAATACTCAGTCAGCATACTCCCCACAGTACATCTCTAGAAATTGGCTTCTCTCTCTCTTCTCTCTCTCTCTCTCTCTCTCTCTCTCTCTCTCTCCCCCCCCCCTACCCCCACCCCCTCCTCCTCTTCCTCCTCCTCCTCTTCCTGGAAAATTTATGACCATTCCAATAGCTTGAATAGTTCCATCCACTTTCCCTTGTTTAAAAACTCTACTGGATTTTCATCTGATCCATAAAACCTTCATGACTTATTGAAGACTTCCTCAAAAAATAAACTTAATGATTTTTTGATTATATGCTGCTTCTCTCTGACCAGTCTCACAACTGGACACCAAGGAAACAAATGCATATATTCATTAGAGGTAAATTAGTGTGGGTGGATTAGCTGCCAGTTTTACTCAGTTACCATCTATTTTAATTCAATTTCTACTGACCAAAGGAGATCTTTTTCCACCTGTATATTAGAGACTCGGAAGCAGAATAATTTACAAAAAAAAATCCTAATTATTTGCCAAGAAATGTAGCAGTCAAAAGAATACATCAAGTACATGAAAAATGATGACCCATCTTTCCACAGTAAGCAGCAGGGAAGTAATCCAGAATAATTCTTTTGGGTGTTGGTCATGTACATTTCTTTTATAAACATTGTTTTGCAATATAATCACTCCTCCATGAAAAATCTTCACAATGGGATGGGGGGGGGATGGTTAGTATTGCATTCACCTGTAAAAGTCTTGATATTCTTATGCACATCTCCCTATCTTCATTCTTTCACACTTGACTGATCCAATTCCTTAATCCCTGGTGCAGATAACAAAGCATTTGCTGACAGAGAGAAATGGTCAGAGGAAGATAGCAGATGCTGACAGTTTCCCAATAGGATTCAATTCAGACAGAAGAAATGATATTCTGAGATAATTTAATAATCAGAGTATTGTTTTAACCCAGCAGTGAAGATAAGTTTTAAATGAGCTGTGTGCTAATAAAACTAGCCCATTTGAAAGTTCGAATTTTGCACACAGTTTTGATCCTGATTGGTGACTATCATTATGGTGGTTGAAAAACTATGTGGAGACTGGAGCAATTAATGTAACAGATCATTATTTAGTACAGGCATTCACACAGGGACAGCAGGTGGAAGAACCTCTCCAAAAATTAAATCAGTTTTTATTTTTGCTTTCTAAATAAAATTAAATTAATTGACAGGTAACTGATGGCCCACTAGAAATGACCATAATCATTTATGGTGAACCTAGGTGTCCAAAATAAATCTGGGACCTCCCATTGTCCTATGCACAGAGGCCATTGGTGTTTCATTGGCACCAAACATTTTTACTCTAAACTTTCTCGTGGTTCTACATATGTTAGATCACTTATCTATTGCTCCTTATACTCCTAACTGATTCCAGCTATTTGGTACATTTTCAACTCTCTAGAGTCCACTGTTCTCCCTTCTGATCTCATCAGTGTTTCATGATTGTTACACTCTGCCTCAGTTGTCTCCATATTGTCCACTTTGTTCTACTGTACATTAGTCCAAACAGATACTAGTATACCTCCTCTTCAAGTCACTTTGCACTGCTGCAATATCTGGATAAATAAATTTACTAATGTAATGCGAAGGAATGAGTTAAAATCGTAGATGTTTCACGGGAAGAACTGGCGAATTTTGATACCAACAGCAAGAAAGACCCACTGCAAGCTTGAGGAATTACATCCTATATTCCACCTTTCTCCAATTTAAGGTAACTTGCTCTTTTGTTTTTAATTCCCATGTCACCATAGTGCCTCTTCTGATCATCCATGCTTTGAGTAGTAGTCTTTCAATGAGTGTCCTGGTTGTTGGAATGCAAATCAAATTCCCTACATCTATAAGGCCCCTTGCAAATGGTTCTTTCTGGTCCATTTCTCTGGCCCACAACACTATTAGGGAGTATGTAGCTCCCACTGCTATCCCTGCATAAAGATCTCCTGGTGTGTTGGCTTTTTCATTCACCATTTTCAGGAAGACCTGGTCACTAATCCTGAATTATCCATCCCTGGTTACTCCTCAGATGTCTGATGTTCACACTCCATGAAGGCTCACTGTCCTGTACTCCATCTATCATCATATCCCAGATACTTTCACCTACCCTTCCAAGACCTTACTGCTTCCTCCTTAAAGCTGCAATACCACTCCTCATTCAGCTGTCCATTTACCTTCCCCTAAGCCATTCTGTCTCACATCTTTCACAGACATTCAGCATTTACCAAAATGTGTCTATCTTTGTATTGCACCAGGTGAATTTTAAGCATCTGTTCTGAATTTTGCCTGAACTTCACATTGCCACATGCAGTTCTGGGTGAGGGAAGCTTTGACACAGCGCTCTAGCCTTCCCCCAGGGTAAAGTGTTTATGGATGATGGCAGTGAATGTGAGTGACTGGCCAGATCATTTCCCATTACTTAGTTACAGTCTGTGTCATTCCAACAGCCGGCGCATCAGAATCAAATTTATCATCACTGACATATGTTGTGAAATGTGTTGTTTAGTGGAAGCAGTACAGAGCAAGAATGAAAAAAAAATGATAAGCTGCAATAAAAAAATAGAAGAGAAAGATTTGGGGAAGGCTTGAAACATGGACTGTTCCACTTAGCCAATGAAAAGGCAGGCATAGCTGGGGCCCACACCCCTTGAGTTTGGAGTAAGTTGGAGGAACCAAAGGAGACATTTAGAAGAAGTAAAGAGCTTTAAGACCTTCTTGATGGAGTCTAGAAGTGTATAGGGATTGGACGTCCATGATTAAAATGAGGCGATCAGGGGCAGGGAATTGAAAGTTGTTGAGGAGATCAAGAGCATGAGAAGTGTTGCGGATGTAGGAGGGAAGAGATTGAACCAAGAGGGATAGAATGAAGTCAAGGTATGCATTCACGAGTTCAGTGGGGCAGGAGCAGGCAGTGTCAATGGGCCTACCTGGACAGTCAGGTTTGTGGATCTTGGGTAGGAGGTACAAGCGAACAGTGTGGGGTGGAGGAAATATAAGTTTGGTGGCAGTGGATGGAAGATCCCTGGAGCTGATGAGGATAGTGATGGTGGAAAGAGTGACCTGATGGTCCAGGAGTGGGGTCTTTTTCAAGTGGTAAGTAAGAAGAGGTGTCTGAGAGTTGCCACATTGCCTCAGTGAGGAGAAGTCAGTCCACCACACTATGACAGCCCCCACTTCGTGAGTTTAATGGTGAGTTGGGATTGGTGCAGAGAGAGATGACAGCAGTGTGTTCAGAGGGGATAAGGTTCAAGAAGGAGAGAAGAGTGCTGAAATCGAACCTGTTGATGTCTCATTGGCAATTAAAGATGAAAAGATCCAGATCTGGTAGAGAACCAGAGCAGGGTGTCCAAGATGAGAAGGAGGGTTGGAGATGAGAGAAGGGAGCATTGATATGGGGTGAGGACTACTTGCCAAAGACGTGGGCTCAGAGATGGTGATGGAAGAAGAGCTTGGCATCATGGTGGGCACAGGATTCACTGAGCTGCAGGTGAAGGGGGCAATGGTAAGGCCCTTGCTGAGGACTGAATGTTCCATCTCAGAGAAGGGAAGGTTGGAGGGAATGGTAAAGATATGGCAAGGATTAGAGCTGGGATTGAAGGGGAGAGGAGAGTTGAAGGCATCAAAGGAAGTGGGAGGGTTGGGGTGTTCAGGGAAGGTAGGGTGGAAGGAACATGGAGGCTCTGAGGACCTAAGAGGTGACGGGGGAGCCTGAAGACTGGAGTTGGAGAGTGGTGGTGGGGGAAGGGGAGTGCGGGGGCTCAGTGGCAGTGAGGAAAGCCTTGGTCTGGAGGTGAAGGCGGCTGAGGTCGGGGCTGGAGCCAGAGCTAGAGGCTGTGTAATTCATGGTCTGAAGGCATCAGTGTCTTTGGAACTTAAAATGACAATGGTGAGATCTGCAGTCTGGAGCTGCCTAGGATCATTGTTCATGTTTTCAGTTTGAATTTCAGTTTGTTATCAAAGTACATGTATGTTACCATATACACCCCTGAGATTCATTCTCTTGTGGGTATTCACAGTAAATACAGTGTATCAGAAAAAGAAATCAAGCTTAATAACAATAAATAAATAAGCAATATGTATGAAGAGTCCTTGAAAATGTGTCCATAAACAACAGGAATTTTGCAGATGCTGGAAATTCAAGCAACACACATCAAAGTTGCTGGTGAACGCAGCAGGCCAGGCGGCATCTCTAGGAAGAGGTACAGTCGACGTTTCGGGCCGAGACCCTTCGTCAGGACTAACTGAAGGAAGAGTGAGTAAGGGATTTGAAAGTTGGAGGGGGAGGGGGAGATCCAAAATGATAGGAGAAGACAGGAGGGGGAGGGATGGAGCCAAGAGCTGGACAGGTGATAGGCAAAAGGTCCGGGAAGAAAGACAAGCGGGGGGGGGGGGGGAAACCAGAGGATGGGCAAGGGGTATATTCAGAGGGACAGAGGGAGAAAAAGGAGAGTGAGAGAAAGAATGTGTGTATAAAAATAAGTATCAGATGGGGTACGGGGGGGGGGGATTAGTGGAAGTTAGAGAAGTCGATGTTCATGCCATCAGGTTGGAGGCTACCCAGATGGAATATAAGGTGTTGTTCCTCCAACCTGAGTGTGGCTTCATCTTTACAGTAGAGGAGGCCATGGATAGACATATCAGAATGGGAATGGGATGTGGAATTAAAATGTGTGGCCACTGGGAGATCCTGCTTTCTCTGCTGGACAGAGCGTAGGTGTTCAGCAAAGCGGTCTCCCAGTCTGCGTTGGGTCTCGCCAATATATAAAAGGCCACATCGGGAGCACCGGATGCAGTATATCACCCCAGCCAACTCACAGGTGAAGTGTTGCCTCACCTGGAAGGACTGTTTGGGGCCCTGAATGGTGGTAAGGGAGGAAGTGTAAGGGCATGTGTAGCACTTGGTCTGCTTACACGGATAAGTGCCAGGAGGGAGATCAGTGGGGAGGGATGGGGGGGACGAATGGACAAGGGAGTTGTGTAAGCGGAACAAGTGCTACACATGCCCTTACACTTCCTCCCTTACCACCATTCAGGGCCCCAAACAGTCCTTCCAGGTGAGGCAACACTTCACCTGTGAGTCGGCTGGGGTGATATACTGCATCCGGTGCTCCCGATGTGGCCTTTTATATATTGGCGAGACCCAACGCAGACTGGGAGACCGCTTTGCTGAACACCTACGCTCTGTCCAGCAGAGAAAGCAGGATCTCCCAGTGGCCACACATTTTAATTCCACATCCCATTCCCATTCTGATATGTCTATCCACGGCCTCCTCTACTGTAAAGATGAAGCCACACTCAGGTTGGAGGAACAACACCTTATATTCCATCTGGGTAGCCTCCAACCTGATGGCATGAACATCGACTTCTCTAACTTCCGCTAATGCCCCACCTCCCACTCGTACCCCATCTGCTACTTATTTTTATACACACATTCTTTCTCTCACTCTCCTTTTTCTCCCTCTCCTTTTTCTCCCTCTGTCCCACTGAATATACCCCTTGCCCATCCTCTGGTTCCCCCCCCCCCCCGCTTGTCTTTCTTCCCGGACCTTTTGCCAATCACCTGTCCAGCTCTTGGCTCCATCCCTCCCCCTCCTGTCTTCTCCTATCATTTTGGATCTCCCCCTCCCCCTCCAACTTTCAAATCCCTTACTCACTCTTCCTTCAGTTAGTCCTGACGAAGGGTCTCGGCCTGAAACGTCGACTGCACCTCTTCCTAGAGATGCTGCCTGGCCTGCTGCATTCACCAGCAACTTGGAAATGTGTCCATAGATTGTGGGAACAGATCAGTGTTGGGGTGATTGAAGTTGAGTAAAATTATCCTCCCTTGTTCAAGAGCCTGCTGGTTGAGGGATAACCCATGTTGAACCCTTGGGCATCGAGTTTTCACTATCTCTTCTTCAAATCTTCTTAATTTGCAATTTCCTCAAACTCCACACTGTTAACTCACTTACCTGCCAATATTGTTATTAATCTAAAGCTCTACGCCACATATCGCCTAAGAACAGGCAACAATTGGTCCGTCTACTGCCTGCTCCCAGCTTTTCCCCTCCTGCCAGGCAATCCTTGGAACTCACACATGACATCCTCGTATTTTGCAGGTTGGTCTGCTGAGGTCCTTCAGCATCATGTGTGTTGCTATAAATATCATGTGTTGAAAACTTTTTATCTGTAGACTATGCCATAGAAGTTTGAATGATCTAAAGGTAATTTAAAATCATTGTGCGTGAAGCAAGCATTGTGTCTCTGATACCTTTCCCTTTAATATGCAGATTTAGTAACAACCATTCACAATGGAAATCTTTGAATGGAAAGTCTGCAGAAGGTTTACAAAGATCCTTAATTAATGGTATTTTGTTTTTGGAAGAAAGCATCCCATTGAATTTATAACTAACGTATCTCCCAGTATCTGATATGCAAAGGTCAAAGGTGGAGAGTGAACTGTGATTTCTTTCTGTCAGTGGGCTTGAAAAATTGAAAGCGTGATGCATCCTATACTTGAAGATTTTTCAGTCCTTTGAAGTCTGTTATATCTTCTCATTGGATCATGGTTTGATCAGTATTTGAATTATTCACACATGTTATAGGTTCTTGTTTCATTTGTCTGTCCTATATTTCTACAATTCTTTCTTGGCACTGCCAAAGTTTACCATTGATCCCTAATTGTCGTTAAGCGGATGATGGTGAGTCAGTTTCATGACCACAGCAATTATTCTGGTGAAGATACTCCACAATGTAGTTGTTGAGAGAGTTTTGGGGTTTACACACAGAAACAATAAGGGACTAGTCGCTGTATACATTTCTAAGTCATGATGGTGTGTAATTTGAAGAGAAGCCTGATGATCATTGTATCCCCATGATCTGCTGCCCCTGTCTTTGTAGATTTGGAAGGTACTACACTGGCATTTATTTCAATGGTTGCGTTAGTCACTTATTGATAAGTTTTCTACTCACTAATAATCATAAAAACTACATGGATTAAAGTTTATCCCTCTCCCAGTAACTAATTGCTTGACCACCATTTAAATTACTTTGTAAAACCATCAGCAGTATTTAAATATCTGTGGAAATCAAAAAGAAAATGTAAATGTAAAATAAAAATTGAAAATGTTGCAAGTTCTCAGAAGAGAAACAGAGTTCTGTTTCAGGTTGAAGACACTCTTATCACTTCTCTGTGGATTGTCACCTTGTCGTGGTGGAGAAGCTTGTGTGGTCCTGTGATCCCGAGAGCAATGCCGTCTGGAGCTATGCTCCTGGTATGGTCACCCATGGCGGTAAGGTCAAGGATGAGGTCCCTGACAAAGAACAATCCAACCAAGACCTCAACAGTGGAACAGATGGATGAAGTTCCTTCGAACTCAACGGCTCTGAAGGCGGATGAAGGCCGCAACAAATCCATCAGCTCCAATCGTCATGGTTTCCATGCCATTGGAATCAGTTGGCTGATTTGTGAAGTATCGCGTTCTTCTTGGAGTGCAACATCAAGTACACGTTAAACAAATACACTCACAGGCGTCTTCATTCTGTGGGCCACTTCTTCAGAATGAAGACCATCATCCTCAACCCCGAGGGATAGCCACGACGACGACGGCTCTTATCAGAACTGGGAAGGCAACTAAAGAAGCTCATAAAGCTCAGGGAGAGTGGATGACTATTGTCTAATATCTCTCGGCCTCTTCAGATGCTGCTTGTCCTGCTGTTTGTTTCTTGCTCCAGGATGGGAGAGGGGGAGGGTTCTGAGAGGGTAAACTGAGCATTCCATGTGCCATTGGATTCCAACACTTGACTTCAACACTGAACTGATTCAATAACACACATAGAATCACTTTCAAGGACTCTACAACTCATGCAGTCAATATTTATTAATTTTTTTTTCTTTTTTGTATTTGCACAATTTGTTGTCTTTTGCACATTGGTTGTTCAGCCATCATTATGCATCTTTTCATTAATTCTATTGTGTTTCTTTGTATTTACTGTGAATACCTGCAAGAAAATGAATGTCAGGGTATTATATGGTGACATATGCATATTTCAATAGTAAATTTACTTTGAACTTTTTGAACTTTAAATTAAATTCAAACTTCTTCATCTTGAAAATGTGATGAAAGCAAGAACAGCCTATATCTAAGTTGTATCTCAAAGATGATGGAAGGCATCAAATTGTAATAAAGATAAGAATATTAAATTATTTTTCAAGCACTTTTCATACAGACAATATAGTTCAAAGTGCTTTACAATGGGTTAAAGTGCAAGCATGATAACAAAATAAAAAATAAAAATAAAAATGAAAATAAAAGACAAAAATATGTTAGTTAAAAGCAAAGTTAAAAAAATAGGTTTGAAATAGCATCTACTGAGTCTGCATCTCATAGTTTTAGGTAAGATTAAATTGATGCCTAATTTAAGGCATGGGGAGGGTAAGAATTAAATCAGATCAGCAAGAAAGGGAGTAGTGGTCGAAGAGAATATCCTGGAAGGTAGGTTGCATTGACAGCATGAAATATAAGGCAGGAGAAGAATGAGAAGCGATCCAGAGAAATTTGGGATTTGAAGTACCAAGGCTTGAATAAGGAACTTGGTGATGCATAAGCTGATGTACGTTGGTTGGTCAATGCCCAGGGGATGGAAGCTGCTGGTTTTTGTATAGAGGGCCTGTATGATCAGGGGATTAGGATAAAGCATTTGTATACTTTAGGTCCTAAAATTCAAATATTAGTCCTATTATTTTCTCCAGAGCTATTTATTTGCAAGCACTGTTTCTTCTGTTCCTCAGTTTTGCTTAAAACCTTTGTTTCTAATGTTTCCAGAACATTATTTTATGGCTTCTCCATTATGATAATTTTTATTCAGCAATAGTGAATTTTGAGTCTTGAGGAGGAAGCTTACAGATATTTCACATCAGGATCTGTGATGCCATAGATTTTAATTGAAATTGCAAGATTGCAAGGAAAGTGTCCAATTATTCTAAGTGGCTGCTTGATGGTCAGTACAGGCTCAATAACTTGAAGGGCTTGGTTCTGTGATCTGCAATGTGACTTTGTGATTATGACAAAAAAAAGTAGAAGTATTTTAATATTTTCAATTATTAAAGACAGAATACTATTCAGAAGTTTTAATTATTTATGGCATTTCTAATATGCTTTTGTGAATGTTTCTGAATGCCAGGGTTAATTTAAAGCTCTTCATAACTGTAACAGCCAGAAAAGCTGGGGAAAGGCTTTACTTGTTGTAAAGCTTTCAGGGACAAGGTTGTCACAGCATATAGCTGGTAGCTCCATTGCCGCTCAGACTCCATTGCTGGTGTCCCAGTTCATTTGGGTAACGAGATTATTCCTCCACTTCTAGACCAGGTAAGATCGAGCATAGGATGATTGGAGGGTAATGCCAGGGAAGTCTCACCCATTCACTTGAAGAGGTTGAGAGATGCCTTGATTTTTTTTGATTTGACGGAGTCGATATGTGGAAATTGTGTCCACCTTTGGGAGAATTTATAAGTTAACCATTGGTAGACTCATTGGGAATTCTAAAAGACTAGCCCTTGACAGGTTAAAACAGCATCACAGAATTTAATGTTTGTCTAGATAATTCCTTTGTTAATTTGACCCTTCCCCCTTCTCTCACCTGTCTCAATCTGCCTTTCTTTTTTTCCCCTTATTTATCAATCACCCACCAGCCTTTGTTTCCTAATTCTATCCTGACCTGGCTCCTTCTGTTAATCATCCCTTGATCCACCTATCATCTATAGTACCCAGTCGCACGCTTCCCCCTCTCCTCTTTAGACCAGCGATCTTCCCTCCCCACTTTCAATCCTGATGCAGGATATCTACCAAAAACATCAGCAATTCCTTTCCCACCTTCAGATTCTGCTCGACATGCTAAGTTTCTTCAGCAGTTTGCTTTTTACTGGAGATTCCAGCTTCTAATCTTTTGTTTTATTTCTCCATGACTTAGAGGAATATAGGTCTTACTATTTCAAAGTGAATTGTCACCTTGTCGTGGTGGAGAAGCTTGTGTGGCCCTGTGATCCCGAGAGCAATGCCGTCTGGAGCTATGCTCCTGGTAGGGTCACCCATGGCAGTAAGGTCGAGGGTGAGGTCCCTGACAAAGAACAATCCAACCAAGACCTCAACGGTGGAACAGGCGGACGAAGTTACTTCAAACTCAACGGCTGTGAAGGCGGATGAAGGATGCAACAAATCCATTAGCTCCAATCGTCGAGTTTTCCATGCCATTGGAATCAGTTGGTTGATTTGTGAAATATCGTGTGCTTCTTGGAGTGCAACATCAAGCACGTGTTAAACAAATACACGAACAGGCGTCTTCACTCTGTGGGTCATTTCAGAACAAAGACCATCATCCTCGACCTCGAGGGATAGCCGCGACGACGACGATTTCAAAGTGTAACTGAGGCAAACTGAAGGAGTGTGGGATTGTGGATAATAGATTTCTGAATGCTCTATCAAACCATGAACACTAACCCGTGAGTCCCCTTTAATGCTATTTTTTAAAAAAAATTTAACTTATAGTAATTTTTCATGTCTTGCCCTGTTCTGCTTCCACAAAACAAATTTCATGACATATATCAGCAATAATAAGCCTGATTCTGATTCTGAAGGGAATACCATACAGAAACATGTTCAGAGTACTGGCAAGATGTCAATAAGATTGTAAGAGTGTGGAGAAAATTTACAAGGATGTTACAAGGACTTGAGGACCTGAGTTACAGGGAAAGGCTTAATAGATTGAGACTATATTTCCCAGAGTGTGGAAAAATGAAAGGGGGTTTGATAGAGATATATAACATTATGAGGAGTATAAATAGGGTAAACACAAGCAGGCTTTTTCTACTGAGGTTGGGTAGGACTACAACTAGAGGAAGTAAGTTAAGGGTAAAATGTGTAAAGTTTAAGGGGAAAATGAGGGGAAACCTCTTGACTCAGAGGGTCATGAGAGTGTGGAATGAGCTGCCAGTGCAAATGGTGGGTGCAAGCTCGAGTTCAACATTTAAGAGAAGTTTGGATAGGTACATGGATAATAGGGGTATGGATGGCTATGGTCCTGGTGCAGGTCAATGGAACTAAGCAGATTAATACTTCTGCATAGTCTAAATGGGCCAAAGTGCCTATTTCTGTACAATAGTATTCTATGACTCTACAGGGAAACGGGATTAGTAGGAGTGTTCTTATATGCATACAGCATGGGTTTAATGTCCCAAATTATCCCCTTCCCTGCTACAATAGTTCTGTGATTCTGTGAGAATACAATATAAATTCTTGATCACACTTAAATGAAGGATTACCGGCACAACATAAACTCATAAGCAATTTCAACCAAATGTTTGTTGCTGTGCTGTATATTTAATGTAACTCTCCACTTCCTTAATTATATTAATATTTGCTGATAAAACTGAGCTAGCAACAAATTCAAAACCCTTTAATTTTATAAAGTCAATTATAATTCAACTGAACAGCTTTCCCCTAATGAAAACATTTGCGGCAATTAAAGAAATTCACTTTATGCAGAGAGTATATATTCAAGGTTTCATGTGTTATGGGCAATTACATCAAAATCCAGCACTTCTCTAACACATTTCTGTAGAGGATTGAACCTTGACCTTCAATCAAGCAAAAGAAAGCAAAATCGAAACATTTCATCAGTGATATCTCCAAAGAACACTTGGGATTACAAGAGAGCAGAAGATCTCGAATTAGTTTGTGGAGGGAAAAAGACAACACAATCACAAATACACTGTGCGATTCAGAATTGCACAAACATTGACCATGATGCGGATGAACATATTTTTAAAGATTTATTATTGAATTAAGAAGTAAAATATACAAAAGTAATGCTCATCTGAGATTGATGTATGGAAGATAACTGAAAATACTGCAATAAGTGAGATTAAATAGATTCATCAAAAAAGTTTAATTCAATTTAATTCACAATTATCCTGTAGATATTATTTATACATTTTCTTTGAGTCAAAGAGACAAACATCTAAAACTTAATTTGTTCTAATTATGTTTTGAAAGGTAATTCTCACCTGAAATTAGATCGTCAATCTAAAACCATGAGAGGTTTAGAGAAAGGCCAGTAATGAACCATCAATATTCAGAATTGAATCTAAGCCAATATAAGCTATAATTTAATGCACAAGTTAATCTTTCAAGAATGAATAATTATACCTGAATATAATCGACATTATATTTATTTATTAGTAATTAAATCTGTATCCTAACATGTAAACAAATTAAATACAAAGTACAGTAAAACTACAATAATTTGCTATCCTATCATTAGAAAATCCTGATTGTTTGGCACCTAGCTCACTGGGTAATGTTTCTCATGTTCGAGGGCCCACCGTGCCCCATTTTCAACATGCTTTGTAATTCCCTCAAAACGCATCAGGGCCTCTTTTCTTATTCTCCTCTTAAACTCGTTGGAACCCTGTTTCCATACTCCCTTGAAACGCACCTGGGCCCGATTTCCTGTGATCATTTGAAAATTTACCAAGTCCCTGTTTCCCTTATCCTCTGGAAACTCAGTGTTATATCTAAAAAGTGTATTTTATCAATAGGATAATATTCTGTCAATCTGGCACCACCAAACTCCAGAGCATGTCAGATTAATCAAGCTTTTCTGAACTGCGGATGCTGGAAGTCAGAAAATAAAAGTGAAAAAAAAAAATGCTTGAGAACTCAACGTAATGAAAGAAACAGGGATACTGTTTCGAGTTATTCCCTGTGCTTGATGTAACATTTACCCAGAATGTGTACTGGTCAGGGTAAAACAATATCATAGAAGGTAATGTTTTCTCTGAAACTCTGAAATGAGTGAGTTACTTCAGTGAAAGCCTGGAAGCAATATAACTGCACCATTGGCTCTTTCACTGGAATATTTAATTCTATCACTGAGATATCAGTGCCTTTAACACCACAGTAATCCATTAGTTGTTGGATAAGATGTCAGTAAAAGCATTCTCAACCTTTCCTCAAAAATGACACAATTACTTTTTTTGATTGTCTGTGGCAGAATGATAGAATTTTACAGTCCAGAAATAGACTATTTGCTTATCACGTCTGTAGCAATTCTTTTTTCCACATGTCACCCTGCCTCTCTGATACTTTAATACTCTCTTGGCCTTCATTGCAAGAAGAATGGAGTAAAAGGAACTATATCCGTACACCTGTACTGGACATTGGAATATCAATGCCTGGAATATAATGTAAAGGTTTGTTCTCCTTATGAATGCATTTGACAGAGGATGTACAGCAAAGATTCATAAGCCTGATTCCCAAGATGAGCAGGTTATCTTATGAGAAAGGATTAAGCTGAATTGGTTTAACTCTCTGGATTTTTTTTTAAAGTGAACTCATTCAAACATAAAGATTCTTGGGGTGATGGAGTAGATGCTGGGATTTGTTTCCTCTGGTTGGGGTAGTCTAGAAATAAATGGTATTGTCTGAGGATAAGCAATTGATTATAACATTGAAATGAAGAGAGGCACTTCAGATGGTCACAGTGATTGATTGAATGAATGTATATTCAATGGCTTTAAAGGGAGAGAATCAAGGATTATGGGGATCCAACTGGAAAGTTGGTGTCGAGACCAATGATCAAATCATCCAAGGTAGAGCAGAGCAGGTTTTGAAAGGCTGTTCACACTCTTACTCTCTATATTTATTTCCAAGTAGCAATTTAATTGTCTGTAAAATAATTTATAGACTCTGTTTTGAGATCAGCTTATGATGAAGAATCCTTCATACTGTTCCTTTCCTTTCTAAACACCCTTCTAATATTGTTGTGATTTCTTTAAATTTGTGCCTTCTCATTAATAACTTACTGAGCTGTGGAAAGACCTTGGCATACTAATCCATCTAAATCAGGAGAATTTGAGGACTCTTGTAACTCCCATTCGCACATCACGAGGGCTTTTCATTTAGCAGGAAAAGATTTTTAATTTCAAGAATCAGGAAAGTTCCTATCTTTCTTGTAAGTAATGTTATGATTTTGAAATTGCTGGTATTGGGTGTAGGAAGAAGTGTCTACCATTCGTAGTAGATAAGGTGTGGAAACAAGCACTGGGGAATGTCTAATGAGAAAACAAACCAATGATCTGTGATATAATTGATAATGAATTCTTTCAAAGCAACTTGAGCATTATAACTGGGAACCAATATTTATTGATGGAAATATCTATTAAATAATTTAACAAAAACACTCTCTGATAATGAAGATAATTGTTTCATTACTAGAGAGCTTTTTTTTGAAAGAAGACACATGTTCCTAATCTGATGAAGATCTTTGCTTCATATATTGACATACAAATAACCAGATAAAATAAACATGGACTTTTATCATATGTTAAATTAAATAGCTATTAAATATGTCTTTATTGCAGACCTCTTTCTGTCTTGCTTTTTATAATCATATCCTTTAGCTTCTTTTGTTAGTATCTGTCTAGAATTTGAAAAGTCGCTCTCTCGTCAGAGTGAATCAAAGTATCTGGAGCTCATGGATGATAGTTTAATTCTGCAAGGATGGGTGGTCAGAATAAATGCAAGTAAACATCATTGTTAACATGTAATCAGAGAGCTTCAATTCATTGACTGTAGAAAACACATAGTTAATAAAAGATTCTTATTCTCTCATTTAAAGGGAAGAGTCCACTGTCCATGGCCAGCTCATTTTTAAAAGTGGTGCATGAACTCTCCCTTCATTGAATCATCTGGATTATCTCTTGTACAAGATGAATCTTAGAAAAATATGAGGCCCTCTTAACAGACATACTCTTCAATGCTTATGTTCATGAAGAGAACCATGCTGAACTTCTCATATCACCAAAATCTATTGCTTCAATCTATCATATTCAATTTGTGGAGGTGGGGGCCAATGTGTTCAATTAGTTGCTTTAACTGGTTAGTGGTGAGAAGCTTCCTTTGATTTTTTATTACTCTGTGACGATGTGTCAAATTACACATATTTGATCCCTGATGAGTTGGCTGAGGTCAGGAATTCAGTGTGCACAAGCCTACCTCAGTTCTCTGAAAAACCAGCTCACTGACTCCCACATCCTATTAATACTAATTCCATTATTTCCATGGTTACCATTGCATCATACTTATGATGAATCTGAACTGTCATCTGGAACACCTGCATTAGATGTATATTTTATATGCAGAAGGAAATAATAACAAATATAAACTTTAGCATATCTTTTTGTCTTTTTGATGGGATTTTAGGAGAGGAGTAACTCAAAAGACCAATATTATTACCTACTGTATCTTTAATTGCACTTGTGAAAATGGTAGTGACTCTCTTGAATTAATGTAGTTCTTCTGATGAAGGTGCTCCCTGAGTGGACCTAAAAGTCTAAGACTTAAACCCAACAACAATATACTTACAATTCAGGACTGTGTGTGCCAAACCAAGGGTGGTGACGAATTGGCATATAGGAGAGAAATTGAAAATCTGATTTAAAGGTGCTGCAACAATTACCTCTCAGTAAAAGCAAAGAGATGATTATTAACTATAAGAAGAAGCTGGAGCTCCAAGAGCCAGTCTGTATTAGGGGAATGGGGGTGAAGAGAGTCAGTAACTTTAAGTTCCTTCTTACTATCATATCATAGGATCTGTCCTGGGACCAGCAAAAAAGTGCTATCACAAAGAAAACACAGTAGCACTTCTATTTCCTTAAAAATCTGCATAGATTCAGCATGTCACCGAACATTTTACCAGCCTCTATAAATGAACAGTGGAGACTATTCTAACTAATTTCAACATGGCCTGGTATGGAATCACTAACGCCCAGGAATGGAAAAATCTACAGAGATTGATGGATACAAACAAGTCCATCATAGGCAAAGCCTCCCCACTATTGAGCACATTTACATAGGGGGGTACTGCCAAAAGTAAGCAGCACAAAGGACATCAAGGACACCATAATGCTCTCTTCTCGCTGCTTCCATCAGGCAGGAGCTGCAGAAGCTTTATGTCCCACATTACTTGGTTCAGGAACAGTTATTACCCTACGAGCATCAGGCTCCTGAACTGCCATGGATAACTTCCATCGCCACAACTCTGAACTGATTCCACTACCTACAGATTCAAGCTCGTGTTCTCAGTATTATCTTTTTATTTGCACAATTTATATTCTGCATATTTACTACTTGTTAGTCTTTGTTTATCTGTAGTTTTTCATAATTTATAATATATTTCTTTATTAGCGTATTGCTTTATTGTATTTAGTAGCAGACCGCACGACCCAATTTACATCGGTTTAAACTTTAAGTTCCTCAGGGTCAATATCACAAATGACCTGACTTGGTCCAACCAAGCAGAGTCCACTGCTAAGAAGGCCCACCAGCACCTTTACTTCCTGAGGAAACTAAAGAAATTTGGCCTGTCCACTAAAACCCTCACTAATTTTTATAGGTGCACCGTAGAAAGCATTCTTCTAGGGTGCATTACAACCTGATATGGAAGTTGAACTGTCCAAGACCGGAAGAAGCTGCAGAAGATCGTGAAGGCAGCGCAGCACATCACACAAACCAATCTTCCGTCCTTGGACTCACTTTACACCGCACGCTGTTGGAGCAGTGCTGCCAAGATAATCAAGGACACGATCCACCCAGCCAACACACTTTTCGTCCCTCTCTCCTCCGGGAGAAGGCTCAGGAGCTTGAAGACTCATATGGCCAGATTTGGGAACAGCTTCTTTCCAACTGTGATAGGACTGCTGAACGGATCCTGACCCGGATCTGGGCCGTACCCTCCAAGTATCCGGACCTGCCTCTCGGTTTTTTTGCACTACCTTACTTTCCATTTTTCTATTTTCTATTTATGATTTATAATTTAATTTTTTATTATTTACTATTGATTTGTAATTCGGGAGCGGGAAGCGCAGAATCAAATATCGCTGTGATGATTGTACTTTCTAGTATCAATTGTTTGGCGACAATAAAGTATAAAGTATTTTCCTGCAACTGCCTGCAACAAAATACATCTCAAGGTAATATATGGTAACATATACACTAAGTATATTTTTGTGGTCTTCTGTTGTTGTAGCCCATCCACTTAAAGGTTCAAGGTAATTTACATCAACATGGTGTGCATACAGAGATGCTCTTCTGCACACCACTGTTGTAACGTGTGGTTATTTGAGTTACTGTCACCTTCCTGTCAACTTCAACCTGTCTGGTCATTCTCCTGTAACCTCTCTCATTAACAGAAGTGTTTTTGCCCACAGAACTGCTGTTCACTGGAGGTCTTTAGCTTTTGGCACCATTCTCTGCAAACTCTAGAGAATGTTGTGCACAAATATCCAAGGAGATCAGTAGTTTCTGATCACAAACAAGAGAAAATCTGCTGGAAATCTGAGGAACTCAGCAGACCATAGAACCATAGAAACTACAGCACAGAAACAGGCCTCTTGGCTCTTCTTGGCTGTGCCGAACCATTTTCTGCCTAGTCCCACTGACCTGCACACGGACCATATCCCTCCATACACCTCGCATCCATGTATCTGTCCAATTTATTCTAAAATGTTAAAAAAGAACCCGCATTTACCACCTCGTCTGGCAGCTCATTCCATACTCCCACCACTCTCTGTGTGAAAAAGCCCCCACTAATGTTCCCTTTAAACTTTTCCCCCCTCACCCTTAACCCATGTCCTCTGGTTTTTTTCTCCCCTTGCCTCAGTGGAAAAAGCCTGCTTGCATTCACTCTATCTATACCCATCATAATTTTATATACCTCTATCAAATCTCCCCTCATTCTTCTACGCTCCAGGGAATAAAGTCCTAACCTATTCAACCTTTCTCTGTAACTGAGTTTCTCAAGTCCTGGCAACATCCTTGTAAACCTTCTCTGCACTCTTTCAACCTTATTTATATCCTTCCTGTAATTTGGTGACCAAAACTGAACACAATACTCCAGATTCGGCCTCACCAATGCCTTATACAACCTCATCATAACACTCCAGCTCTTATACTCAATACTTTGATTAATAAAGGCTAATGTACCAAAAGCTCTCTTTACGACCCTATCTACCTGTGACGCCACTTTTAGAGAATTTTGTATCTGTATTCCCAGATCCCTCTGTTCCACTGCACTCCTCGGTGCCTTACCATTAACCCTGTATGTTCCACCTTAGTTTGTCCTTCCAACATGGAATACCTCACACTTGTCTGTATTAAACTCCATCTGCCATTTTTCAGCCCATTTTTCCAGCTGGTCCAAGTCCCTCTGCAGGCTCTGAAAATCTTCCTCACTGTCTACTACATCTCCAAACTTGGTATCATCAGCAAACTTGCTGATCCAATTTACCACATTATCATCCAGATCATTGATATAGATGACAAATAACAATGGACCCAGCACTGATCCCTGTGGCACACCACTAGTCACAGGCCTCCACTCGGAGAAGCAATTCTCTACTACCACTCTTTGGCTTCTTCCATTGAGCCAATGTCTAATCCAATTTACCACCTCTCCATGTATACCTAGCGACTGAATTCCATAGAATTCCATAGACACCAGACAGTATCTATGGAAAAGAGGATAGTTGAAAGAAACACAAGGTGATAGGAGAAATCTAGAGAGGGAGGCTAGCCTCCAACCTGATGGCATGAACATCGATTTCTCAAACTTCCAGTAATGTCCCCCTTCACCATTTCTCATCCTCTTTTCCGTCTCTCACCTTATCTCCTTGCCTGCCCACTGCCTCTGGTGCTCCTCCTGCCTTTATTTCTTCCATGGCCTTCTGTCTTTTCATCAATCAACTTCCCAGTTCTTTACTTCATCCCTCCCCCTCCAGGTTTCACTTATCACCTTGTGTTTCTCTCTCCCCTCCCTCTCCCACTTTTAAACCTACTTTTAAGCTTTTTTTCTCCAGTCCTGCTGAAGGGTTTTGGCCCAGAATGTCGATTGTGCTCTTTTCCATAGATTCTGCCCGCTGAGTTCCTCAAGCCTTTTGTGTATGTTACTCAGTAGCTTCTGAGATACTCAAACTACCCTGTCTGGCACCAACATTTATTCCACAGTCAAGGTCATTTACATCTTATTTCTTCCACATTCTTGTGTTTGGGCTGAACAACAACTGAATCTGTTGACCATGTCTGCATGCATTTATGCATTGAGCTGCTGCCACGATTGGCTGATTAGATATTTGCATTAATGAGCAGTTATACAGGTGTACTTAATAAAGTGTCTCTTATTACACTATATGTACGTAATTTGATAATAAATGTTACTTTGACTTTGACTACTTTACAGGAGAACTTGGACTTCCAGGCAGTTAAAGCTCTTGTTTTTCTTGGAGATGGAGATCACTAGTTTTGGACATGCCACCGAGTGCCCCAGAACTGATGTTTTAGAGGAAGCACATACTGCAGCCACCATGCACCAAAGGTGATGCAAATGAATATACAAAGTCATAAATGTGACATGAATGAAGTTTGCTGCTTTGGCTTGGCTGCTTTTGAGCTTCTTCAGATTTGTCGGAGCTGTACTCATCAAGGCAAAGAAAAGTCCATCCCCTCACATGCCTGGTTTGTCCCTGGAAGATGATAGAAAGGCTTTGGGGAGACAAGAAATGAGCTGCTTCCCACAAGTAAAATTTGGAACTTCAAATAGAGAAGATTATCTTAGTTACTGACCACAAAATTACCAGATGATTATAAATATCCAGATGGTTCTCTAATCCTTTTCAAGAAAATAATTTCACCTTCCTCAGACAGTATACCCTATTCTTGACTTCAGACTTACCAACCTGGTTGACTCTTAACTAACTTCTCAGTCAAGGACAATTAGGGTTGGCCAATAAATGCTGGTATACCCATCCAGAGTGTGAATGAAAAGGATACATATCTTGATCATCCACTTGCTCAGGCTGTGTCTGCTAATCTCAAACAGATATGCATGAGTAAATGTCATGGTGCATTGCCAGCCATGGGTTGCATATCAATTAACATCACCATTGCTTGTTCAGTTGATTCTGCACCTGAAGGCAGATGAATCAATATTACATTGAAGTGTCAATCACCTTCAGAGATCAATTTTCTACTTAAAACCTATCACCAGACACATGCAAAGAAGCTGTGTGCTTGAAGATAGAAGCCAATATTTCTTGGGTAAGACATTAACCCAAAAACCTGTCCGTATTTTCAAGTAGACATATAGTGGCAAATTTCTAAGAGAAATCAGGAGAATTATCGTAGGCATCCATCCAAGCATAGGAATTGGATTGATAGGAGTGCTCTGACAGCTAGATATTGATGAGCCAAATGGCCTCATGAAAGTATAAAACATGCCATTGAATATTCATCTGTCAAGCAATGTAATAAATAGATATGTAGTTACCGTAATATTTCCCTCTGTGAATTTTACATATGCTAATTGGCTGTCATGTTACTTACAAGTAAACAGTGACATAATTTATTAAAGGCATGCCATTTCTTGAAATCAGAATGAAACTATCTCCAGAGATGAGAAATCGCAAAATGCAGCTGTGGAGCTTCACCCTTTCAGTTTCTCTGACATCAGTCTGAAGGAAAACTCAGTCAGTAGACCAAAGACCTTAGAGAATTATCACTGTGATTCCAGAGCTCAGAGGCGTCTCTAGCCTTAAATCAACAGACATAGATTCATCTAAACCTTAGAATCTACAGACTACTTCAGTAGGCACTGCATTTACTGATTGAAAGTTTCCATGTCAAGCCCTGGGTCTAAAGGTTGGAAGCTCCTCTAGTTCCTCAGCCAATAGAGCGATGGTTTTCCCTGAACCTTGGCCTACAAACTGTAGCTCCTCCAGACTCAGGTCTGCAGGCAAATCTACAGTGACAGTCTCTGTCCATGAAAGGTTTGCATTCAATAGTGGTCAATCTTCTTCTTTAAATTTTAGAACAGTGTAATCTGCCACACTTTCTTTTTCTTCTTCATGGGATGATGCTGTGCATAATATGTCCACACAATTCCTTCAAGCAGCAATGACTGATGACTAATTATTTCCAGTATAAAAATGCATTGACACACTACAGAAGGACGTAAGTGTCCTTAATAATGCAATATCAATTTTCCTCTTTTTAAAGTTAAAATTTTGTGCAGCAGGCTAGACAATTCATTGTCAAGATTTCCCAATATGAATACAAATAATCAGCGTTTGTTTCTCTTAGCTGGTATTATTTTACATTTGAAATTACTGATTAGGTGACAATTATTATGATCTCTGTGGGTTTAATCCTTGGAGTCATAACATGTTTATTTATAATAAGTTGATAATTCTGCCCTCCTGCTGGCAATGTTTTCTCTTTGTAGACTTCTCATCTCCAACAGGGAGGGCATCAGCTCAAAAACATTCCCAAAAGACTCTTTCCAGTGCTGAGCTCTCCCAATCCTCTCTGCAAATTATATTCATACACAGTTGCTGAGGATCTGAGGCTAATCCACTAGCAGAAGAGCCAGATATTTTATTACCTGCAAATTGTGCATGGCTCAATGGTCTGAAGAAATATTATTCTCATTCCCCAACCAGATCTCCACCGTTAAATTGTCCTCATTCATCAGGTGGCAAAAGGGAGAGAAAAAAAAGACATTGCTGGGACAGCAAATCCTCCAGTTTCTGTTAGACTCGAATGCAGGATGATTCATGTTTAAATAACTCTGGATTTTATACATAGTCTGGCATATTCCACAACAAAGACGTAAGCCCTTCAGCCAACCAGACCGTGATAACCCAAGCTGCCTACCTGAGATAGTCCCATCCCGCGAAACTTTTTCTATCTACGTACGTGCCCAAATGTTGTTACTGCCTCTGGAAGTTCATTCCATTTATTCACCACCCATTCATGCAAAAAAATTGTCCATTAAGTCCATTTTAAACTTTCCTTTCTCACCTTGAACCTCTTCCCTCGGCATTTAGATTCCCCTATCCTGGAACAAAGATTTTAGTGATTTACCCTATCTA
The DNA here is from genome assembly GCF_030028105.1 of Mobula birostris. Taxonomy (NCBI): domain Eukaryota; kingdom Metazoa; phylum Chordata; class Chondrichthyes; order Myliobatiformes; family Myliobatidae; genus Mobula; species Mobula birostris. The sequence continues at coordinate 23,815,948 of NC_092389.1, forward strand.
CGTCCCTCATCATATTATAAATCTCTGTAAAGTCACCCCTCAGTGCAGGGAAACCAGTCCCAGTCTATCACAAATCTCCATGAAACTCAAGCCCTCTAGTCCCAGTAACAATCTTTTCTGCACCCTCTCTAGCTTAATTGCATCCATCTACAGTATGGCGATCAGAACTGCATGAAATGCTGTCCTATCCATCTCTTATTCAGCTACATAACGTGATGTCCTCACTCCTATATTCAGTGCCTCAGCCAATGAAGGCAAGCATGCCATCAGTCTTTTTTACTATCCTGCTTGCCTGTGTTATCACTTTCAAGGATCGAGTAACTTGCATTCTTAGGTTTCTCTGTTCAACAACGTTCCTGAGGGTGCTATCTATATTTTGCATCGGTTTAACGATCCTAATGTTAACCCCTCCCCCCTTTTGATTCTGTCTGACATGAAGTTACACGAAAAGGTAATCTAGAATAGCCAATTAACTTACCAGAATAAATGATAGAAGCCCATACAATCAGAGTGAGAAGCTAAAGTTTTCTCTGACAGGGCTAGATTCAGACTGAACCAAACTCCAAGAACGTAAGGCAGCAGCAGTACTTGCTGTGCAATAAAGAAGCAGCATGGTGGACTCCATTTTAATGAGTGAGATCTGATCACTAATGCAGAAGCATTGGAGTTCATAATGATCAGCAAAACTTTCCTCTCTAGCCTTACTTATTTTGTTGTTGTCACCGCCCTGGTTTCTTGATTGCCCTTAATGTATCTGCCTTTACCACCACCTCATACACTCACCAGTCTACGTAAAAAAACATTTACCTCTGATATCTCTGTACTTCCCTCCAATCACCTTAAAATAGTGTCCCAAACCATTTCCACTCCTAGAAAAATTCTCTGGCTATCTTGTTATAACTATTTTGAATGTTGATGCAATCACAACTGGAGTACTATCAGTTTTAGTCTCCTTATGTTGGAAGCAGCTCAGTGTAGGTTTGCTGGTTTGTTTGAAGAGTTATCCTATTAAGAAAGGTTGAGCTGACCAGGCTTATGCTTGTGGGAATTTAGGTGACTGAGGTGATGTTATAGAAATATGCAAATTTCTGAAGAACATGACAGAGAAGAAGCTGAGATGATCCCTGCACTTGTAGATGAGCTTGAAATTAAGGGGCATGATTTCAGAATTCAAAAACAAGAAATTGTAAGGCAGAGATGAAGAGGATTTCCTTCTCCTAGAGCTTTGTCTTTGGCTTTCTCTGCATCATTGGCTGTAGAGGCTGTATCACTGAATTAGATCACTCAAAGTGAAATCCACAGGGTTTTGATGTACCTGGTAGATAAGGGTTCAGGAAAGCCAACCTAAGGCCAAAATCTGATTAGCCACGATCTTACTTAAACCTGGAGTAGATTCACAGAAAATGTGTAGCACAAAAAGGGATCATTTTGCCTATGTTAGCTGCAAAAGAGACATCCAGTCTAATTCTATCTTCCAGCATAAACTAACAGCTCTTCAAGGAGCCATATTCTATCCTGGGACCTTCTACCAGTCTCATTTCTTTTGGATAGTGTGTTCCCACCCTAATCACCCTTATCCTCCACACCCTTACCATCTTCACCTCTTCATACTCTGACCCCCATTTACATCCCAACCTGCCCCTCATGAACATCACTGACTCTTCTCTTCTCCAAGTATCTTCTGACCCTTCTCCTTCCCCATCACAAATACACCCTTTGACAGTCAGATCCCTTAAACATCAATCTTTTACCCTCTGACACTCCTCACCCCCAACCATTCACACGCTCCACTTTTATCCAATCTCAGGCTCCCTGATGCCCCCAGTCCCCACACTGCCACCCTCAAATACTCTGACCTCTCACTCATAACAGATCGTTTTTCCCCAAAGCACTTTTCACCCCGTGACACTGCTCCAGAACCCTAACCATCACTTGGACCCTCGAGATCCTGACATCTCACTTCATAGTTCAGACAATCCTTTTCAGCCTGAAACTACCCTCTCCCTGCTTTCAAGTCTGACTATCTGCCTCACACCATGATCCCTCCATAATTTAAGCTCTCATTCTCTGACTCTCCAAGCCCTGAGACTCTTCACATACTAACCCCCTCAAACCCTGACCACCCAAAATAAGCAAACACAATTCCTGTTGTCCCTAATCCTGACTCTTCACACCTTGACGCCAAACCCGAACCCCACATAATAAAACCCTCACATGTAAGAAACTTCAAGGCAGCTTCTATCCCACTGGTATCAGACTCTCGAGTGTACCTCTCACATGTTGAAGCTTGCTCTTAATCCTCCAATCATCCTCATTGTGTTCCTTAAACTCTACCTGTATTATGTCTTCTTTGTTACTATATTCTGCATTCTTCTTTCATTTTACTACCTTAATGTATTTATGAATAGGATAATCAGTTTGGACGCCACTCAAAAGCTTTTCACTGTACCCTGGTACATGTGACAATAGCAACCCAATACTGTGGCAGCAGTACAATGCAATACATTCATACTTACAGTAAATACACAGGCTAAAGGTATTAACAAAAGGTAGACCCCGAAGAGCATGCTAAATGTGGTCAATATGCATCAATTGGCATTTTGGATCCAATTTGACATGAGCAACACCTAAACAATATTTCACAATTATTCCTTGTTTGCAGTATTCTGCCTTGAAGCAAGAACATAATTAAAACCACAGTTTATATATATAAATAAAACTTTCAAATAACATTTTTTGCCCCTATTCAGGGTGAACATGCATGCTACAGAAAATGTGTGACATAATGGACTGTGGAACAACAAAGGATCTTTGCTTAAGCCCTTTTGAGTGACATATTTGCTTCCTATAATCCTGAGAAAGGATCCTATTAAAATGATGAATGTAAGCTATGACAGGCACACTGCATCTTTTCAAGAACCATTTGCCCAGTAGGGCTTTGTGGTTTTTTGACTTAAATCATTCCTACTGAGCTCTGAGCAGGTTCAATATTTGAATTCCCCACTTATAATCAACTGAATGGAGATCTTCATTGCAATTGGTCCAGTAACGTGACGACGGGCTCAGTTGCATATATTTTGTGGGTTCCATGAGTGCACTTAGAGGTACAAAGTGATTTCCAGGATTCATTGAGAGAATTCCTGTGGAAGTCATTCCAAACACAAGGAAATTTGGCATCTCCCCAATCACCGTCACCACTTTTTATTGATGCATTATAAAAAGTATCACATCCAGATGCACCACAGCTTAGTGTGGTAACTGCTTCACACAAGATTGCAAGAAATTGCAGAAGATTATGGACACATCTCAGTCCATTATGGAAGCCTATTCCCCACTATGGACACCGTCTATAATTCTTGCTGCCAAGGAAAACAGCCAACATAATCAAAAACCCCTCTTTTCACTTTTCTCCTCCCTTTCAGGGGGCAGAAATATAAAAGGTTCTGTAAAAGAACAACTTCCATCCTGTTGTCATAAATCTATCGAACATACCTTTTGTACAATAAAGTCCTCACAATCTATCTCGTCATGGCCCTTTCATTTTATTGTTCACTTGCACAGTGCTTTCTTTGTAACTGCAACCACTCACACTATATTCTGCATGTTCTCCATTGTACTGTCTCAATATACTCATGTGTTAAAATGATCTGGGTGGCCTGCAGAACAATGATTTTCACTGTACCTCAGGACACGTGACAAGAATAAACCTGTTACTAATTATCACTTACACTACTTGTAAGTGAGTGAGAGCATGGTAACTTGTTAGGGGCCTGAAACTCACTGGTCTAAAATGTGCTAGAGAGAGAAATCCTCATCCAATTTAAACATATGATGCTTGATGAGTTATTGGTTGCAGGGCTGCTGATCCACTGCTGGGGTTCAGCCAGTAGTTACTTTTAGCCCAGCATGCCTATGGACTCAACCTGCATTGTGAGTTTTCAATGATTGCATTATTCTGTGAACACTCCTGTAAACGAGAGCAGCAAAGCACTCACTTGGAAGGAGGATCGAGCCTTCTCACACAGTACCAATCCTGAAAACCTTCATCAACTCTTTCTAAAGGGATAATAAACTCATCAATTTCTCCTTGCTATTGGTACAAAGATTCCACAAAGCTCTGTTCAAATTTCAGAGCAGTGGCGCAGCAAGTGCTCAAAGGCTTATTTTCTTTGCCTAATTCAGCCTCTTTGGATGTATTACTAGACATTCCCTTTGTATTAGCAGAGAATGGCAGAGGTCATGCAGAGCATGGTAATGACTGGAACTCAGGGTGGTGGGTGAAGTGAAGAGAATAACGGAGAGGTGGTGGAGGAGGATGGGTAGAAACGAACTGATCAGAAGGCTATTACCACCTAAGGTGCTCAGAGTTATTTAGATTTAGATTTATTTATTAATCACATGTACATTGAAGCATACAATGCAATGTGTCATAGACACAAAATAATCTGCAATGCTGGGGTCAAAGCAACACTCACAACATGCTGGAGGAACTCAGCAGGTCGGGCAGCATCCATGGAAAAGATCGGTCGACGTTTCGGGCCGGAACCAAAGGGAATGCCGAGCTCATCAATTTCATCGACTTTACTTCTAACTTCCACCCAGCCCTCAAATTCACTTGGTCTATCTCGGACACTTCTCTCCCCTTTCTCAATCTCTCGGTCTCCATCTCTGGAGACAGACTGTCCACTGACATCTTCTACAAGCCCACTGACTCTCATAACTACCTCAACTATACCTCTTCCCACCCTGCCACATGCAAAAATGCCATTCCCTATTCCCAGTTCCTCCGTCTCCACCGCATCTGCTCCGAGGATGAGGTTTTCTGTTCCAGGACATCTCAAATGTCCTCTTTCTTTAAGGATCGTGGTTTCCCTTCTGCTGTCATCAATGATGCCCTCACCCGCATCTCCTCCATTTCCTGCACTTTGGCCCTCACTCCATCCTCCCGCTACCACAACAGGGACAGAGTTCCCCTTGTCCTCACCTACCACCCCATTAGCCTCCGGATCCAACACATTATCCTCCGCAACTTCTGCCACCTTCAACAGGACCCCACCACTAAACACATCTTTCCCTCTCCACCCCTCTCCGCCTTCCGCAGGGATCGGTCCCTCCGCGACTCCCTGGTCCACACGTCCCTCCCTACGGATCTCCCACCTGGCACTTATCCCTGTAAGCGTAAGTGCTACACCTGTCCCTACACCTCCTCTCTTGCCACCATTCAGGGCCCCAAACAGTACTTCCAAGTGAGGCAACACTTCACTTGTGAGTCTGTTGGGGTCATCTATTGCATCCGGTGCTCCCAGTGCGGCCTCCTCTACATCGGTGAAACCCGACGCAGATTGGGGGACCGCTTCATCGAGCACCTCCGCTCCATCTGCCAAGACAGACAGGATTTCCCAGTAGCCCCCCACTTCAACTCTGCTTCCCACTCCCATTCAGAAATGTCTATACATGGCCTCCTCTACTGCCATGATGAGGCTAAACTCAGGTTGGAAGAGCAACACCTCATATACTGTCTAGGTAGTCTCCAGCCCCTTGGTATGAACATAGAATTCTCCAACTTCCTGTAATTCCCTCCCCCTCCCTTCCCCTATCCCTACGTCACTCTGCCCCCTCCCCCAGCCACCTACCACCTCCTTCTTGGTTCCGCCTCCTTCTACTACCCATTGTGTTTTCCCCTATTCCTTCTTCACCTTTCCTGCCTATCACCTCCCTGTTTCCCCTTCCCCCACCCCTTTATCTTTCCTCTTACTGGTTTTTCACCTGGAACCTACCAGCCTTCTCCTTCCCACCCTCCCCCCACCTTCTTTATAGGGCCTCTGCCCCTTCCCCCTACAGTCCTGACGAAGGGTTCCGGCCCGAAACGTCGACCGATCTTTTCCACGGATGCTGCCTGACCTGCTGAGTTCCTCCAGCGTGTTGTGAGTGTTGCAATGCAATGTGTCACTGCAGAGTCCTGCTGAAGGTTCTCAGCCCGAACCGCCGACTGTTTCCTCTTCTTCATAGATGCTGCCTGGCCTGCTGAGTTCCTGCAGCGTTTTGTGTGTGTTGCTTAGATTTCCAGCATCGGCAGATTTTCTCCTGTTAACGAGATGTGTAGTTTGTGTTAACAACCAAAACCAATCTGAAGATGTGCTGGGAACAGCCCGCAAGTGTCCCCACATATTCCAGCGCCAAAATAGCATGTCTGCAATGTTCAGCACACGCAACAAACAATAAGCAACAAGAACAAAACTAACCACTTTCACCCCCACCCTCCTCTTACCTACATACACAGATGGGCCTCCAATCCATTGTATAGCACAGAAACAGGACTGGTAGAGTGCATATCTCTCTTCAAGAAAGTGCAGGCTACCTTTCATATGTTTCCCTACCATTCAGTTCAGCCAATGAACAGAGTAACTTCCTCCAGCTGCTTGTTATATTGAAGAGAACAAGCCACAAGCATTAACTTAACACACTGCCTCCATTCTATTGATTGAGTGTGAGTTAATCACACATAGTGAGCCCCTTTACTCATTCTTTGGAGCTCCCATATTTGCCTCCAATATGTTTAACTTAATAATCTGTCACAAGTCCTGACTTTGCAATATATTATTCTGCTCAAGCAATATTTCCACTGCCATTCAATATATTCAGCAGACCCAAGAGATCAGCCAGCTTTGACCAACCTCGAAGTTTTATTAATGGGAGAGTAATGACTGAAGGGAAGACCAAAAAGAAATTGCAAAAGATAAAGTTGGAAGGCTGAGAAACACTTCTACATACTGTAAAATGATTAAAGAGCTCAATAAAATGATAAAAAGGCACAACAGACTTAAGTAAAGCATATTAGAACCTAGATAATGGAATATAATTCTCTGACCATGTAAAGATAAAAAATTAATATTTAGGCTATGGAACAATTTTCCCACAAATCACTTAATGTTGTGATAGAAAGACCTATTTTGACAGAGAGAGAAAAAAAAATGGCCTTAAGTCGTGAAGTGATGATTGTCAAATTTATCGACCCAAGGAATAAAGCTTAGCATAAGTTTAAAATGAAGGCACACTTTGAGTGCTGACAATAACACAGCTGCTGCCAACTGCAGGATAGGACACAAACTGTACCATTTTGATGCTGGTTGCTGCTTTATAGCTGCGAAGAAAGAAGAGAATTAGACTTCGTTTGATGAGCTTCCTGTTAAAAAGCAATATCAACAGGATGAGAGAAATAAATATTTTTCCCTTGGGCTAAATTGTAAAGGAACACATCAGCTTCTTATTTTCAAATAATAATTCTTGAAGCATTTTCCTGAGAACAGCTCTTATTTTAAATGCTAATCTGCTGATGCCAATACGTTCAATACTTTTGTAAAAACAAAGGGCTAGAGATACTTAACACATAAGCAAAATCTGCAGAGAGAGGGAGATAGCAGAGATAATCTGTTAATAAAATGCCTTATTACTTTAGCTATTAACTAAATTCTCATTAACAATAAATCTTGTGTGGGACATTAGGCGATTCAGTGTAATTGGCACACTTACCTTGATAACAACATAAATATGGGGAGAAGGAAAGATTTGTATTTACATAGCACCTTGCACAGCTTCAGATTAACCCAGTAAACTTTCTTTTCAAGCAAGGAAATATAGGCACTGCAACAGCATAGGAAAACCAGCCAATTTGTACACATCATGCTTGCATAAACGGCATTGAGATATTGATGAGATGATCCGTATTGTTGAGCAGTGTTTGCTGAGCAGTAAGTATTGGCAAAACACTTGGAAGAGTCTAGATTTAAACCATCTGACCAGAAATTCAGCACCTTCTTCAATACTCGATTGGACCATTCAAACAACTGGAGCAGGACTTGAATCTTCAATCTCCTCATATTACAGAATGAGATAAATAGCAAAGATTTTCATTGTAAACACTGTAGATACTGCAGATGCTGGAAATCTAGAGCAAAACACACAAAGCATTGGAGTCACTCAGCAAGTCAGGCAGCATCTACTGAGGGGTATAAACAGTTGACGTTTCGGGCTGATAAAGGGTTTCGATCTGAAACATCAACTTATTCTCCTCCATAGATGTTTTCTGACCTCCTGAGTTCCTCTAGCATTCTGTGTGTGAGATTCTCATTGTTTTTCGTTCTGCATCATTTTCTTCAAACCAACTTTTTTAAGTGAAAGTCAATAGAACCAAATTCCAGATCTTGAATAGTATTGCTAATAATATAATGAAGACAAATTTCAATCTCAAGATTCAGAAGGAATATGTTATGATTCCTTAAGATGGTTATTCAGCTGATGTGACAGGGATTTCTTAGAAATTATCTTACTTGCCTCAGAATGAACCAAAGAAGAAGAAAGATATTCTTTTTGTTTATTATGCACTCTATTCAGTATAAATAAATCAATCCTGAGAAAATCCTACAAAATTCAGGGAGCGAGTTAATGCAGCAAAAACTGATAAGTGTCACAGTTCCAACCGTTAATTCCTCATTTTCTCCTAATTCCCTTTGATGATAGTACACCTGGTTTTCATTAAGACCTGCAGCATAAGAACCCTGTCTTTGCACCCACTAGTTGCCAGATCATCGGTTTTGCCAGTGTGGTAATTAGTGCTTCCCAGCCACTTAGGATTGTGTATCCTAAGTCTTGCTTCAGTGCCAAGATTTACCTATGAAACTTGCTCTGTCCATGTCAAGATCAGTTTTCTAAGTTCTACTCCATTTCCGAGTTTTACCTGTGAAACCCATTCTCTCCGTGTCAAGATAAAAGCCCACCGGCCTTCCTGCTATTCCTCCTGTTTGCCGTTCAACGCTCACGCCCGCATCTGCATCCTAAGTATCCGGGCCGGTGTCCTGCGCTTGGGTTTGCCTCATTCGTTGCAACAGAACGATCTGGCCACTATGGACCCAGCGGCCATGAATCCCCTTCAACAAGCCCTCGCTAGCCAAGGTTCCCTACCGGGTTTGCATGACCAGCTCCTCCGGGAGGTCATGGAGAACCTCCGTTCCCTGTCTGCTGACGTAACGAAGATCAGTGACCAGGTGGACTGTGTATCCACTCATTTTACACAACCCACTCCTGGAACCCTGTCTAACCAGCCCAGACAGCCTGAAGTGGCAACCCCCTATGTGTCAGCAACACCCCCGCCAAGACAGCCTCACGTACCTGAACCGGAGCACTACGCTGGAGATTTGGGGAAGTGCTGGGCCTTCCTTCTTCAGTGCTCTTTGGTGTTCTAACAGCGGTCATCCACGTACTCCACAGATAAGTCAAAGATTGCTTATACCGTGGGATTGTTATGGGGAAGTGCCTTAGTGTGGGCTACAGCTGTTTGGGATAACCAACCGGATATTTGCTCTTCTTTCACCACCTTTATTGCAGAAATGAGAAAGATTTTTGACCACCCCGTCCGTGGTAAAGACACCGCCAAGTGTCTACTCACTCTCCGCCAGGGCTCATGCAGTGTTGCTGAATATTCTGTGGAGTTCCGGACGTTAGCGGCTGACTCGGGGTGGAACAATGAGGCATTCCAAGGGGTATTTCAGAATGGTCTCAGTGACATGGTGAAAGACAAGTTGGCGGCAAGAGACGACACCGACAGCCTGGATTCCCTGATCTCCCTCGCCACCAGGTTGGACAACCGCCTCCGCGAACGCCGTAGAGAAAGAACTGGTCATCCACCACCTTTAGTCACTCCTTGGCACTCATTACCGCCTCCCGCCAGAACAAGCCTCTCTCCTCCTCCTGATCCAAGAGTAGCTCCCAGCCCGGCCGTTTCCACCGCCCCGGGAGAGGAACCCATGCAGCTGGGAAGGAACCGCCTTTCTCCCGCTGAACGACTCTGGAGATTGAGAGCGGGTGAGTGTCTATATTGCGGCCAGTCCAGTCACTTCCTCGCCACCTGTCCCCTTTGGTCAAAAGGGAAGGCTCACCAGTAGAGAGGGGGACCCTGGTGAGCCAGACAACATTCCCTTCTGGCCCCCGATCCTGAATGCAGATCCCGGCTACTTTGCGTTACAACCGACAGTCCCTGCCTCTGTCAGCACTAGTGGACTCCAGCTCAGAGGGAAACCTTCTGGATGAAAACTTAGCTTTCTGGGTCAGAATTCCTCGTGAGCCGTTGAGTGCCCCCCTGGAAGCCCGGGCACTGGACGGTAGACCACTGGCCCGAGTCACACACTGCACACCACCCCGTCTCTCCTTCTCTCCAGGAACTATCGGGAACAGGTACAATTCCATTTAATTTCCTCTCCTCAAGCTCCTATAGTTTTTGGTTACCCCTGGTTAAGCCATCATAACCCCCACCTTGACTGGTCCACCGGGAAGATAGTCAGCTGGAGTTCGTTCTGTCACACCATTTGTCTACAATCAGCCCTTTCCCTAGTGGAGGTCACCGCGACCTCGCCTACCTCTGAACCCCCCAACTTATCCAAGGTTCCAGTAGAGTATCACGATCTGGGAGAAGTGTTCAGCAAACAACAGGCTCTTTCTGTGCTTCCACATCACCCTTACAATTGCGCAATTGGCCTTCTCCCTGGAGCCTCTGTACCCACCAGTCAGCCGTATAACCTGTCCCGACCAGAAAGGGAAGCAATGGAGACTTACCTAAATGACTCTCTCGCGGCTGGCATTATCCGACCCTCATCTTCCCCTGTAGGCGCAGGTTTCTGCTTTGTGGGGAAGAAAGACGACTCACGGCGCCCCTATGTTGACCATTGTGGCCTGAATAGCATCACCACAAAGAATAAGTATCCATTGCCCCTTACCAACTCTGCCTTCAAGCCCCTTCACGGAGCCACTATTTTCTCTAATTTAGACCTGTGGAGTGCCTATAAGGGAGGGAGATGAGTGGAAAACAGCTTTTAACACCCCTCTTGGTCATTTTGAAAATCTGGTCATGCCATTCAGTCTCACTAATGCCCCCACCATCTTCCAAGCCCTGGTAAATGATGTCCTTAGGGACTTTATTAACTGTTTCAGTTTTGTTTATTTGGACGACATCTTAATCTTCTCCTGCAGTCTTCAGGCACACACCCACCATGTCCGTCAAGTTCTTCAGAGGCTTTTGGAGAACAAGCTATTCGTTAAGGCAGAAAAGTACGAATTCCATGTCCCTTCTGTCAGTTTCCTGGGGCACATCATTGAGAGCGGGCAAGTGAGGGAGGATCCCAAAAAGATCCGGGCGGTGGCAGAGTGGCCAAAACCCATGACGCTCAAGCAACTCCAGCGATTTCTGAGGTTCGCAAACTTCTACCGTCGCTTCATCAGGGATTACAGCCGGGTGGCAGCGCCCCCTTACTCAACTCACCTCTCCTGCGACCCCTTTTCACCGGACTCCCGAAGTGGACTCAGCCTTCTCGGAGCTAAAGGAGCGTTTCACTTCCACTCCCATCCTGGCTCAACCTGACCCCTCTCGCCAATTCATTGTGGAAGTCAACCCCTCAGACTCTGGGGTGGGAGTGGTCCTCTCCCAACGCTCCGTCCCAGACCTAAAGCCCATCCCTGAGCTTTCTTCTCTCACCGTCTATTCCCCACTGAACGGAACTATGACATTGGGAACCCGGAGTTACTGGCCGTCAAACTCGCCTTGGAGGAGTGGAGTCACTGGCTGGAGGGAGCTGAACATCTATTCATCATCTGGACAGACCACAAGAACCTTGCATACATCCAAACCGCCAAACACCTGAATTCCCACCAAGCCTATTGGGCATTATTTTTTGGCCGTTTCAGATTCTCCCTCAGCTATCATCCTGGTTCCAAGAACGGGAAGCCCGATGCTCTCTCCCGTCAATACATCTCCGAGGAGGGCCTTCCCAACTCCGAGACCATCCTTCCACCATCTTGGGTAGTGGCTGCTCTCACCTGGGAGATTGAATCCATAGTCAAAGAGGCCCAACGGACTCAACCTGACCCAGGCAGTGGACCCCCCAATAGCCTCTTCATGCCTGACTCTGTTCAGTCTCAGGTTCTCCAGTGGGGGCACACCTCTCGTTTTGCCTGCCATCCCGGAATCTATCAAACTCTGTCCCTTCTGAAGAGACATTTCTGGTGGCCCTCCATGGATGCTGACACTCGCTCCTTCGTCTCTGCCTGTTCTGTATGTGCCCGTGGAAAAGCCTCCCACCGACCACCTGCTGGATTGTTTCGTCCCCTACCTGTCCCTAGCCGCCCTTGGTCTCACATTGCTCTGGATTTTGTTACTGGACTACCCCCTTCACATGGTAACACTGCTGTACTCACCATGGTGGACCACTTCTCCAAAGCCATGCACTTCATAGCCCTTCCCAAACTTCCTACAGCCCGTGAAACAGTCGACCTCCTTGTCCAACATGTCTTCCGCCTTCATGGAATTCCCTCTGACATTATTTCTGACTGGGCCCCCAATTCTGGAGATCCTTTTGTCAAGCCCTTGAAGCCTCAATAAGTCTGTCTTCCAGCTTCCATCCGCAGACTAATAGTCAAACAGAATGAGCAAACCAGGATTTGGAAGCCGCATAACCGCCAACAACCCATCATTCTGGAGCACCCATCTCGCTTAGGTAGAGTCCGCCCACAACTCCCTGGTTAGTACCGCCACCGGAATGTCTCCCTTCGAATCCTCCCTCGGTTGCCAACCCCCTCTGTTTTCTGCCCATGAAGACAACATTGTTGTGCCCTCAGTTCAGGCCCATCTCCGCCGGTGCCACAGGATCTCGAAGGATGCATGCACAGCCCTGCTCCGCTCAGCTGACCGCAACCGGAGGATTGCCGACCGCCATTGAATTCCTGTACCCAATTATCGGCCTGGGCAGAGGGTTTGGCTCTCTTCAAAAGACATCCCCCTCAAGAATGAACCCAAGAAACTTGCCCCTCGCTACCTGGGACCATTCGAAATTGAGAGTATCATCAACCCCTCGGTGGTCAGACTCAAACTGCCCAGACCCATGCACATTCATCCCACATTCCACGTCTCCCAATTGAAACCTGTGTCTGTCAGCCCTTTGTACCCCCCTGCTGAACCTCCTCCACCCACCCGGGTCATCAATGACTACCCAACTTACACTGTCTGGCGAATACTGGATGTGCGCCGCCAAGGCAGGGGCCTGTTTGACTTGGTCGGTTGGGAGGAATACGGTCCTGAGGAGCACACCTGGATTCCCCACTCCTTCATCTTGGACCCTTCCATCATCCATGATTTCCATCGAGACAATCCGGACAAGCCTGTTGGTACACCTGGAGGCTCCTGTTAATGAAGGGATATTGTCACGGTCCCTACCATCAAATCTCTTTGATTGTGCCACAGTTCCAACCGTTAATTCACCATTTTCTCCTAATTCCCTTTGATGACGAAACACCTGGTTTTCATTAAGACCTGCAGCATAAGAACCCCGGCCTTGCACCCACTAGTTGCCAGATCATTGGTTTTGCCAGTGTGGTAATTAATGCTTCCCGGCCGCTTAAGATTGTGTGTCCTAAGTTTTGCTTCAGCAGCAAGATTTACCTGTGAAACTTGGTCTGTCCACGTCAAGATCAGTTTTCTAAGTTCTACTCCAGTTCCGAGGTTTACCTGTGAAACCCATTCTCTCCGTGTCAAGATAAAATCCCGCCTGCCTTCCTGGTCTCCCTCCTATTTGCCGTTCAACGCTCACGCCTGCGTCTGCATCCTAACTAAATCTCCGTGCTGGTGTCCTGCACTTGGGTTTGCCTCATTCGTTGCAACAATAAGATAAATGTGTTCCTATTTCATAAAAATGCTATGATAACACAAAAATTAGACAGGATAAGATAGATAAAAATGAAATGCGTACAATGGGAAAAAGACACATTTTGGGTGGAAGGTATCTCAGCTGCTGAAGAGAAATTGCAAAGATCAAGTGAAATCTTCCAGTCTTCCATGGATTATGACAATGGTGACAAAAGCTGAAGAATTACCAATGCTACAGCCCAGACTAAGAAAAGTTTAAACCACAGAACACCAAGCAAGTCACACAAACATTGATGTGGGAAAGCCTTTGCAATCCAGAATCTGGGTCTCAATGAATTGGCTTTTAGATACTTAAGGGTTAATAAAAGAAAATAAACTTGTTTAAAGGCAAATTGTATTCCACTAACTTCATTAAAATTCTTTGATAGAACAACGTGGAGGGATCAACTCTTAATGTTATGCACAAAGACTTTTAAACGCAATTTGTTAAAAATACTTACATAAAAAACATTAGCAGAACAATACCCTTCGATAACAGAGATAGGGGTAAACGAGGTTTACAATTGGCTAAGGGAAGGAAGCAGGAAAACTGTGTCAGAATGTATTAGATTAGAAAAAGAAATCCTTAACAATTACTTGCTAAAGAACTACCCAAATACCACTGAATCATGGAGTATTTTATAAGTGTGATTATTTGGTGACTTTGAATGGAAACTGGAAATGCAAAATTAATTTAGAAATTCAGTGTATTGCTGAGCCCAGATTTCCAATAACAGATAAAATATAAAGACTGTAGTTTAAAAGAGCAAATACTCTAAGAATGGAGAGAGTCTTTGTTCCAGGAACCATTATCTGATTCATAACAATGCTTTCCTTTCAGTTTGATGACTGTGAACTTTATTACCCAGTGCAATGTTGCTGAATTGTTTATGCTGCTCATTCAGATCTTATTTCTAGTGATAGACCTCCTCTGAGCAGCTCAGTGGTGCAGCCTAGAGAGCTGCTTCTTGGCAGCATCAGCAACTTGGGTTCAATCCTGATTTCCTGTGCTGAATGCAACTGTGTTTTTGTTGGTTTCCTAGGGTTCTCCAGTTCTCTCCATGTCTAAAGGCATGCAGGTTGGTGGGTAAACTGGCTGCCGTTAATTACCCCCTAATGCGTAGAACCTGGAGAGAGTTGAGGAGAATAAGATGAAATTAGTGTAAATGTGTATTTAATGGTTTGCCTAGACTTGATGTTGCTAAAGATCTGCTTTAGTGCTGTATGACTATATCACATTTTTGACATGATATCTGAAACCTCCATAGATTCTAAAGGATTTAGATGTGTTGTAATGTCAAAGTTCAAAGTAAATGTATTATCAAAGTACATATAGGTCACCATATAGAACCTTAATATTCATTTTCTTGCAGGCATACTCAGTCAATCATTAATAGAATAATAACCATAATAGAATCAAAGAAAGACGGCACCAGTGTGTAAAAGAAAATCTGTGTGAATACAAAAAGAAAGATATAATAATAGTAATAAATAATAATGAACAATGCAGCTGTTACAAAGTGTAAACTCTTGCAGCCTCAGAATCAGGTTTAATGTCACTGATATACTGTATGTCGCGAAATTTGTTGTTTTGTGGCAGCAGTAGAGTGTAATATATAATAATAGACAGCTATGAATTACAATAAGAAATATATATAAATAAAATAAAATTAAGGAAGTGGTGCAGAGAGTGAGAAAAAAGAAAAGTAATAGCGAGGTAGTGTT
Organism: Mobula birostris; assembly: GCF_030028105.1. Lineage (NCBI taxonomy): Eukaryota > Metazoa > Chordata > Chondrichthyes > Myliobatiformes > Myliobatidae > Mobula > Mobula birostris. The sequence continues at coordinate 23,831,396 of NC_092389.1, forward strand.
CATGGGTTCATTGTCCATTCAGAAGTCTGATGGCAGAGGGGAAGAAGCTGTTGCCGAAACATTGAGTGTGTGTCTTCAGGCTTCTGTACCTCTTCCCTGATGGTAGCAATGAGATGAGGGCATGCCTTGGGTGACGGGAGTCCTCAATGATGTATGTAGCCTTTTCAGAGGTATCGCCTTTTGAAGTTGTTCATGACTTTGGGGAGGCTAGTGCCCATGGTGGAGCTGACTTTGCAACTTCCTGAAGTTTTTCTCCAATCCTGTGCAATGGCCTCTCTGTACTAGATGATGATGCAACCAGTTAGAATGCTCTCTCCAGTATATCTGTAGAAGCTTTTGAGAATCTTTGGTGTCATACCAAGTCTCCGTGGGCATGTGGCCAAGTGGTTAAGGCACTGGACTAGCGACCTGAAGGTCATGAGGTTCAAGTCCCAGCCGAGGCAACGTGTTGTGTCCTTGAGCAAGGCACTTAATCACACATTGCTCTGCGACGACACTGGTGCCAAACTGTATGGGTCCTAATGCCCTTCCCTTGCACAACATTGGTGTCGTGGAGAGGGGAGACTTGCAGCATGGGCAACTGCTGGTCTTCCATACAACTTTGCCCAGGCCTGCACCCTGGAGAGTGAAGACTGTCCAGGTGCACATCCATGGTCTCACAAGACTAACGGATGCCTTTATATACCAAGTCTCCTCAGTCTCCTGATGAAATATAGCTGCTGTCATGCCTTCTTTGTAATTGCAGCATTATGTTGTGCCCAAGATAGATCTTCAGAGATGTTGACACCCAGGAACTTGAAACTGCTCACTCTTTCCACTGCTGATCCCTCAATGAGATCCGGTGTGTGTTCCCTTGATTTCTTGTTCCTTGTTCCTGAAGTCCACAATCAATTCCTTGGTCCTACTGATGTTAAGTGCAAGGTTGTTGTTGTATCACCAGTCAACCAACTGATCTATCTCACTTCCGTATGCCTCCTTGTCACCATCTGAAATTCTTCCAACAATAGCTGTGCTATCAGCAAATTTATAGATGGCATTTGAGCTGTGTGCCTAGCCATACAGTCATGGGTGTAGAGAAAGTAGAGCAGTGGGCTAAGCACACATCCTTGAGGTACATCAGTGTTGATTGTCCGTGAGGTGTTGATTGTCTGTGCAGATATTGAAACATTTCTCACTTAATTTATTTCCTCAGTATAGAAGCACCTCATTGATTCACATTCTTGGCCTACTTAGAAAGCTGGTCACTGTTGATTGCTTCTGCTGCTTGATGCAACTGTCAAAAGGTACAAAATAACAACCAAGTTGATCTGTTCATGGACCAGGAGAAAAATCATTCCGAAGTGACATTTGCAACATGCCTTGTGGAGAATTCAACACACAATTACACTTCCTGCAGTTCGATGGTACAGGACAGAAATCCATAAAAATCTGCCTCTCTGTGCACTCAGTGTTCCCCACCAGGATACTTCCCTTTCACAATTCAGATATGCACCACTATAGATAAACAATGCACATGGCATTTCAGCACTGCAGTCAAATTGATTTACATCACAATTCATGTGTATCAGTGAAGTTCTGAATTTTAAAACATTGTTAGAACACAGAACTTAGAACAGTACAGTACAGCAATAAGCCCTTCGGCCCCCAATATCTGTCCAAAAATGATGTCAATTTAAGCTATGACTGTATATACACCTGTTTGCCCATGACCTATATCCTTCCATTTCCCTTCTTGTTCCTATGTCTATGTAAATTCCTCTTAAAACACTGTTGAGGAATTAGCTTGCACCACTTCCCCGTCAGTGTTTTCCAGACACTTACCACTCTCTGTGTAAAAAAAAAAAAAAAAAAAAAAAAAAAAATAAATCTTGCCTGGTGAATCTCTTTTAAACATTTCCCCTCCATCTTAAATCTATGCCCTTTTCACCTTGGGAAAAAGGCAGACTACATATCTATATTTAGCATACTTTATATACTTCTATGAGGACTAATACGGTTAGGAAAAATGTTAATGTTATTGAGATGAAAATTGAGGGAGAGGAACACCCTGTCTCTCTCTTCAAAAGCAATGTGTGGCTAGTTTTAGAATGGCATGAGGTCTGGTAGGTCTAATTGGGAGAAAAGCCAAGAACACCATTTGAAGGAGTATCTTATTTCTGGGTTTCATTATTTCACCGGATTGATTCTAAGACATTTTCTTCATCTTGTACATTTACTTGTGTTAGCTTTGAGATTTTCCAATGGTCTGAAAGTTTTGGAAAGCATCAGGATCCTGGTGCTGATCCAATCACTAGCCTGGTCCAATTAACCCATTGGTTAGTTGGAACAACTTTATGCATTAAGGCAGTTGCTTTGCATAGATTTACCTAAAACATATCTAGAGAAACAAACCATTCTTCCAATCAAAGTTGCTGGTGAACGCAGCAGGCCAGGCAGCATCTCTAGGAAGAGGTGCAGTCGACGTTTCAGGCCGAGACCCTTCGTCAGGACTAACTGAAGGAAGAGTGAGTAAGCACTCTTCCTTCAGTTAGTCCTGACGAAGGGTCTCGGCCTGAAACGTCGACTAGATCTCGGCCTGAAACGTCGACTGCACCTCTTCCTAGAGATGCTGCCTGGCCTGCTGCGTTCACCAGCAACTTTGATGTGTGTTGCTTGAATTTCCAGCATTTCCAGAATTCCTGTTGTTTCCATTCTTCCAACCTTAGTCTTGAATTAATTATTTGGCTCTCCGTATCTAATAATTTATTTGAATTCATTTCCTAACTCCACCCACATCAACGTCCAACAACCTCCTCCAGTCATACCTACTGCATATTATCAGAGCATAAGACATAGGAGTAGAATTAGGCCATTTTCCCCATCAACTCTGCTCTGCCATTCCATCATGGTTAATTTGTTATTCTTCTGAACCCCATTCTCCAGCCTTCTCCCCATAATTTTTGATGCCCTGACTAATCAAGAACCTTTCAACCACTACTTTAGATACACCCAATGAATGCCACAGATTCAATGCCCTCTGGCTAAAGAAATTCCTCCTTGTCGCTGTTCTAAAGGGGTATCCTTCTATTCCGAGTTTGTGCCATCTGGTCCTAGACTCCCCCTCTTTCGGAAACATCCTCTTCTCATCCAGTCTATCTATGCCTTTCAATATTTGATAGGTTTCAACTAAGTCCCTGCTTGTTTTTTTTTAACTCTTGTGATTAAGAGTGAAAACCTGATTATGGACTTCCAGCTACCCATCCATCTGACCCTTTTGACTTGATCGTGTTTAGTAAGGACCTCTCTGTAAACTGTCCAACCATCAGCTTCAACTAATCTTCTATAGCTTCAAATTGTTAGCAAAAATAGAGACTCTAGTCAAACTTGAAACATTGCTTCCCTGAAATAACATAAATGTAGATCTCATCTAATTGGTTCACTGCAAATAAATGAGTCATATTTCTGTCAATCTCTTGATTAGCCAGCCCTTTGTTTACATGGTTTAAAGTTGTAAGCTCTGCTTCTCATTCCCTGCATTTCATACTGCCAAACAGCTTCTGTTAGACTCTTCTCCAGACAATGTTCAGTGTCAAAGGCTTAAATTCTTCTTTGGGTGAGAAAATTGCTTGCATTTATCTAATCCTGTTGCATGCATACAATTTAAGATTCCAAGTATTTACAAAGCAGTAATCCAATGTGCTGCTTGGTTTCCTCCTCAAAGGAGGGGGGGGGGGTCAACATATTAATTTCTAGCCAATAATAATGGGAACTGTTTCCCCAAAATAAATTGATGTTTTTTTTAAACAAATATTCATCTCTCTCTGAATTTTTGGCTTTGTTTAAACAATTATATTCTTAAATCATCTTGATTTAAATCAGTAAACATTGTTAACATTTGCCAACATATATCTTTATTAAATATGTATTTTTACCTTTGAACAACAACTTCAGTGCTGCATTCATTACTAGTATCCTTTAAGTCTCCAATCAGTCTTCTGCCTTTTCCATTAACACTTATAATTTAGATCTGTTGTTTTTGGGTAACCTGTCTAAAGCTGTGTCTATTGTTTGCAACAGTGCAACATTACCCACTCTGTGCATTGGATCTGTAAGTAGAAAGGCAGTCAAGATTTTATTGTTAACTAATAGAAAGATAAAAATCAATCCCTGGAGACAGTGGAGAGAGTGAAAATGCTGCAACAAGCCTTATGTCTTATTGTGAAAGAATCTGTCAGGAGAGATTGTCAAGGTCCTGAAATGGTAGAAGCTAATTCTCATAGCTCAAAACATAAAAGGAGGTCTTTTAGCCAATTAAGGCTATGCCAGCTCGCAGAGCAATCCTATTCATCCTGTTCTCCCAGATACTTCGCTATATTCTCTCTCACATGCCAATCACCTCACCCTTATTTTTCTGCCACCCAGCATCACCAACCTACTTACCAACTTGTCTTTTGGAGTGGAAGGAAAATGAAGCATGTGGTGGAAGTCCAAACAGTCACAAGGAGATCAGGCAAACTCCACGCAGTTAGCACCCAAGATAAGGACTGAACCTCGGTTAGTGGACCTGTGAGGTGGCAAAATGACTATTTTTAACCTGGATGATGATATTGATCTAGGACCATACTATATCATTCTTAAAATTTAAATAAACAAAGCTCCTAACTTAAATCAAGAGAAGGATTTTTTCTTGGTTTATGTATTGGGTAGTATTACTGAGAAAGTTGAGACATACATTTGAGGCGGGAAAGCAAAGGATTGTCTGAAGGAAATTAAAGTGATAAAAGAAAAAAACATGTATATTCTCAGAGAGCTATTTTGTGAAGTTTTAAAAAGAGTATTTTGGGACAATCTAAACTTGACAGGTATCTGTTTTTGGGGTCAGAGGGACATCATCATAAGTAAAGCTCTAAAAATAAACCAGGAACTTATAGGCTGGTGATATCAGTAGTGGGAAAGTTACTGGAAGGTATTAGGGACCAGATATATGAGTATTTGTATAGATGTGGACTAATCTAATCTAATTAGGGATAGCCATCATGGCTTTGTGCATGGTAGGTCATGTCTAACCAATCTTACTGAGTTTTTTGAAGAAGTTACCAAGGAAGTTGATAAAGGCAAGGCAGTGGAGGTGGTCGACATGCACTTTAACAAGGCATTTGACAAGGTTCTACATGGTACACTGGTCAAAAAGTTTCAGCCGCTTGGCATTCAAGATGAGGTAATAAAATCGATTAGACATTGGCTTTGTGGGAGAAGCCAAAGAGTGGTAGTAGATGGCTACCTCTCTAACTAGTGGGGTGCTGCAAGGATCGGTGCTGGGTCCTTTGTTGTTTGTCAACAATAACAATGATCTGGATGATAATGTGGTTAACTGGATCAGTAAATTTGCAGATGACACTGAGTTTTGGGGTGTAGTGAACAGTGAGGAAGACTACTACAGCTTGCAGTGGGATCTGTACAGCTGCAAAAATGGCGGATAGAATTTAATGCAGACAAGTGCGAGGTGTTACACTTCAGTAGGACCAACCAGGGCAGGTCTTACACAGTGAACGGTAGGGCACTGAGGAGTGTGGTAGAACAAAGGGATCTGGGAATCCAGGTACAGCAATCCTTAAAAGTGGTGGCACAGGTAGACAGGGTTGTAAAGAAAGCTTTTGGCACATTGGCCTTCATAAATCAAATTATTGAGTACACGAGAAGGGATGTTATGTTAAAGTTGTGTAAGACACTGGTGAGGCCTAATTTGGAGTGTTATGTGCAGTTTTTGTCATCTACCTACAGGAAAGATGTAAATAAGTTTGAAAGAGTACAGAGAAAATTTACAAGGACGTTGCCAGGTCTGGAGGACCTGAGTTATAAGGAAAGATTTAATAAGGTAGGACTTTGTTTCTTGGAATGTGGAAGATTGAGAGGAGATTTGATAGAGGTATACAAAATTATGAGGGGTATAAATTGGTTAAATGCAAGCAGTTATTTCAACTGTGGCTGGGTGGGACTACAGAAAGGGGTCATGGTTTAAGGGTGAAAGATGAAAAGTTTAACAGGAACATGAGGGGAAACTTCTTCACTCAGAGGGTCATGAGAGTGTGAAATAAGCTGCCAGCACAAGTAGTGCATGTCAGTTCAGTTTCAACAATCAAGAGATGTTTTGATAGGTATATGGATAGTAGGGGTACGGATGGCTATAGAACAGGTACAGGTTGATGGGATTCATCAGTTTAAATGGTTCAGCATGGGCTAGATGGGCTGAAGGGCCTGCTTCTGTGCTGTACTTTTCTATAACTTCATGACTTGAATTTAAATTTCCCAGCTGCTATTATGGGATTTGAACTCAAGTCTGTGTAAGAATGACTCAGAACTCTGGCTGTTAAACTAGTAATTAACCATCAGCTAACAGATGATGCTGGAAGCCACTGAGTTCTCTAACTCTTCAGGATAATATGTTATAAACCTCTGACTGTGATTTGAATTCATCGTCATCCCTATTCTCTCCTATTAATATTGTTGTAGAAGGAACAGAATGTTGCTGAAAATGAGCATCCTTCAGCTTTGTTATAGATTTCTCTCCTTTTACATGCTTCCATCTCAAAGTCACATTGGAGACAAATAAAAATGTGAATATTCATAGGGCTTGAACAGCGTTATGAGTGAACACTTTTCCTATCAACAGCTGTTTTGCACTCATTTAAAATTGTTATCCTTCGATAACCAAATGATTATTTCAGCATTTTCAGAATACACTTTGCACATAATAATTACATTGCCAGCCAATCCGGTCTTGCCTCATGGGCATGAGACGATGGATGTTTTGATCGCACCATCAAATTGCCTTTAATACATAAACATCTTGTGCTCAGCAAGCCTTCAGAAATATGAAATTTGCTCTAAAACTGACAGCTGAAGTGGGGAGCAATTAATGGAACAAAGCCAATTCTTCTGACTTTGAGGATGTCAGATTTGTACAGCACAAGATAGGTGAAAAGTTTAACAATCATCAGCTCTGTCTAGCAAGAAAATCAACACCTCCACATAAAATGAGTGAGTAATTTGTCACTAATAACTAAAGATATGGCAGTTTTTTTAAGCCAGTCAACCTTTTATAGACCATTTCTAGTTGATAATTGTTTTGAATACACTTGGCTTTTTTGAAATATTTCCTTCTACTGGAGGGAACTTGCAATGGCTGAAATCTAACTTCATTGTCAACAGTCCCTGCATTTCTTATACATGCCTTAGGTGGCCATTCTTAATTTATGAGTTGACACAATCAGCAGGTCTACTTAATCATGATAGACCATCAGAAATACAGTATATTTGATTTTACACTTACTTGATGTTCAAAATGCTGTATTCATCACAAAGCATTTGATATCTATCAGGATCAAGAATTTCATTGATTTGTCAAAGTGATAACAGGGTTAGTCATTGAAACTCTACCACAATAAAGGTTCAGAGCATAATGTATAGAGTGAAAATCTAACTTCAGATCTCCCTAATTTAGTAAAGGACACATAATGTATTTGTCTAATGAGTACCTTCTACTGATAGTCTGCCATTTTATCCTATTTCTCACTTGGCTAGAAAGCTGTGACACTTGAAAGTTTTCAAGCAACTAAACAAAAAGCTTCCAATGATTTTTCCCACACCAAAGGTCAAACTTTTTACTTCACCATCACTATGGTAAGTCCATTTTATGCACCCAGCAAGCTGATTAATTAAGTGCATCAACAATTTCTACTAAAGACTTTGCCGTCCATCAAAATCTGATTTGATTTAATAAGGTTGGAGCAAATTGAACAATATTGGCACAAATAGTGATTTGTTTTATCTGCTTAAGAGGAAGTCAAGAGCTTTAGTAAGTATAATAGTGACATGGTCCACCCTCCTCTGTTCTCTTAACAGTGTCAAAAATATATATGTAGAACAAGCATCTGATAACCATATCTAAGTTACTGTTGAGGAAACAAACAAGAAAGTATAGTTTAACTGCTGGTAGGTTCACAGAAATCTTAAAGAAAATACAAACTAATTTCAAACTTTAACAAAGATAATATATTCTGTATTGGGATATCTGTGAACTTGGTAAGCATAACCCAGAGATCACCCTTTACAATTTCCAGAAAATGTAACTGAATTGTCAGCCTTCTGTAAAGCAGATCCACATGATGTGCTTGAACACAGATGATGTTGCATCTTAACATTCAGCAGAGATTAGCTAAACTTGAAACTTCACGCGCAATTTCTCCTGCCTGTGGAATGCTCTCCTGGGCAGCAACACTGCTGGGATTCCATTTTTTATCTCAAATATCAATGGCTAAAGCAAGATTGCTGGAGCATAAACTAAGCTGGAGAAAATCTTTGACTTGTTCATTATTACGCTTTTTGCAAATGTAATCTAACCCAACTCACTTTAAGCCTGATATCTGGTGTTGGATAAGGAGACATGTTTTCTTCCCTTGTCCTGACTGCAATCGTAGATCATTACTCTCCCCTTAGGTATACAAGAATGTTTCCTCAATGAGAGGCCGTCTGCTATAAAGGATGAACAAACTAGGGTTGCTCTTTCTGAAGCAGCAGAGACTGACAAGAGACCTGATAGAAGTTTATAAAGTTAGGAGAAGCACCGAGAGGATAGACAGCTGGTATCATTATTTCCCGGGATCAAAATGCCTAATGCTTGTGGGTATGCATTTAAGGTGAGCATATAATGTGAAAAGAAGCGGTCCCAATACTGACCCCTGTGGAACACCACTAGTCACTAGCAGGCAACCAGAATAGGCCTTCTTTATTCCGACTCATTGCCTCCTGCAAGTCAGCCCATGTTCTATCCATGTTGGTACCTTTCCTGTATTACCATTGCCCCTTAAGGAAACCATACTGACTTTGGCCTACTTTATCATGCACCTCCAAGTACCCTGGAACCTTATCCTTAATAATAGACTCCAAGATTTTTTCAAGCACTGAAGTCAGGCTAACTGGCCTATACATTTCCTTTCTTCTGCCTGTCTCCCTTCATGAAGAGTGGAGTGACACTTACAATTTTACAGTCCTCCAGAACCATTCCAGAATCGAGTGATTCTTGAAAGATCACTATGAAACCCTCCACAATCTCTTCAGCTACCTCTTTCAGAACCCTGTGGTATAGTTTATCTGGTGTAGATGACTAATCTACCTTCAGACCTTTCAGCTTCCTAGCATATTCTCCTTTGTAATAGCAACTACACTTACTTCTACCCCCTGACACTCTTGAAGTTCTGGCTAGTGTCTTCCACAATGAAGACTGACACAAATTTACATGTTCTCCCTGTAAACTCTATGGGTTTATCATGGGTGCTCTGGTTTCCCACCTATAAAGATGTGACGTCTGGTAAATTATTTGTTAATTCCAACTGTTAACTCCACTGTTGCTTAAGTGAGTATGAAATCTAGAGGAAATCAATAGGAATGTAGGGATATAAATGGGATTAGTGTAGGATTATTGTAAATGGTTAGCACCAACTAGTGGACTGCTAATATTCTGTCATCATAATATCATCAACGTCCTGATATTTTTCCTAGATTGGCAAGGAAGAAGATACTAACTGTGACCAAATAACATCATTCACTGTTTTGCTTTTACGTCTCTACATATGACATGCAGGATTACAGTTTTTTTTTTGTCAACAGCTTTATTATTCTGGAAAGCCATGTGCATCCAAATTTCCAATTCAGTATCAGTTTCTCTCTGTGCTCTTTGGTATTTGTCTTTAATCAGGAATCTGATCCTAACCTGGTCTAGGCTGATGTGCCCCTCTGATGTAGTTGTATATGGACTTCTTCCGTGCGCTCAATGTAGTTCATGCTTACCAGAATTTTGGAGTACTTAATAATGAAAGCATGATGATCACTTTCAAGCATATAAGCATAGAAAACCTACAGCACAATACAGGCCCTTCGGCCCACAGAGTTGTGCCAAACATGTACTTACTTTAGAAATTACCTGAGGTTACCCATAGCCCTCTATTTTTCTAAGCTCCATGTACCTGTCCAGGAGTCTCCTAAAAGACCCTATTGTATCCGCCTCCACCACCGTTGCCGGCAGCCCATTCCACACACTCACCACTCTCTGGGTAAAAACTTACCTCTGACATCTCCCCTGTACCTACTTCCAAGCACCTTAAAACTGTGCCCCCTTGTGTTAGCCATTTCAGCCCTGGGAAAAAGCCTCTGACTATCCACATGATCGATCGGTCACCTCTCATTCTCCTTCGCTCCAATGAGAAAAGGCCAAGTTCACTCAACCTATTCTCATAAGGCATTCAATTCAGGCAACATCCTTGCAAATCTCCTCTGCACCCTTTCTAAAGTTTCCACATCCTTCCTGTAGTGAGGTGACCTAAAACCATGGTAGCCACTAACTGGGGATAAGTTCTCACTCGTATGTTTTGTCATTTTAATAAAATTTTTTGAAACCTCCAATATTAGACCTTAAGATATCAGAGCAGAGTAAGGCCATTTGAGTCTGTTCCGTCATTCAATTAAAGCCAACTATTCTGTTCAACCCCAATCTTCTGCCTTCCCTGCATAACCCTTAACCCCCTCAGTGATCAAAAACCTATCAATTTCTGTCTTAAAGACACCTCTACCACCCTCTGTGACAACAGATTTCACAGGTTAACCACCCTCTGGTTGAAGAAATTTCCTCATCTCAGTTTTAAAGAGACGTTGTGAAGCCAGGACTTTGGACTCCCCTACTGATAGAAACATCTCCATATCAGTATCCCATAAGTTTCAATGAATTCCACCCCTCACCCCCGACATCTTTCTGTGCTCCATCAAGTACTGACGCAGAGTAATCAAATGCCCCCCCATACATTAAGCCTTTCATTCCTGGGAGTATTCTTATGAACTTCTCCAGAGACCAGCACATCCTTCCTCAGACACTCTGCCCAAAATTGCTCACCATATTCCAAATGCAGTCGTACCAATGCCTTATAAAACCTTATCAGTAATTATTATGAACTATGAATATTCATAAGATACAGGAAAATAAACCATGGCTGAAACAATTCACTTCCAAGCAAGAGATGAGATGGCTGAGGGGTGAATATCATTTTAAAAGAAAAAGGTTCCCAATTTAGATTTTAATGTGAAAAAAAGTGGCTATTTGTGTTTCAACCTATGATCATGTCAGAGGCAATTTTAAACCCCAAATTGGATAGATTTGGGTTCAGATGATGTTAAAATGCAAAAAAAAAGTCTCTACCACCAAACCCCTGACACTGTTTTATTTAGTAGAAGTGAGATCATGTAATGCCTTTGCAGGTTATTGTTAAAATATTCCAATATGAACTTCTGATATTTATCTGCTTTCCACTTTTGTGATGGCAAGCTGCCAAATGGTAATGAAGACAGCTGATTAATACTTGCTTTTAATGAATGCCCTTCTAGATGCTGTCCCCACTTATACCCATGCAATCTAATTTCCTCACTCCAGTCTTATCTCCTGTAATTGGATTAAAAAACTACAATCCTTCAAATGGACCATTATGCCTAACTACATATTGCCCCAAATCAGATGCTCAGCTCACAATGAGAACACCAATGATACTGCACAGATTTCTCCCTAAACCTTCTTCCCAACATCTACAGACCATCTCCTCCAATTAAATGGTCCAATCCTCAGCACTAATACTCAACAAGTGCTCACGGGCTGAAATCCCTTGTAATAGAAAGAAAGCTGAGTCCAGCAATTTGATTAGCATTTGGATATTGAAAGCAGTAGGTGTGTATATGTGTTGTGGGCAGGGGTTGTCAGGGGTGTTATAAAAGCACAAATACACACACAAAGTATGAAACATTGGAATATTATGAGAAATCTGTACGTCCAGCTTTCCCAATCAAAAGAGACTTGCCTTCTGCAGAAAAGTCCTGTCCAGAATGTGTTGATGTTATATGCAAATTCCAACAGGGATTTAAAATTGCAGGGTTTTGAAATAAAGGAAAACATTTCCCTAAGATTTAGGCAAGTGCTTTAATTTTGAGAATGCAATAAAATTAATATTACCTAGTGGCATGTAATACTCTCAACATGAATTAATCCATTAATGCCAATCAATGTTGAAAAAGATAGTTAATTGGGGTAATTTAGAAAATTATTTATTTACTGCATGTATACAGTGCATTCTCTGTACTGTAGATATATCATGGAGGTATCTTGCCTAAAATTAACTATTATTCACGGTCCCCTCAGTTTACAACTTAATGATTCTGGATGCACACTCAACGAGCAGAAGGTTCCACAGAAATTACCATACAACCAGAAGTCCTTTGATCTACAATGTCAATACTAGTGGGGATAAGGTAAATGGGGTTTAGCATGTGTATATTACAACTGATACCAGGTAAGGAGACTCTCTGGCGAATCCTTCGGTTAGTAGTATATCATATGTGACTGTGCAATGCAGGAGACTAGAGACTCGGCTGAATCAGATGAAGGCTTCCAATTCAAGCACAGCGTTGGTTTGACAGATTATCCTGCAGAGAAGAAAGAACAGTCATGCTTCCTTGTCAATGCAAATATATTCACTACTGCTGATTTATCTCAGCAATATCCAAATACCTTTTCTTTAATTTACATTTGATGAAGAGAATTTTAGCTTTTATTGGCATCAGAATATGTAGCTGATTGGCAACAGTAAGAAGCCCTTGCACTTCCCTTTCAAACTCAGAAAGGAAGCTTTCATCAAGGTGGTGTCTTACCTTCCTGGTGTAAGTGTACGAGCTGCTGTATCATTCAGACAAGAATGGCATCCTTTCATCTCTTGGTTTCCACTATCAAAAACAAAAATACAACGATTGTCTTGTCTTCTTCCAGTCACAAAATGATCAAGTTCTGCGCACCATGGAACAATCCTAAACTGATGGCTGTCAATGACTGATTTTAAGAAAACAACACATTGCAATATGTAAATTTATGTACCCAGAGGCAATCTTTTTTGTTGTTGCTCTTTTATTTGTCAGTTACAAGTTAATACTGAAGGCCTGATATCACAGCTAGGAATCATAGAGTCTCTTACACTTATCTTAGCACTGAGTTTGGCAATTACTTTATTTCTTAGCTGAATTGGAACGATAAAGGCATGTGGCTGTGAGCTAACTGTTATTGAAGAGAACTATGGGACAAATATATTGCAAAGCATGTTTGTGTGGGAGATGAGACACACAAAAGATTTCTGATAGATATGCCTTCAAGTGTTGTATGAGATGTAGAAATCCCAAGCCATCTGTCATGCTGGCCTTATTGATCATTGTTTTTTATGATGGGATTCCCAGAGTTAAGGTGATGATTTAAAAGATTTTACTAGGTCTGTGAACTTATCGAATGGAGTTTCCATCTGCCATTCATTTATTAATAAGTCAATAAAGTGTTGACATGAAAGCACTTCAGGTCATGAAATGCCAATACTTCTTTCTTCTATTCATTGCAAGCTAACATCTTATTTTACATTTCAAGAGGAAAGTAAATATAGGTGAATAAGTTATGATGTTAGTCCCGCTTGGTGGCGCGATAATATCAGTGCTGGACTCCAGACCGAAGGTTCCCGAGTTCAAATCCAAGTCCGGTTGAGCGTCGAGCTAGCAACTCGGCCTCGTAAAAACAAGAATAGCTTGCTACGGAAACAGCGTCAAAAGACGGTGCCCCGATAACTCCACTGCCGAGTTAAGGGCTAAAAGAAGAAGTTATGATGTTAAATCTTCACCAAACCTTGTTAGATCAGATTTAGAGCACAAAGCAGAGACCTAAACTCTGTGCCAAAAGGGAGATTTGGATACTCTGGGAAAAGTACAAATAGCATTGTCAAGAGGGACACCAGAACCGAGGGAGATTAAATAGAATTAGCCTAAACTAATTAGGGTTTCTTTACTCTAGAAAAGATTTTAATGGATGACCTAAATTATGAAGGGATGTTTTTCCAGTTACATGTCGAGAAGATGCTTTGTTATTAGGAGGAGGTTTATGATTCCATGCAAAGGATTTAAGTAAATTGGGGAGAAAGAAAGAAAGTGAACATTTAAAGGGGAATGAGAAGTTATGGTGCACAGTATAACAGTGGAACAAAAATGAGGGAGAAAGAATAAAAGACAATGTTTCTAGAATTACAAGAAGAGAATTTAGAATCACAGAACAGAGGAATCTGAAGAAATTTGTCCCATTATACATACCTGTTCCAGTTAAGTGGATATGGAAGATAATTTAGTTCCCTAGCTCTCATTCCATACTTTTGTAAATTCTCTATCAGGAGTTCATCCCATGGACTTTTTAAGTGCTGTCCTGACTCCATCGTCCTTTCAGGCAGAAAGTTCCAGCATCCAGAATTGGTTAGGTGAAAATATTTATTCTTAGCTCTCATCTTTCTACCAGTTACATAAAAAAACTATGAAACCTTGTTTTGATCTCCTCTCTGCAGGAAAAAAATAGGACCTTCCTGTTAAACATTAAAACCAATCACCAATAGTATGCATCCTGCTGAAATCTCCCCAAATTTTTATTCAAAACAAATCAAACCTGGCAGTCACTACTCTCTCAACTAGAGTTCTCTAAGATGAGCAGTAACTTAGTTCCTCTGCATGTGCTCTAGAAGCTGGAGAGAGCTTGAATGGTGCATTATCACACTATGGATAATTAGGACTAAATGCTCTTTCTCCTGTACTTCAAGGTCTATACAAATCTGTGGTACACTAAGCCAATGTTTGAAATTCAGCAAGTTCTCCTTATAGATATATACAATGAGTTACTGAGGGCTTTGTTGTGTAGATGAATGAAGCTAAGTCAGTAGGCAATACAGTTGAGTAATAATGACTGACTTGTTTTTAAAACCTTTTTCATGTAGTAACCTGACCAAATAAAATTGGACAACGTGCCACAAAAGGAGATATTGGAACAAGTGGAAATCAGATCCATGTGCTTTAAAGGACATAGGTAGAAAGAATCAACATCACTGATGGTATATTGTGAAATTTGTTGTTTTGTAGCAATAGTATAGTACAAGACAAAAATATTATAATTTACATATCATGAGGTTTTCTAATGAGGTTCATGGGTTCATAGACTGTTCAGAAATCAGATGGCAGAGGGAAGAAGCTGTTCCTAAAATATTGAGTGTGGGTCTTCAAGCTCCTGTACCTCCTCTTCAATGATATTAACAAGAAGAGGGCAAGCCCTATATGGTGAAGGTCCTTAATAATGAATGTTGCCTTCTTGAGGCACTGCCTCATGTAGATGTCCTCGATGATTTGAAGGTAAGTGGAAGGGCAGGTAGAGTTGAGGAAGCAGGGAGTCTGCAGAAGGACTTGGAGAATGGGCAAAGAGATGGCAGATGAAGTGTATGGTCATGCACATTGGCAGAAGGAATAAAAGAGTAGACTGTTTTCTAAATCCTCCAAAAGGACCACAATCTTGTTGTAGGGGTTGGAAGCTTGTGTGCCTCAATGATCCTGGGGTTCATCTCAAGGCTAACAACCATGAATGGTAACAAAAAATGGTTATGGAAACAGCAATGAAGATTCCTTCTCTAATTGTGTGGACAGGCAGAGATGGAGGACTTTCATTGCTGCCTTAAATGCCAGAGGCATAATGGGCAGTAAATAAGTAAGTATTTTCTATATGGGGAGAAAATTCATAAATCAGAGGTGCAAAGGTCTTGGGAATCCTAGTGCAGGAATTTCTAGAGGTTAACTCACAGGTTGAGTTGGTGATGGGGAAGGCAAATGCAATATTTGCATTTATTTTGAGAGGACGAGGATATAAAAGTACAGATATAATTCTGGGGTTTTATAAGGCATCAGTCAGACTGCACTTGGAGTATTGTAAGCAGTTTTGGGACCTTAATCTAAGAAAAGATGTGCTGGCATTGGAGAGATTTCAGAGGAAGTTTATGAGAATGTTTTCAGGAATGAAAGGGTTAACATATGAGGAGCATTTGATGGCTCTGGACCTGTACTCACTGGAATTTAGAAGATTGAGTGGGAGATCTCATTGAAACCTATCAAATATTGAAAGGCTTAGGTGGAGAGGATGTGGAGAGGATGTTTCCTATAGTGGGAGAGGCTAGGATCAGAGGGCACAGCCTCATGATAGAGGGACATCCACTTAGAACAAAGGTGAGGAGGAATTTCTTTAGTCTGAGGGAGGTGAATCAGTGGAATTCATTTCCACAGGCGGCTGTGGAGGTCAGGTCATTCAGTGTATTTAAGGTGGAGGTGGAATGGTTCTTAATTAATCAGGGTGTCAAAGGTCACAGGGAGGAGGAAGAAAATGGGGCTGAGAGAGATAACAAATCAGCCATGATGGAATGGTGGAGCAGACTCAATGGGCCTAATGGCCCAATTCTGCTCCTATGTCTTATGATCTTATGGTGTTACGGATGTAGGAGAGAGTTGTTTCCTAGAAAGAGCTGTCTGAGTCCACAATTCTCTACAGACTCTTCTAAACATCGGACCTTCCATACCAGGTATGACAGCAACCTGTCGGAATGCTCTCCACCATCTATCTGTAGAAATTTGCCAGAGTCTTTGGTGACATACCAAATCTCCTCAAACTCCAAAAGAAGTAGACCCACTGGTGTGTCTTCTTTGAGACTGCATCAATGTGTGCGCCTAAGATTGATGCTCTAAGATGTTGATGCCCAGAAACTTGTGAGAGGATTAAGCAGAGTTTAATGCCTGTACGATAGGGCTTACAAAGATGGAAACAATTAAGCTTTAACATCGACATAGATTGCTGTCTGTCATTATACACAGGAGTTTCAGTATTTGCATGTAGAATATGGCAATACAATGTGATTGATCTACTGTTCTGTAGTCAGTCTGTTTATTAATTCATACGCAGAATAAATTTCTGTATGCAAAGGTTTAAAAGGGGAACTTCCACTTTTCAGAAATATGGAGGAGAGGACAGAGGCAGTTTATGTGTGTTTTTTTCTTTTCGTTTTGCTATTTTTGAGTGTTTCTGCTAAATCCCCACCCCAAACTTGTTTCATGTCTCAGTTTCTTTTCTAAACCTTGTCTCAAATCCCTTGGCTAGCTTTACTTTTATTAATGAGATCCACCTCTTACTCATTTGACCATATTCCCGCGAGTCATCTGAACACCCAAATACTCATCAGCCTGAAAACTTTCACTCCCTCTTTCTCCTCAAATGCTTTTCAATCTGCAGAACATTTCAAGCATTTTCTAGTTTTAGTTCAGATTTCCAACAGCTGTTTTTTTGTGTGTTTTTCTTTGCTTTTTTATTATCCTCCTGGCTCCTATTCCAGTTGAAATTATATTAGATCCTATTCCTTAGGAACTGCCTTGTCTTACCAAATAGTCTACCTTTTCAAAAAATCTACCCTTCTTCCTGTTGTACTCCCAAAATGTTGCCCCAGCCCCATCCCAAAATTATCAGTTCTTCCCTGAATTCAGTGTCAGTTCCAAAATCCATAGGCATCTCTTGTGCAATTTCATGTTGGCAGTAACGGCAATCAGATTTCTTCTTCTGTCACAACTGTAATCAAACACATTAAGTACATTTGAAATGAATATTTGGATTATTGTAAACAGCCATTTCATTAATGTTCTTCTTCCATCCTTACTGCATTCTGGTTCAGACATGACACTGGCCTCCACCCCCACCCCCCTCACTGTGCCTGATTACTAGTTGCATTTTGAAATCTTAGCTTTCCCAATGACATTGACATCCACATCCTGTGAATGAGTAAGTTTCAAAATCATCAGAAATAAATCCTCCTGAACTGCGATACATTAGCACACTCCATTCTTGTCAATTGCTCCCCAGGCTTCATCAGTCCATTGTTCAGTCCTCTGTATTGTCCATCTTATTCGGCTACCCTTATTTCCCCGCCTCCCTACCAAATCATAGCCAGCGTATCAACATTTTTTTTCTCTTCCTACCCACAGAATGCTATGACTGCATTACCTCGTTGATCTATTCTCAATCCCCTTATTTTATTCAGTGAACTGCTTTCCCTTGGCAAATGCAATCAACACCCACAGGTATTGCTGCCTTGTTACCACTCCATTTCTGTATTCTCTTTCTCTTTGAGCAGCAACCTTGCATAGTTAATAACTATCAAGAGTTAAAAACCACAAAGACTGAAGCTAAAACTGCTGCCTTAGTATTAACTCTGTAACTCCATTGTTGATATTATTCCTCTCCCTGTTCACTGAATGAAATTAAACAAGGCTCTTGGAAACCTCAGCATGTTCCTTCTTCGACCAACCTATTCATCACATCTAATATCTCATTCTTTGGCTGCAGCTTTGTCTGATTTTGCTGCTCTGAATCACCTTGGGACTGATCTGGTGTCATACAAATTCACATTCTATCAGAACATACTTAAATATTAATGGTTGAATAAATATAGCTTGATAATTTATGTAAAAGCCCTGGGAAGATAAGGGGAACAAAGAATTTACACAAATTTGGCACAGCATGAATAAAAATAAAAGAACAAACATAAAAAAAGGATGCTGTTTACACAGAAATACTGCTCCAGCTCATGGAAATATGTTTTCATTTTAGTTAACAAAACAATTTAAAAATATTGTGAGTTTTTTATAAAACTATCAATATTTTTAAATTGTTTTGCTGAAGGAATAATGCTATGGAAATCAAGCCCCATTGGAATCAGATTCCTTGCATCTGACTGGAATATGACCTTGATAACATTGAGTGTTCCGGTTCAATAAGCTCAGTACCATCCAGGCACATCAACACAGGAAACACTATTGACACTGTTAAACTCAATGCCATCATCAGCTTTAAAGTAGCAGAGCAGTTAGCACAATTGCTTTATAGCACCAGCTTTTAAATTTGGGCTCAATTCCCGCTACTGTCAGTGAGGAATTTGTATGTTCTCCCCATGATCGCATGGGATTCCTCTGGGTTTTCTGGTTTCTTCCCACATTTCAAAGATGTATGGTTAGGATTAGTGAGTTGCGGATGTGTATTTTTGCCCTGGAAGCACGGCATCTCTTGCAGACTGCCCAGCATAGTCCTTGCTGGTCAGATTTGATGCAACATGAAGCAATTCACTGCACGTTTTGAAGTACATCTCACAAATAAAGCTAATCTTTATCTTTCTGTTTGCTCTTTTTCCTGGCTAATAAAATAATCATCTACAATCTCTCCATAGTCTCTCTCTCTCTTTATCACTGTTCCAACCTTCCTAGACCTGCCTGCAGTCCCCCACCCTTCATCATCTCCATATCATCTCTCAGCTCTCTAGTCATCCCTATCTCTACTCTCCGCTCCAAACCAAAAATCTTCCGACATTTCTGTACCTTCCTGCAGTCCTATAACCTTCCTGCAACCCTGTTTTTTTTCCTCTTTGCCATAGTTGATGTAGCTCCAGCTGCCTCACCCCCTCAAGCCTCCTGTCTCTTTAAAATACCACCATCTTTTTGTTGTTGGTGTTGGTTAATAACAATCCTGTGAATGTTTTGAGCCATTGCAGTATATTATACATCCATTGTGGAAACTTGCCATTATACCGTCTGAAGTAAAATATCTGTTCTTAATGTGAGGGCCAATATGGTGGGCGAGTCTAAGACTAGAGGATACAGCATCAGAATAGGGGGACATCCATTTAGAATAGAGATGAGGAGGAATTTCTTTAGATAGAGAGTGATGAATCTGTAGAATTCATTGCCACAGGCGGCTGTAAAGGCCAAGTCATTGGGTATATTTAAGGCAGAGGTTGATAGATTCCTGATTGGTCAAGGCATGAAGAGATACAGGGAGAAGTCAGGAGATTGGAGCTGAGAAGGAAATGGATCAGCCATGATGAAATGGCAGAGCAGACTTGGTGGACGAAATGGCCTAATTCTTATGGTCTTATGCTCTTAATGTCTAATATTCCAGCTCAATGGAATTCTTTATTGCATCCTTCATTCCAATGAACAGCCAAAATCTCTTGGATATGTCCATAATAGAGGGTCAAGAGAAACAGCCACATAAACAGCTAGGAAGCCACCTCATCAAGCACTGGGGCCCATCTAGTGTTAATTTCTAAGTTTAGCAATTGTATTCTTTAGGATGCATGCTGCAATGATGTTGCTTTCCAGAATTGACCAGAAGAGCATAGATATTAGGAGATACTCTCAGCCCAGGCTCTTGCCTGTATTAAAATGCAGTTCCAAAACTTATTTGCCTGCGGTGAAAATGCTCCAGATTGTTATGAGTGAGACAAATAGAATAGCTTGTGCTTGCTGGTTTTAAGAAGCAAGGTCTGCAACTTTGACCTGACCTGTATAGAGTTGCATTAATGTATCCAAATATCTAGGGTTGTTTCCTGCTAAGCAATAAAAGATTTATGACCTCCCAGCTCTCCATTTGGGTTTTCTCCATCACTATGTCATGCAATCAGATTATCAATCATTAGCAGTTATAAATAAGAGTAGTCATGGTCACATCTGACCTGCAGTGCAGCCTGAGAGACTGTGAATGACTTTGCATCATGCTGTCTGATTCTGTTGCAACAGAGATGCATTTTAAAGCAAAGAAGCTCTGCAAGCCAAGGTTAGCTGTGCTCATAGTCATTTTCAAATCTCTGTTGTATGTTGTGTGCTGATAACATTGCTTTCTGAACTCCTCTTCCTTCTGTCACGGTCCCGACCGTTAATTCCTCTTATTATCCTAATTCCCTTTTCCCCGTGTTCTCCTGGGCTCCTTGATTGCGACACCTGATTCTCTCCTAAACCTGCAGCAAAAAAAACCCGGCTTTGTATCCACTCATTGCTAGATCGTTGCTTCAGTCAGTGCGGTAATTCACGTTCCCAGCCACTTAGAATGGTGATTTTAACTTCAGTACCGAGGTTCCTCTGTGTAACTCTGTCTCTCCGTGTCAAGATAAGTATTCTAAGTTTTTCTTCAGTACCAAGGTTTACCTATGAAATTCTGTCTCTCCATGTCAAGATAAGTATTCTAAGTTTTACTTCAGTACCGAGGATTACCTGTGCAACTCTGGCTCTCCATGTCAAGATAAGTATTCTATGTTTTACTTCTGTACCGAGGTTTACCTTAGTAACTCCATCTCTCCATGTTAAGAAAAGTTTTGTCTGTCGCTTGCCTTTCTACACTCCGTGTCAAGATAAGTGTTGCCTGCTGCCTGTCTCCTGTTTGCTGTTCAGCTCCAGCAACGCCCTGTGTCAAGAAAAGTTTTGCCTGCCTCCTGCTCCTCCGTTCACTCGCGCTGTTTGCCTGTGTTAATTCTGTCTCTCGACCGCTTAGAACTGTGTATTCTAAGTTCTGTTCCATGCTGTTTGCCTGTGTTAACTCTATCTCTCTGTGTTAGTAGGAGTATTGCATGCCACCTATCTTCCCGATCATATTTCCGCCTGCTGTTCTCCTCAAACCACACTCGCACCCTGGTCTGTATCCCTGCTCTACCTCGTTCCGCCGCCCGCCTACACTCTCCGTTGGCTTGGTGGTTAAGCGCCGTCTTCCCACTGTAGTGACCCGGGTTCGATCCCTGGTTAAGCCTTCCTCGCTCCTCGACTTTCCTCTGCCTAATCCTCACTCCCCGGCCTTCCCTGTAACCATTAATAAACACTTCAGATTACTCTACCTCCACATCTGTGTCCTGCATTTGGGTTCACCCTGTTCCATTGGAGCATCTTCCTGTTCCACATTACACCACACACATACTGTAAAATGCAGAAATCTATCTTGAATGTATTTGCCCTTAGATGAACTTGTTGTTGAGTGTTCCCTTTTGTTCTTTGTGACCTTTGTGGGTGCATTACAATCTCAAAGGACAACAATAGAAGTCTATTTTGCTGAGCTCAGATGTAAGGTCACTTATTCATATTACTGCAAAATCTACATTGATTGCCTAATGTTAGAAACCTAGGCATAGATTGGAGGAATAGTTTGATTAGACATGGAAACGCTGAAATTCTATGAAGCAATTATTATCAATGGGAGGACCACAGCTACTACCAGCAGAGTGGAGAACCAGGAGCCTGAAAACCCATACTCAAAGATTTAGGAGCAGCTTCTTCCCCCCTAAGTAGTCTATGAACCCATGAACACTACTCATTATTCCTTTCTTTGGATTTATATATTTATTTTGAAATTTATAGTAATTTTATGTCTTTGCATTGTGCAGCTGCTGCAAAACAACAAATTTCACATCATATAAGTTAGTAATAATAAATCCAATTCTGATTCTACTCGATTAGTAGTTGTCAGGATAGGTTTCACTTCATAGCTAACAGAATTGTCTTTTGTTTCTTGATAGGATGTAGTGTTGTGAACTTCCCATCAAAATTATGTTTATGTGATTAATGGACTCCTCCACAAAGCCATCAATTACAGTTTCTCAAGACTGGACCAACGTGTTGTGCTCAGACATCAATGCTTTTGAAACCAGGCTTCACAAGTTGCAACCTAGGGTCAGCAGTCTCGCCTTTCATCTTTAACATCAAAATCACTTCCAGCTCCTGTGCCTGTGTGTCTCAACAATGAGACGCATGCTAAGCACAAATGTGAGTCAAAATCAGTGTGTTGAAGTGGTTCATGCCCATATCAACTTGTACCAGACTGTGGCTTTAGCCCATGAGAGGAAGAAGAGAAATTATAAACCTTCCCACCTAGAATTCACTAGCAGTGATTCTGATAAATTGCTTCAAAATAGATTTTGTGAACTGGGATTAGAAAAGAAACTGAAAAGAGCAACAAAAATCTAGAAGAACACTCTGAACTACATTTGTATTCCTACTGGCTGACTGGCCATATCACCGCCTGGAATGGGAACTGCATCAACCTTGATCGCTGGACACTGCAGAGAGTGGTATGGACAGCCCAGCGCATCTGTGCAAGTTAACTTCCATCCACTGAGGATATTTATAGCAGCAGGTGCAGAAAGAAGGTCTGGAAGATCATTGGGTCACCAGTCACCCAACCATAAATTGTTTCATCTGCTTCCATCTGGCAAATGGTACCATAGCATTAGAGCCAGGACCAACAGGCTACGGGAAAGCTTCTTTCTACAAGCCATGAGACTCATAAATTCACATGTCTGTCCATTGTGACTGTGTCATAATGCATAATTTTTACTCCCTCACATTGTGGGATGGATGTAAGTTTTAAATAAATTCAAATTCAAAATCATTTGTCCTTCGACTTTCCCGTTCAGCACCCTGGATTGCAACTCTTCATTTTCCAGTGTAGACAGGGCTTCCTCTTCACATATCAGTTCAGTAGATGCATGTAGAATGCTGTCC
The DNA here is from genome assembly GCF_030028105.1 of Mobula birostris. NCBI lineage: Eukaryota > Metazoa > Chordata > Chondrichthyes > Myliobatiformes > Myliobatidae > Mobula > Mobula birostris. Next base: position 23,854,646 of record NC_092389.1, read on the forward strand.
TCCTTTAAAGCTGGCTTTAGTTTTATGCTTTGTCACCTCCTGCAACCAGGGTAGAAGAAGTAAACTTCTCCAATTGTTAAGATGTCATGCAATTCAAACTGCCAGCACACAGACATTAGAGGGTGTAATGGTTGATATGTACCTCATTTAGCTTCACATTGAAAGATTCTTTATGCACGGAATACATAAGGTGTCATGGTGCATAAAAATCATTCATGATAAAAACTGACAGTACCTTGAGACAGTGCAGAGAGGTAATTGTAAGCATCACACAGTACAGCGCACTGCATTAATAGATAATAATAGTAAATTATGACTGATGGGATTTTTTTTTTTGTCCTGGCATTAAATTAGCAACTCCTATTTTCCAAGCACTACCATAAATGGAATCACAACACTCTCATCACCAAAAAGGTGTCCTTTTCTGTTTCACTGCTTGCATGAGGACTTCAATTCCCTGATTTAATCTAGTTTTTCAAAAGCTGTTTATCAGCTTGGAATTGGCAAATCATTTGTCTTTCAGTCCTGTCACAACACCTGTATTGTCACTCAGAAAGGACAATCACAGGTGTTTTCCATAATACTTAGAAAATAATAGGAGTAGGTTGAAATATTCTTCGCTTACCTGTGAGAGTACAGTCACAACTGCATTCATGAGGGAAAAGTTCCTTTCTTTATCTGCTGCACATTTTAAGCTAAGTTGAGTGCCTTCCCTCTTCAACACCAGTACATTATGATTACAGCATCTACTTCCCACAGACGCACAACAGGAACTCACTAATCTAGATTAGCCCACCTATCAAATGATAGGCAGACTACTATCCATGTATAGCTGGGTGATAGCTGAGATCTGATGCCAAAAAGGCAAGAGATATAAGATTACAGACTGTATTTCCTGCAAAATCTCTTGCAATTCATTATAACCCACACGTATTCTCTCATATCCCTGCTGCAGGCTAGGATTTTGGAATTCCATGTTTCTTGACAGTATACAATCACAACCATCACTACTTGATGGTATCAGAAATGATCTGGCAAGTGTGGATTGGGACAGGCTGTTTTCTGGCAAAGGTGTACTTGGAAAGTGTGGGGCCTTCAAAAATGAAACTTTGAGAGCACAAAGCTTGTATGTGCTGGTCAGAATAAAAGGTAAATATAACAAGTGTAAGGTATCTTGGTTTTCAAGAGATATGGAGGCCTTAGTTAAGAGAAAAAATGAGGTGCATAGGAGGTATAGGCAAGTAGGAACAAGTGAAGTTCTTATGGAGCACAAGAAATGCAAGAGAACTCAGAAAGGCAAAAAGAAGTTATAAAGTTGCTCTAGCAGACAAGTTGAAGGAGAATCCTAAATGATTTTACAGATATGCTATGAGCAAAAAGCTTTCAAGAGACAAAATTGCTCCTCCAGAAGACCAGAATGGTAAAAGAGTTGGAAAATATCTTTGCATCTGTATTTACTCGGGAGAGAAAAACAGAGTCTATGGAAATGAAGCAAAGCGGCATCAGCTACATGGCAAACACGAGGAAATCTGCAGTTGCTGGCAATTCAAGCAACACACACAAAATGCTGGTGGAACGCAGCAGGCTAGGCAGCATCTATAGGAAGAAGTACAATCGGCGTTTCGGGCCGAGACCCTGTAGGTCACGTCGATTGCACTTCTTCCTATAGATGCTGCCTGGCCTGCTGCGTTCCACCAGCATTTTGTGTGATAAACTACATAGAACTTGTACAGATGACAGAAGGGGAAGTATTTGCTACCCTGAGGCAAATCTCCAGGGCCTGCCAAAGTGTTCCCTTGGACCCTACAGAAGGCAAGTGCAGAAATTACTGGGGCCTAGCAGAGATATTTAAAACATCTTTAGTGACAGAAGAGGTAAGAGAGGATTGGAGGATAGCCAAAGTTTTTCCACTGTTTAAAAAGACTGCAAACAGAAACCAGGAAATTATAGGCCAGTGAGTCTGACATTAATAGTGGGAAAGTTATTGAAAGGTGCTCTAAGGGACCGGATATATAAATATTTAGATAGACAATGACTGATTAAGGATAGTCAGCATGACTTTGTACATGGTCTAACCAATCTTATAGAGTTTTTTTGAGGAAGTTACCTGGAAAGTTGATTAAGGCAAGGCACTGGATCTTGTCTACATGGACTTCAGCAAGCAATTTGACATGGTCCTGCTTGGGAAGTTGACCAAGAAGGTTATGTTGCTCAGCATTCAAGATGAGATAGTAAATTTGATTAGACATTGGCTTTGTGGGAGAAGTCAGAGAGTGATAGTAGATAGTTGCCTCTCTGACTGGAGGCCTGTGACTAGTGGAGTGCTGCAGGGATCAGTGCTAGATCTATTGCTGTTTATCATCTATATCAACAATCTGGATGATAATGTGGTTAAGTGTATCAGCAAATTTGTGGATGCCACCAAGATTGGGGTGTAGTGGACAGTGAGGAAGATTAACTATCAAAGCTTGCATCAGGATCTGGACCAGCTGGAAAAACAGGGTGAAAAATTGTAGGTGGAATTTAATGCAGATGAATGTGAGGTTTTGCATTTTGGAAGGATCAACCAAGGTAGATTTTACACAGTGAGCAGTAGGGCACTGAGGAGTGTGGTAGAAGAAAAGGGATCTGAAAATACTACTACATAATTCATTGAGAGGGGCATCACAGGTAGATAAGGTTGGAAAGAAAGCTTTTGGCACATTGGTCTTCATAGGAGTAAAAGAGAAATGAGATTGGATATCAAACAGCTCGAAAATGATACTGAAGAAGTAGTAATGGGGGACAAAGAAATGGCAGATGAACTTAAAAAGTATTTTGCACCAGTCTTCACTGTGGAAGGCAGTAGCAGAATGCCAGAATTACGAGAGCGTCAGGGGTCGGAAGTGAGTGTTGTTGCTGTTACTAAGGAGAATGTGCTTGAGAAGTTGAAAGTCTTGAAGGTAGGTAAGTCACCTGGATGAGATGAACTACATCTCAGGGCACTGAAAGAGGTAGTTGAGGAGATTATGGAGGCATTAGTAATGATCTTTCAAGAATCACTAGATTTTGGCATGGTTCCGGAGGACTGGAAAATTGCCAATGTCATTCCACTCTTCCAAGAAGGAAGCGAGACAGAAGGAAATAAATTTTGTGCCAGTTAGCATGGTCTCAGTGATTGGGAAGATATTGGAGTCGATTGTTAAGGATGATGTCTCAGGGTACTTGGAGGAACATGATAAAATAGGCTGTAGTCAGCATGGTTTCCTCAGGGGAAATTTTTGTCTGACGAATCTGTTGGAATTCTTTGAGGAAATAATAAGCAGGAGAGACAAAGGAGAATCAGTTGATGTTGTGTACTTGGATTTTCAGAATGCCTTTGACAAGGTGCCACACATGAAACTGCCCAAACAGATAAGGGCCCATGATATTAGATGAAAGATATTAGGGTGGATAAAGCATTGGCTGATTGGCAGGAGGCAATGAGTGGGAATAAAGGAAGCCTTTTCTGGTTGGCTGCCAGTGACTCGTGGTTTTCCACATGGGATTATGTTGTGACCGCTTCTTTTTACATTCTACGTCAATGATTTGGATGATGGAATTGATTCGTGGACAATACAAAGATATGTTGAGAGGCAGGTACTGTTGAGGAAGCAGGCTGGCTGCAGAAGGATTGAACCAGATTAAGAGAATAGGAAAAGACGTGGCAGATGAAATACAGTGTCTATAAAATATGGGAAATGTATGATCATGCACTTTGGTGGAAGGAACAAAAGCATAGCCTATTTTCTAAATGTGGAGAAAATTCAAAAATCCAAGATGCAAAGGGACTTGGGAGTCCTTGTGCAGGATTCCCTAAAGGTTAACTTGAAAGTTGAGTGAGTGGTAAGTAAGGCAAATGTAATGTTTGCATTCTTTTTGGGAGAACTGGAATCAAAAGCAAGGATGTAGTGCTGTGGCTTTATAAGGCACTGGTGAGGCCTCACATGGAGCATTGTTAGCAGTTTTGTGCCCCTTATCTAAGAAAGGATGTGCTGTCTTCGGAGAGAGTTCAGAGCACAGACACGAGAATGATTCTACGAATGAAAAGGTTATTGTATGACTTGCAATTGGTGGCTTTGGGCATGTATTCACTGGAATTTAGAACAATGATGGGGGATCTCATTGCAACCTATCAAATGTTGAAAGGCCAAGATAGAGAGGATGTGGAGAAGATATTTCCTATGGGGAGGGGGAGCCTAGGACCAGAGAGCACAGCCTCAGAAAAGAAGAACTTCCATTTAGAAGAGGGATGAGGAGGAATTTCATGTGCTAGAGGGTGATAAATCTCTGGAATTTGATGCTACAAGTGGCTATAGAGGCCAGGTCAGTGGGTGCACTTAAAGCAGAGGTTAATTGGTTCTTGATTTGCCAGGGTGTGAAAATTTATGGGTAAAAGGCCAGGGATTGGAGTTGAGAGGGAAGGTGAAGCAGCCATAATGAAATGGCAGAGCAGGCTCAATGGACTGAATGGCCTAGTTCTGCTCCTATCTCTTACGGTCTTATTGTTCTAAAAACTACCCACAAGATTATTTCAGAGTAACTGGATATGGATGACAAGTGGCATTTACAAGAATTCTCTGCACCTTAAGAAGAAATTTAAAATGAAATTATACATTACATCTTTATTTGGAGTACTAACATATTTCCTCCTTTGAAATTTTGATCGTTCAGAATTTTCAACTGTACTTCAGCTAGACATTCAGCCATGTCACCGAACTCGTACCCAGTGTGACCAGAAATAATTGTCTTGATTTTCTCTTTCTGATTAAACCTGCCAAGGCAATAGACGTCAGTAAAATAATAGCAAAATATCTTTGATGTATTCATTATCAGAATATACTGTATCTCAGTAGCAAAAGTGGTAGTTAATATTATCATTTTGGTTCAAATAAGAGAGATGTATTAACAATAATCTCTTCAGATTCATCTCAACAACCACTGGTCAAAATTTCACGGAATTGCACTTCTGATGCAGAGTTTTGATTGCAACCTGTTTAAATCTTCTTGATCTATTTTCTAAAATGTCAGTATAATTAGGTCTGAAGTGTAAGTTTTGTGCTATATATATGTTGGTATAACAGAACAATACAGAAAGGAAAGAGGTCATTTTGCACATATTACTGGCCAGCTCTCTGGGAGAACTATTCAATTAATCCCACTTCCCTATCCTTACCCCACAGCATTGTAATTATATCCCATTCAAGTTTTACGTGAGTCGGTTTTGAAGCTGCTTCCATTGCCATTCAGGTAGTGAATTATAGCTTACTATGGAAAAAAAAACTGCTTTGTCTTTTCACTTGTAGTTCTGTTGCCAATTATCTTAAATCTGTGCATGTTAGCTGGTCACCCTTTGACACCTGGGGCAGAAAAAGAAATCCTTCCCATTCAAGATTTTGAACACTTTATCAAAGCTCTCTTTAACCTCTTTACTCAAGGGAGAACTGCCTATCTCCTCCATTTTCTCCTCGTAACTGAAGTCACTTCTTCCATATCATCATTATGGTAAATCAATTCTGCCATCTCTACAAGGTCTGCAGACAAACTAAACAATACTCCAGCTGAAATTTAGCCAGCAACCTAGCAACGCTGGTCATTATTCTATCTATATTTTAACAGTATCCACAAATAAATTTAATTTTCTTGATCAGAGATCTTGAGTGCTGTTTGGTCATCATACTAAACTGGCATTGATCTATATAACCCATAATTATACTACATAAATCCCAATTTAAATTTGTGCCCCATTTCTGGTGGGCAGCAGTTGAAAATGAGACTGGCTGTACAACTGCTCATGCAGTTGTCTAGATGTGTGTTCACAAAATGACAGCAGGAGGTTAAGCACAGTTCTTTCAATTATCATGGCTGCATCTCATCTCTCTGTGAAACTGAATCAGTTTTTAATCACAGGTTCGCAGTGGTTGGTTAATTGCATATTAATGGAACTCTGGTTACTGTTTTAATTACACGTAGTAATCTAGTTATGGATATTTGTGCCTTGCCCAAAGAATTGTCTAAAGCATCTCTACAGAACAGATGCTTAGCCATTAGGCTATGCCAGATCAGATTTTTAATCATTTATAATGCACCATTGACAAATATTTCTGTTAGATTATTATAATATGATCCCAGTGGGAGCCAGCTTGATTGGTACATGGTATAGAGCAGGGGAATGAGAAATGAAACTTGTTTTAAGAGTAACGAATGCCCTTAAATCTCCAAGATGGGGCTGCAACATGTGTTCCCATCTGTAGGGGAAATCATGGCAGAAGTCATGTTGGAAAAAAATATGCAAGGATATAATGATTGTTGATTAGGAGTCAAAACAAAAAGATCATGACATCAGTCATTTTAGATGCGACAAAGTTTCTGCCTTTTATCTCAGTCTGAACATCTGTTCAGCAGTAGGAAGGAAACCCCCTTGCCCCAGCCTATTTAAAAGATCCTTTATCGCTTACCTATTAGAGGCAGTTTGAATCTTCTTGCTGATGTAATTTGAAAATTTTTTTTTCTTTCTGCCAGCATTTCAAATTATAATGTCTCATGTATCTCCAAGATTGATTCCTTAAGATTGTCATAGACAGAAGGAATAGTGGGGTAAGTTCCCACTAACAATTAAGTGCTCCCAGTAGAGGAGGAAGAAGGGCAAAGGCAGTTTACTGGCACCTTAAAACCTTTGGGCAGATGGAGCACATCAGCAGCTCGTCTCGGTGAATGAAAACTGATTTCAAACCTCCATTGCTTATGGCTATGCCCACTCATGGGGGAAGTTTAAGGAGTAAACCCTGAGGAAAAATCCAGAGCTGGAATCACTAAGGCAATCCTACGCTGAGTTCAACGCTGACTGACAGCTCCTGCGATGTCGCTGGTGCCAAACTGTCTCAGTCCCTGCCGTTCCTCTTTGTTCATCAGCTGCATGGAGAGGGGAAACCTGCTGCATAGGCAGCAGCTTGCTCTCCATATCGTACTGCCCTGGCTTGCTTAGACGTCTAGGATGCAACATTCATAGTTGACCCCAGTCAACAGATGGCCAAGAGATCCTCACCATCTGGTCATGCCATCTTCTTACAGTTACCATTGGGCAGGAGGTAGAGAAACCTGATGTCCCACACAACCAAGATCAAGATCAGCTACTTTGCTTCAAACATTTGGGTCTTGATTAATCAAACAACCCTAATCTCTACCTCAGCATGACAACACATGACTATTTTGGCCATTTTACTCTATAATGCACTTTTTTGTTTTAATTGTGCTCTTTCCTTCTTTCTTATGGTTAAGTTATGGTTTTTTTGTTAATTATATGTATCTGATGCTATGTGCCTGCGATGCTGCTGCAAATAAGTTTTTCATTAAACTCGTGCATATATGCACTTGTGCATAGGGCAATAAACTCAACTTTGGTCTTGACTTTGACTTTAATATCTATTTCTGGAAGAGTTAAGAAGAGAAGTTCTACCATATCTACCAAGGAATGGTCATATCATATCCCCTATGATTGAAATTGACTGATCTTGTCGTGCAGCACTCAAAGGTGATCAGTCTTGCAGTATCATCATTGTGACCTCATGCACCCAACTTTGCTCTGGAGAGATCCATTTCTGGTGACATCACAACCACTCGCAATACTTCTCTAAAGCCAGACATATGGATTATTATGAACATTGACATTGAATTATGATTTCCTCTCCCCATATATGGAAAGGAACAGCTGAATCCGAACAGCAAGGGCTCCCACACAGTGTTAGTGTAACGAGGAGATTAACCTCTTCTGGAGATATACAGTACTGTGCTAAAGTCTAAAGCGCATACATAACAAAACAAAATTCATGACATATGTGAATGATGATAAACCTGATTCTGATACGGGTCTCTATTGTGAACTGAGAGTGGAAAGGGGCAGGGAGGGGGGATCATGATTGGGAAAAGGGGAAGGGCGAGGGGAGGGAGTGGGAAGCACCAGAGAGACAGTCTGTAATGATTAGTAAACCAATTGTTTGGAATCACGAGACCTTGCCTGGTGTCTCAGGGCTGGGTGTGTCTATACATGTGCCACCCCACCCCTCCCGCCCTGGCACTCCTTGGCCATCCCTCCTGTGGTGCTCTACCTGCACTATTCCCACTATTCTTTGCTCCCGCCGGATTTACAAACGCGTTCTCCGCTTCACATTGACAAATATAGTACTGTGCAAATGTTTTAGGCACCCTTGCTATATTTATATACCTAAGACTTTTCTGCGGTACTGCAATTTGACAGAAGTATGTTGGCCGGAGCATGTTGGAAATCCAGACAAAAAAGGTACAGCTAGGACAGTTCACTTGCTTTTGTGTGTTCAAGGACAGAATTGCAACTTGTCATCATGATCAATCCCTATCAATTAGTCTGCAACAGAAATCACGAGTCAAGGATGTGATTAAACTAGAAAGGGCACAGTAAAGATTCACAAGGATGTTGTCAGGACTGGAGGGTTTGAGTTATAGAGACTGGCTTGGCTGCAGCAGTTTTCCCTAAAGCAAAGGAGGCTGAGGAGTGGATTTATAGAGGTTTTATAAAATCATGAGCCGCCCAGATAACATGGGCTGTCATTGTCTTTTTCCCAGGTTATGGTCGTTTTAAACTAGAGGGCATAGGTTTAAGGTGAGAGGGTGAAGCCTTAAAGGAGACGTGAAGGGCGTGTTTCACATAGAGGTTTATGTGTATATGGAATAAGTTCCCAGGGGGAGATGGTAGAGATAGCTACATTTACAATATATAAAAGACATTTGGACAGGTATATGGTTAGGGAAAGCTTAAAGAGATATGGGCCAAATGCAACTAGGTCAGGAGGTCACCTTGGTTACACGGAGAAGTTAGGCTAAAAGACATGTTTCTCCATGACCATGAGTGAGTGAGTGAGGTCTTCATCGGTCACGGTTGACTATGGATGTTGCGTCCTAGCTGTCGAGATACACAAGCCGGGGAAGTACAATATGGAGAGCAAGCTGTTGCCCATGTAGCAAGCTCGCCCTCTCCACCCATCTGATGAACCTGAAGGAATGGTAGAGACCGATACAGTTTGGTACCAGCAGCATCACAGGAGTTGCCAGTCTGCGTTGAACTCAATATAGGACTGCCTTTGGGACTCCAGCTCCATTTTTTGCCCCTCGAGGTTTACTCCCGAAGCCTTCCCCATGAGTGGGTATAGCTGCAAGGCAGCAGAGGTTTGAGATCAGAGTTTTTCTTCCCCTAGATGAGCCGCCAGCCATGGCTGATGGGCCCCATCTGCCTGAAGTGACTGGTTTTAAGGCAGTAGTAATGGGCCTTTGCCCCTTCTCCTGTCAGTAGAAACGGTTCCACCAGCTACTACCGGGGTTAGTAGCTAAGCCAGATATGAAGGCCAGGAGCAGGACTTGGTTTGTCAGAGGCTGTTGAGGCGCAAGCCATTGGTCGCATTTAATAGGTAGTGGGAGCTTATCCTCACTACCATCCCTAGCTATAACAACCTTAAGGAACATACATCCCATACATCATACACGTGCATGTGCACACAGACACACACACACACACACACACACACACACTCCTCACTACTCATTCCGTACTTACACACATGCACATACATGCACCTCATTACTCCCTCGAACCACACACACACATACGCAAAACATACATACAATAGAAAAAAGAACTCAAGTGAGAGTTTCTTCAGAATTCACAATATTTGAGACAGGAATCCAATCACGTCAAATCTGCCCAGTTCAGATTTTAATGGGGATGGAGCTTGGTTTGTAGGAAATGGTTTCATTGCCATTACATTTACAACAATTCTACTTTTAAATATCAGTGATCAAGTTCCCTCAGCATCAGGAGATCTGAAATGAAAATGAAAGGGCAGAGCACCTAAGGTAAGTGCTTTCACAACCTCGTTTTTGATCAGAGGTAGCCAATGTGTTTCTGCAGAACTAACAGCTATTCTGTAAACAGCTCCTACCACAACCTATCTGCTTATACTCACCTCAACATAAAATGCCCAACCTTGAAATGCATTCTCCACCAACTAGCTGGAATCCACTAAGCACCATCAGACCCCTCCAAACTCCAATGTACAACCACCCCTCCCCCAATTCTAACCACAAATCTGAATGTGACAAGATACCATCAACTTTTGGGCAATCTATCAGCATTTTCACACCCCAGCAACCAAATTCTCCACCCTAAGCTCCTCATCTCTCACCCCCACAATTTGACAACATTCCACAAATGACAAATTGGTCTTCACATTTCACAGACACACTATTGTATATCTATACATACACTTCTCACACACATGCTCCTCCATTTGCTGGAGTTGTACTCCATACACAATTGCACTTGCTATACATTCCTCACACATACACACAATATTCACACACTAAAAACATAAGAGATTCTGCAGGTGTTGATAATCCAGAGTAATAGACAAAATGCTGAAGGAATTTAGCAGGTCAGACAGCATCAATGGGGAGGAATTAAGAGGTGATGTTTTGGGCCAAGACCCTTCATCAGGCCTAAAATGTTTACTCTTTATTCATCTCCATTGATGCTGTCTGACCTGCTGAGTTCCTCCACCATTTTGTGTGTAATATTCACACACTCTACTTCATGTTAAGCACTTCCTCGGGATTCAGTGTTCTGAGGTGGCCGATGAAACCAACATTGGAACTGCAGGCTTATCTATAGATGGATCACTTAGTAACCAAAAGGGCAGGTTTAAGTGAGGGAGGGCTGCTCCCTTTGTCACTTTCGTGATGCTTCTTTGTGCTTGTCAAGGATTGCATTGAGATTCTCAGACTATTTCCAGTGTTTGATGGTGGGAATATGAAAGATGCGACCTACCCAACATGTCCAACTGGTTGTAACTAGGACCGTTTTGCTGGGGATATTGACCTGGGAAAGGACATGGACATTGATTTACTACTACCAAGTTTTGAAGCTTTTACATTGTTGGGCATGGAAGCCCTGCTGTAGGTCTAACGCTATTGTTACTATAGAAGTTGTGTTGGACCTCCGGGAATTAATTCAGAGTTCCGACTTTTCAGTGTACTGATAATTGCATCAAGCAGCTGACACAGATACTTGATAACAGAAAGGAAAAGAGCTGGAGCCTGTTTGTTCAAACCAAGTGGCAACATCGGAGAGTAAACTTGAGTGTTAAATCAAAGAAGAAGCTGCACTTGCAATGGTTGATGGATAGTGGGATTCTACTTTAAAGGTAAAACTAATCAGCCACAAAGCTAATGAAAATGAAAAAAAAATATATATAATCTTGTTAATCCCCAGAAGATATACAACATTGGATTGTCAGTGTATTGATCTCTAGCACAATCATGAACATACTAAGGTCCCAGCATGTAATGAAAAGGAATATAGAGGAAAGCCAAGGTATAACGAATTCAATCTTGACACCAACTTTACCACAGATTAAGGAATTCTGGTCTCTTATTATTATCTAATGTCCATCGTCAGAACTAATGGCCCTTTCTTCATGCGGACAAGCATGGGAGACAACAGTCCCACCAAAGAAGGATTAGGAGATGCAAACAGAAGTCTTAATATAATGACCCAATAAAGCCATCAATCAGATGGTCAATTGAACAAGAATTTAATAGAGAAAGGACATTGGCAGTAGAATTTTGGATGAAGGAACTAGAAAAAAAAACACAAATTGAATTTGGCAAAGGATACATTAGAAGAAATTTAAAAAATTAGGAATGAAATTAATAGTTTGGCTATGCAAGAAATCAAGAAAAAAATTAATGTTTCTGAAACAGAGACATTATGAAAGTGGATCTGAGCCTATGAAAATACTGGCATGGAAACTGAAGAAAAAGATAGCAAAAAATACAATTCATAGAATTAGGGATCCAAGAACAAAAATAATAAAAAAAAATAAGCTAAGTGAAATTCAAGAAGCTTTTGAAGTGTTTTACAAAACTCTATATTTCAAAGTTCCAGGGGGAAGCATAACCCAAATTGACACTTTCCTGAATTCTCTAGAGTTACCCACTTTAAGCAAAGAGCAAAATAGAACGATGACTGCTGATATAACTGAAGTTGAACTAAAAGCTGAATTAGTAGGCTTAAATTAAGCAAGTAACCAGGTTCAGATGGGTATACAGCAGGGTGGTACAAAGAATTTAAAAATGAGTTCATTCCTGTCTTACTCCCCACACTGAACTGGGCTCTAAAAAAGGCACAAATGCCACCCAGCTGGAGGAAGTGATAATCTCAGCTATACCGAAAGAAGGCAAGGATAAAATGGAATGTGGGTCATTTAGACCAATATCTGTTCTTAACGTAGATTATAGATTATTTACCTCCATCATGGCCAAACGATTAAAAGAGTTTTTACCCATACTGATACATAAGGATCAGACAGGTTTTATACAACGACGCCAAACGCAAGACAATATACAAAGGACACTTCACATTATGGATCATATACAAAAAAAATAAAATCGAAGCAATAGTGATAAGAGTGAACGCTGAAAAGGCATTTGATTCGGTTGATTGGAATTTTCTTTACAGAGTTTTACATAGCTTTGGTTTCCATGACACAATTATTAAAACTATACGGGCACTATATGACAACCCTACTGCTAGGATTAAAATCAATGAGTTTTACCCTAGAAAGGGGCACGAGACAGGATTGTGCATGGTCACCGCTACTCTTCGCATTATATCTGGAACCATTAGCTCAATAGATTAGATTAGATTATGAGGACACTCAGTCCTAGTTTATTGTCATTTAGAAATGCATGCATTAAAAAATGATACAATGTTCATATCACAGAAACACAAAACAAACCAAGACTAAAACTGACAAAACCACATCATTATAACATATAGTTACAACAGTGCAAAACAATACTGTAAATTGATACATCAGACAAAATGAAGATATCAGGGGAATTACTATTAAAGGGACAGAGCATAAATTGGTCTGTTACGCGAATGACATTTTGACCTATCTAGATGCAACCCTTTGAACAATATGGTCAATTATCAGGATACAAGATCAACATAGATAAAACCCAATTACTTGCATATACAGTAACTATAGCCCACCAAGAGAAATTGAAAGTAGTTATCCCTGGGCATGGCAAACAGAGTCTTTCAAATATTTGGGCATCATTGTACCAAAAGATTTGACAAAATTATCAGAATGCAATTATCAGCTATATATATAAAAAAAAATTAAGGAAGATATAACAAGATGGAACCGAATTCCCTTTTTTAGTCTCAGTTCAAGGATTGAATCTATTAAAATGAATATATTGCCCAGACTATTATATCTCTTTCAGACCCCACCAACAGAGATTAATCAGCATCAATTCAATGAATGGAACAAAATGTTACCAAGAATATATATGGCAAGGTAAAAGGCCTAGAGTTAGTCTCAAAACTTTGCAATTAGCCAAGGAGAAGGGGGGATGGGGCCTACCTTCTCTTAGAGATTATTATTTTGCAGCACAGTTGAGAGCTGTGATATGTTGGTGCAACCCATCATACAACGCTCAATGGAAAAACATTGAAGAGAGGATACTTCCATTCCCATACAGGCAATTTTGGCTGACAACAACCTATAAAGGTACATAAATACTATTGATAATGCATGGGTGAAATGGACTCTTACAATATGGAAAACTATTATAAAAGAATATAAACTAGAGGGAGATATTGCAATTCTTAAATGGTTTGCATGTGACTCGGATTTTACACGTGAAAGTCGGCCCGTGAGACAGTGGGAGAGTTTAAAAAGCGAGCAGATTGAGAAGGGGTGGTCATTTCTTTGGCAGTTTGAACTGGGCACGACTGTGCAAGCGCGTGAAAGTCAGCCCGTGAGACAGCGGGAGAGTTTAAAAAGTGAGCAGATTAACGGAGCGGGCAACATTGTAGTGGGAGACAGAGTAGGAAGGCTTTGGCTGGAGAGGCTTTGGCGAGCAGAGGCTGAGAATGATCCTGCTCTCAGTGAGGTAAGGCTGGGTAAACTCCTTTAATTACTCTAATTAATTTGGGATTAGGTAATGGAGGCAGCAGTTAGGGCAGTCGGGTGCTCTGTTTGCAGTATGTGGGAAGTCAGGGCAAACACTATTGTCCTTGATGACTACACCTGTAAAAGGTGCATCCAGCTGCAGCTCCTGACAAACCAAGTTAGGGAACTGGAGCTGGAGCTCGATGAACTTCGGATCATCCGTCAGGCACAGGCAGAAATAGACAGAGGTTTCCGGGAGATAGTCACCCCTAAAAGTCAGGAGACAGGTAGCTGGGTGACTGTCAGGAGAGGGAAGGGGAATAGACAGAATGAGCAGTGCACCTCTGTGGCCGTTCCCATCAATAATAAGTATACCGTTTTGGATACTGCTTGTAGGGACAACCTACCAGGGACAAGTTGCAGTGGTCGTGTCTCTGGCACCGAGACTGGACCCTCAGCTCAGAAGGGAAGGAGGGAAAAGAGGAGAGCAGTAGTGATAGGGGATTCGATAGTTAGGAGGACAGATAAGAGGTTCTGTGGAAGAGATTGAGAATCCCGGATGGTCTGTTGCCTCCCTGGTGCCAGGGTCTGCGATATCTCGGATCGAGTTCTCAGTATTCTCAAGGTGGAGGGTGAGCAGCCAGATGTCGTGGTCCATGTAGGGATTAATGACGTGGGTAGGAAGAAGGAGGAGGTCCTGCAAGGAGTTTTTAAGGAGTTAGGTGCAAAGTTGAAGGACAGGACCTCCAGGGTTGCAATCTCAGGATTGCTACCCGTGCCACATGCTAGTGAGGTTAGGAATAGGAAGATAATGCAGCTAAATATGTGGCTAAGGAGTTGGTGCAGGAGGGAGGGCTTCATGTTTCTGGACAATTGGGCCATGTTCCAGGGAAGGTGGGACCTGTTCCGATGGGATGGGTTGCACCTGAACTGGAGGGGGACTAACATCCTTGCAGGAAGGTTTGCTAGTGCTGCTCTGGGGGGTTTAAACTAGATTTGCAGGGGCAGGGGAACCAGAGTGTTAGAGCAGATAGTGAGGTGGAGGAGGATAAAGGTCATGCGGGAACTGCAAGTATAGTACATGGAGTAAAGCCAGATCTAACATATAAAGAGGCTTTGAGGAAAGAGAAACAGAATAAAGGGTGTAAAGGTAGTAAGTTAGAAGAGTGAAAGTGCGTGTACTTCAATGCAAGAAGCATCAGGAACAAAGGTGATGAACTGAGAGCTTGGATACATACATGGAATTATGATGTAGTGGCCATTACAGAGACTTGGCTGGTACCAGGGCAGGAATGGATTCTCAATATTCCTGGATTTCAGTGTTTTAAAAGGGATAGAGAGCGGGGTAAACAGGGAGGAGGGGTGGCATTACTGGTCAGGGATACTATTACAGCTACAGAAAGGGTGGGTAATGTAGCAGGATCCTCTTTTGAGTCAGTATGGGTGGAAGTCAGGAACAGGAAGGGAGCATTTACTCTACTGGGGGTATTCTTTAGGCCCCCTGGTAGCAGCAGAGATACCGAGGAGCAGATTGGGAGGCAGATTTTGGTAAAGTGCGAAAATAACAGGATTGATATCATGGGTGACTTTAACTTCCCTAATATTGATTGGCACCTGATTAGTTCCAATGGTTTAGATGGGGCAGAGCTTGTTAAGTGTGTCCAGGATGGATTCCTGTCGCAGTATGTGGACAGGCCGACCAGGGGGAATGCCATACTAGATCTAGTATTAGGTAACGAACCGGGTCAGGTCACAAATCTCTCAGTGGGTGAGCATCTGGGGGACAGTGACCACCGCTCCTTTGCCTTTTGCATTATCATGGAAAAGGATAGAATCAGAGTGGACGGGAAAATTTTTAATTGGGGAAGGGCAAATTATGAGGCTATAAGGCTAGAACTTGCAGGTGTGAATTGGGATGATGTTTTTGCAGGGAAATGTACTATGGACATGTGGTCGCTGTTTAGAGATCTCTTGCAGGATGTTAGGGATAAGTTTGTCCCTGTGAGGAAGATAAAGAATGGTGGGGTGAAGGAACCATGGGTGAGGTGAAGAAGGCAGCATACATGAGGTTTAGGAAGCAAGGATTAGATGGGTCTATTGAGGAATATAGGGAAGCAAGAAACGAGCTTAAGAAGGGGCTGAGGAGAGCAAGAAGGGGGCATGAGAAGGCCTTGGCGAGTAGGGTAAAGGAAAACCCCAAGGCGTTCTTTAATTATGTGAAGAACAAAAGGATGACAGGAGTGAAGATAGGACTGATTAGAGATAAAGATGGGAAGATGTGCCTGGAGGCTGTGGAAGTGAGCACGGTCCTCAATGAATACTTCTCTTCGGTATTCACAAATGAGAGGAAACTTGATGACGGTGAGGACAATATGAGTGAGGTTGATGTTCTGGAGCATGTTGATATTAAGGGAGAGGAGGTGTTAGAGTTGTTAAAATACATTATGATGGATAAGTCCCCGAGGCCTGACGGAATATTCCCCAGGCTGCTCCACGAGGCAAGAGAAGAGATTGCTGAGCCTCTGGCTAGGATCTTTATGTCCTCGTTGTCCACGGGAATGGTACCGGAGGATTGGAGGGAGGCGAATGTTGTCCCCTTGTTCAAAAAAGGTAGTAGGGATAGTCCGGGTAATTATAGACCAGTGAGCCTTACGTAGGTGGTGGGAAAGCTGTTGGAAAAGATTCTTAGAGATAGGATCTATGGGCATGTAGAGAATCATGGTCTGATCAGGGACAGCAAGCATGGCTTTGTGAAGGGCAGATCGTGTCTAACAAGCCTGATAGAGTTCTTTGAGGAGGTGAGCAGGCATATAGATGAGGGTAGTGCAGTGGATGTGATCTACATGGATCTTAGTAAGGCATTTGACAAGCTTCCACATGGTAGGCTTATTCAGAAAGTCAGAAGGTATGGGATCCAGGGAAGTTTGGCCAGGTGGATTCAGAATTGGGTTGCCTGCAGAAGGCAGAGGGTGGTGGTGGAGGGAGTACATTCAGATTGGAGGATTGTGACTAGTGGTGTCCCACAAGGATCTGTTCTAGGACCTCTACTTTTTGTGATTTTTATTAACGACCTGGATGTGGGGGTAGAAGGATGGTTTGGCAAGTTTGCAGGCGACACAAAGGTTGGTGGAGTTGTGGATAGTGTAGAGGATTGTCAAAGATTGCAGAGAGACATTGATAGGATGCAGAAGTGGCCTGAGAAGTGGCAGATGGAGTTCAACCCGGAGAAGTGTGAGGTGGTATACTTTGAAGGACAAACTCCAAGGCAGAGTACAAAGTAAATGGCAGGATACTTGGTAGTGTGGAGGAGCAGAGGGATCTGGGGGTAGATGTCCACACATCCCTGAAATTTGCGTCACAGGTAGATAGGGTAGTTAAGAAACCTTATGGAGTGTTAGCTTTCATAAGTCGAGGGATAGAGTTTAAGAGTCGCGATGTAATGATGCAGCTCTATAAAACTTTGGTTAGGCCACACTTGGAGTACTGTGTCCAGTTCTGGTCGCCTCACTATAGGAAGGATGTGGAAGCATTGGAAAGGGTACAGAGGAGATTTACCAGGATGCTGCCTGGTTTAGAGAGTATGCATTATGATCAGAGATTAGGGAGCTAGGGATTTACTCTCTGGAGAGTAGGAGGAGAGGGAGGATGAGAGGAGATATGATAGAGGTGTACAAGATATTAAGAGGAATAGATAAAGTGGACAGCCAGTGCCTCCTCCCCAGGGCACCACTGCTCAATACAAGAGGACATAGCTTTAAGGTAAGGGGTGGGAAGTTCAAGGGGGATATTAGAGGAAGGTTTTTTACTCAGAGAGTGGTTGGTGCGTGGAATGCACTGCCTGAGTCAGTGGTGAAGGCAGATACACTAGTGAAATTTAAGAGACAACTAGACAGGTATATGGAGGAATTTAAGGTGGGGGGTAATATGGGAGGCAGCGTTTAAGGGTTGGGGCAACATTGTGGGCAAAAGGGCCTGTATTATGCTGTACTGTTCTATGTAAGCTGGGTGCTAGATTTAAGGACTGGACAACTAAAGGAGTAACAGTTCTTTGCAATATAATGAAAGAAGGAACGCTGTTCAGTTTTGAAACGCTTAACGAAAAACACTTATTGGAAGAACAAGACTTTTATCGGTATCTACAGATGCGACAGTATGTTAATAGGAGGGTTAAAAATGTAACCAAGGCAAGTACAGTACATGTTTGATAGAGCTATTTAGAAAAGCATATAATTCAGATAACAGTAGTAAAATCATTTCAAGCGTGTATAACGGTTTGTCAAATCTTAAAACACATTCGACTTCATACATTAAAACAAAATGGGAGAAGGAAGGAGGGATAATTATATCTGAGGAAAAATGGACAATAATATGGGGTTATCAATGGAAGTGTACCAGTTCACAGAAATGGAGGGAGTTTGGATGGAAAAACTTGATAAGATATTTTATTACACCCTCTCAGAAATCCCATTATGATAGTAACCTCCCTGTTTGCTGGAGAAATTATGAAAATCAAAATGCAAACCATTATCATGTTTTCTGGGATTGCCCCATTATCAAAGACTATTGGAGTGGGATACGCAATGCCCTACAAGACATTTTTAAATGTGAAATATCCTTAGAAAGTAAGACCATATATTTTGGGTATGTACCTCAAGAATGGTTGAAAAGAGATAAATATTTAATGAATATACTGCTGGTGGCTGGTAAAAAGACTCTTACCAGGAAATGATTATCACAGGAGAGCCCAACTTTAAACACATGGATGGAAATTACAATGGACATTTACAAAATGGAGAAGATAACAGCATCTGTTAATCATAAGTTGGAACAATTTGATTCATACTGGGAAAAATGGTTCAACTACGTAACACCTCATAGGTCTGATTTTATTCTCACAAATCAATGAATATGTTGTAAAAAAAAAGATCACTCCCTACTTGTAAATAGTTTTCTCCTTTTGCTTGTTCTTTCTTTCCTCTCTTTTCTATAGGTGTATACCTCAGATAAATATTATGTGGAGATTTATGGCAAATATGATTATATGATATATATGTACAATATTTGAAATACATCTTATAGAAATGTTTGTTTGATGATGAACTTCAATAAAAAATAAATTACAAAAAAATAGAATTTTGGATGAAAGTCCAAAAGAGATTAGAATGAGGATGATTGGGTAGGGAGGTCTAGGATATAAACCCAGTGATAATAAAGTGCAGACAATATATGTCTAAATTGGAATAATGTGTGACCTGGAAAAGGACTTACAGATGAAGGAAAAGCTCTAGGGTGTCAGAAACTGACTCACTTGCCACAGGATATCTCATCTTTGACCTGGTCTTGTAGCCAGGCTATTTAGTGGCTGATCAATGCCATTCAATGTCAGGAAGATGCATGTTGGCCTGGGCGTTGCCTGGCATTTTTGTGACTTAATATATCTTGTCACGTATCAGCCCAGAACTGAATATTGTTTGGGTCTTGGTATTAGACTGAACTTTACTAGATTTTAATGTTTTCTCCTTTTGTCTTATTTGTTGCAATATGAATGCTTCTGATTTAATGCACAAATAATGAAATTGGAAGATTATAAGATAAAAAAGGATCAAGTTGGAAGGTTGCTATGCCTTAAAAGTTCTTGTTGATATGAGAGAAGGATAGGTTTCATCTGTGTGTTTATAAAGCAAGCACACAACAGAAGCCATGAGAGCACAGGTGCTCTGCTTCCTCATCTGGCAATGGGCCAGATCTGTGATGTGTATTCTCCTCTGCTGGAAAAATTGTCTCAGGGAAGAGGTTATATTTAAAATCATCCTTGTTTACAGACAGGGTCAGTACCTCAAGCTGACTGACTACAAACCAATCAATATTTCATTTTCTATAATTGACACATTCAATTTGACAGCACAATAAGGCTATAAGCCCCTCTCTGACTCAGTTATTGAAAACAGAAACAGGGGAAAAAAAAAGAACTCCTGCAAAAATAACTGCAGGAATGAAAATCTGATTTACACGAGATGCTCTCTATCGGAATGCTCAGACAAGGTTAATCAGCTTTGTGGTTTGTTTTCAATGCAATATTTTGCAGATTTGTGACAGGGAGCCTCTGAAATACAGGAGCAGTGACCCTCTAGAAATGAATAATGTCTACATCTCTGATCATGACTGCTTCTTTTTGCCCATTGAAAAGTGTTTGAAAATGGGAGCAATATGGCATGATGGTGATACACAAGTTCAACTGCTCCTAGCTAGATTGCTATATACCACCTGATGACACTAAAAATTGGGAGAGGATGCTATCAGCAGCTTTTACTCTCTTAATAGGACCCAGAAATCACAGGTTGGTGCTCAGCAGGAGTGCTGATAATAATGCTTCTCGTCCGACTGACTGAAATTGCATTTCGGTTCTTCCAAAGATCAAATCAGCACAGTGTTTTCAAAGAAGAAGTACTTGACTTATTCTCACAGACGGAACTATTTTTAAAAGATTTCCAAAATGAGATCCCTTTAGTTCTGTACACAATTCTAATGAGAGTAAACCACATAGCAACTGACAGTTGCATATGCTTTTCATGCATGAATATGGTGTTAGTCAACAACTTGTACTAATCCCAATGAGGTTGTAATGCAAATGGGGGAAAATATCTTTCAGCTCTGTTATACTTTGATCAGACTCCATCTGGAGTATCACACTCAGATGATGTGAATTCTTGCCGAGATGCCTGATACCAGTTGAATAATTGGAATCGATATATTATTGTCATATGTACCAAGATACAGTGAAAAGCTTATCTTGCATACTGTTCATACAGATCAAATCTCTACACAGAGCATTGAGCAGAACAAGGTAAGCAACAACAGAATGCAAGAAATAAGTGTAACAACCACAGTGGAAGTGCAGGTAAACAATAAGGTGCAAGATCATAACAAGCAAGATTGTGATGTCAAGAGTCAAGTGCATAACAATGGCAATTGGATTGTTTGTAAGAATATATTCATAAGACTATTTTAAAAATTATGGATATAATATTAATCAAGTCAAATCAATTTTATTGTAATATGCATAAATATGGTGAGGTTCTTGTACACTGAAAAGCTTGTGTGTAGCAGCATTACAGGAACATTGATTCAGACAACATAGAATGTACATTATACACAAATTATACAAGACAGTGAAAAAAAAGTCTGCAAAACAAGACATTAGTGTAAACAATACAAAACACAAACAAAGGCAGAGATCTCGCTTCCTTGTCAAGGAATAATTTAATTTGACATAATCACAAAATAATGAGGGCATTTGACCTGGAAGGCTGTTTTGCATGGATATAAAAGCATTCTCCTGCCCTCTTCCCAACGCCCTTCCATTTTGCTACTGACCATCTTCATTTTCAACACTACAGCTGAATCGCTCTCCAGTGCTCTTGCTGGAAGTGCATTCCTCACCTAAACTCCCATTGTATAAAATACCTCTTCCTCAGATAATTTTCTTTTCTGTTTCTCAGAGCAAACCAGGGGACCTTCTCCACAACTTACTTCAACACCAATGTAGGCAAGGTGATGTAGAGAAGCATAGTGGTTAGCGTAACGCTACGACAGGACCAGCGGCCCGGGTTTAATTCCACCACTGCGTGTGAGGAGTTTATGCATTCTTCCCCATGATTGTGTGCATTTCACCTAGGTACTCCGGTTTCCTTCCACATTCCAAAGGCGTACGGAGTTGTAGGTTAATTTTGACACATGGGTGTATTTGGGCTACATGGGCGTGTTCGGCTGGAAGTGCCTGGTACCGCGCTGTATCTCTAAAAACAAACCTGCATTGAATATGGCACATAAATGGATAAGCTGTTACTCCGTGTATGTTTGCAGCTTGCTACACTATCTCTGTAAATCCTGATAAGTTTCTGAAAGGAGCCATATTTTCTGCATGCAAACTATTTCTGTGAGGACTTCCTCTCAACAGATGCAAATGCAGGTCAGTGATATTACTTGTGAGCTCAGCATATCTCCAGTAAACAGGATCTGTCACTCCTGTAAGTTCTCCTTCAAGTGGCCATTGATACGTCCATTGGTTCAATTGGCAAGATAGGACTTTTGTCCCTGCATGCATCTCACTAAACAGGAGTTGTGCATTTCTTTGATAGTATGTGGGAGCTCTCTCCCTCTCGCCTTCACTCTTTCGCTCCTTCATGGCATCCTAAGTTCTCTGCTCTCGTTGTTGAGAAGGAAGGGCTGTTAGGGGTTAATTACTTTTGCAAACAGCAAAATGTTTGGAGATGCGTGGAACCATTCATTTGGAAGCAAGTCTCTTTAAAGAGATTTTAAATTGAATTTTACCTATTTTGTGTGCTTCTTTAAAATCTTACTTAGGACCACTTTGAGTGTTGGTGCTGAACTGCGAAGTACGGTGGCACAAAAGGCATAGACACTGCCTCAAAATCCCAGGGACACAGGTTCGTTCCTGACCTT
Organism: Mobula birostris; assembly: GCF_030028105.1. Lineage (NCBI taxonomy): Eukaryota > Metazoa > Chordata > Chondrichthyes > Myliobatiformes > Myliobatidae > Mobula > Mobula birostris. The sequence continues at coordinate 23,877,118 of NC_092389.1, forward strand.
AGGTGATGTCTGTGGGGAGTTTACACATTCTGTCTCTCAATGTTCTTTAATTACTTTCCACATCTCAAAGACATGCTGGTGGGAAGGTTCATTAACCACTGGTAGAGATAGATGGTAGGAGAATCAGGGTGGAGCTGATGAGCATGTGAGAGACAATAGGTTACAGTGAAGTTAATTGGGGAAGGGACTAATGGGATTACTCTGAGAGCTGGCAGAGACTTGAGGGGCCAAATGGCCTCCATTGATATTGTAAAATATGAAATAAATGAAGCCCAAATTTAGCTGACACATATAAGAAATTGTATATCATATGGCCTTTCCAGCTAACTGCCATTTCATAAATCACAGCTCAGCCAATTTACAATTTTGCTGCCCTGGTGATGAGACCTCAGTGGTGGTAGGGTATTCATTAGTCCCACAGCTCAAGGGAAGCAACTGTTACCCAGTCTGGCAGTCCTAGTCCTGATGCTCCTGTACCTCCTTTCTGACGGTCATCAGAAAAAGGGATTATGGGAAGGTGGCAGGGATCCTCAACATTGCTTCAGGCCCTTCAGATGTAAAGGTCACAAACAGAGGAGAGAGGCCCCGATGATCCACTCAATGATTTTTATTGTCCTCTGTAGGGTCTTGTGGTCTGATGCCTTGCAGCTTCTGCACCACATAATGATACAGCCAGACAGCACACTCTCGATGGTGTTCCTGTAGAAAGCTGTTATACTTTATACTTTATTGTTGCCAAATAATTGATACTAGAACGTACAATCATCACAGCGATATTTGATTCTGCGCTTCCCACTCCCTGGATTACAAATTGATAGTAAATATTAAAAATTTAAATTATAAATCATAAATAGAAAATAGAAACATGAAAAGTAAGGTAGTGCAAAAAAACCAAGAGGCAAGTCCGGATATTTGGAGGGTACGGCCCAGATCCGGGTCAGGATCCGTTCAGCAGTCTTATCACAGTTGGAAAGAAGCTGTTTCCAAATCTGGCCGTACGTTAGAATGGGAGCGTGGGAGCCTTGCACACCTTAAACTTGTCAGAAAGTGTAACTGCTTCTGTGCCTTCCTGACTAATGAGGAGATGTTGTGGAACCAAGTTAGTTGTCCATTATGTGTATACCAAAGAACTTTGTGCTCTCCACTCTCTTCACAGCAGAGCTATTAATGTGCAATGGAGAGTGGTTGACCTGTGCCTTCCTGAAGTCCATAATCATCTCTTTTGTCTTGTCCATTTTGAGACTCAGATCGTTGTTCTTATACCATTTGACAAGCCGCTCCGTCTGTATGTCAACTTGTCATTGTTGCTAATGAAGCCGACCATTGTTGTATCATCAGCAAACTTGATGCTGTGCTTTGAGCTGGATCTGGCACTGCATTCGTGAGTCAGCGGTGTGGAGTTGGCTTTGCACACAGCCCTGGGGGGATGGGGGGCACCAGTGCTCAGCGTGATGGAGCTTAAGATGTTGCTGTCAACCAGGACTGACTGGGGTCTTTCTGTCAAGAAGTCCAAGATCCAGTTACAGAGAGGGGTGCTGAGTCCCAGTGAGGACGGTTTACCCACCAGCCTCTGAGGGATGATCCTGTTAAATGCCAAGCTGAAATTGATGAACAATATCCAGACATATGAGGCATTTTTTTCTGAGTGGGGCAGGGTGGAGTGGAGAGCCAAGGCTATGGCATCATCAGTGGACCGGTTTGAGCAGTAGGTGAACTGGAAAGGGCCCAATGTGGCTGGAAGGTGGGATTTTATACAATCCATTACCAGCCACTCAAAGCACTTCATGATTGTTGAGGTCAGGGCCATGCACTAAACATTTAGGCCAGTTACCATCAATCTCTTGGGAACTGGTTTGATGGTGGCTGCCTTGAAGCCTGCAGGGACAGTGCGCTGTTGCAAAGAGATATTGAAGGTGTCTGTTCAGGCCTCTGTTAGTTGAGCAGCACAATTCTTCAACACCTGATCAGGCAGCTTTGTGTGGGTTTACTCTGGCTAGGATCCTTCTCACCTCGGCTGCAGCCAGACAGGGCGCTGTTCCTTGTTATCACATCATTCCTTGTGTCCAATCATGTGTAGAAGGCATCAGGAAGGGAGGTGGCACTGTCGTTGACGCAAAGGGTGCACTTGTAATTTGTTATGGTTTGTATATCTTGCTACGTGCACCGTGTGTCCCTGATGTCACAAAGGAGTCTGACTTTTCACTTTACCTTCCTGATGGCATGGGAGAGCGTAGCTCTTGCTGACCTGAGAGTCATCTTATCGCCTGATCTGAAAGCAGCGCACGAACCTCTGCAGTCAGCCATGGCCTCTCATTTGCCCTGACGATGTAGTTTTTAATCACGGTAACACCCTCAAAGCATTATCCTACGTAGCCAGTCACTGATTGTGCATATTCATCAATGTTGACGTGATGATGGTCGGTAACCGCCTCCCTGAATATGCTCCAGTCTGTGACTTCTAAACAGTGCTGGATCACTGACTTGGCACCTTCTGGTCAGTTCCTGATCTCCCTGTAAACTGATTTGACTCGTTTAACCAGTGGTCTGCATACAGGGTTAGCAAAATGGATACATGTTCTGAGTATCCGAGATGGGTGGGGGGAGCAGCCTCGTAGGCTCCAAGAACATTGGCATCAACAAAGTCTAATAGATTCTGTCACCTGGTTGCAAAGTTGACATGCTGGTAGAACTTGGACAGGACTGTTTTTGGGTTGGCATGATTGAAGTCCCCAGCAACAATAAAGAAACCATCGGGGTCGGTGGCTTGGAAGTTGCGAATGATGCCTAGAGCTTCTGCAGTGCTTCCCCAGCAGCTGGACAGGGGAATAGAAACAGCAACAATCACAAAGGCAGTGCACTCCCTCAGAGAGTAGAAAGGCCTTCACTTCACTGTTAAAAAATCTATCTGTGGTGAGCAGTGGGCTATTACTATCGAGGTACTCGATATTGATCTTATTGATGTGGACGTACACACCTCTTGCACAGGTCTTGTCGTACCTCGCAGAATTCCTGTCTGTCTTACAGGGGACCATGTTTCTGTCAAGATGAGTGTGCAGCAGTCCCTCATTTCCTGCTGGTTCAGGCAAAGACATAGGTAAACCAGCTTACTTTCTAGCAATCAGACACTAGCGAGTAGACATCAGGAACGCTGGGATCTGCTTTAAGTTTCTCTCAAGCACTGGCACATTTATTGTGCCTCTGTGTCCTCATGCAGAATCTGCTGATGTCCACTTCCCTAAGCAGATGTAGTAGGCTGTGCATTAGGCAGTGACTGAGCAGCATCTTCATGATCCAGCTCGCTACTGAGGTAGACTTGCAAATTTTAGTGTTTTTCCATCATAGAAAAGATAAATAGGACAAGAAATTTCACCCTTGATTGCTGCGACCTTGTGCACCACCATCTTGTCCACCAGCAAACCAACAGTTGTGCAGTGACCAATCTCCATCCTACCGCTACCACTTACAGCACAGGTCACATTTCCCTTCAGGCCTGAATGCCATTAGAATGATGTGCTTATGCATTTTGTTTTCAATGAAACCAACCTCTTCAGCATGAAAACAGGACTTCCAGCCCAGCCACTTAAACTGATCCTTCATTAATCCCATTTCTTTTATTCTTCCCACCTTTCCATTAACTATCCCAGATTCTATCACTCATCCACATACAAGGGGCGATTTATGGAGGCCAATTAAATTACCAACTCATAAATCTTTGGGATATGGAAGGAAATTGGACACATAATGAAAATTTATGTGATCACAGGGAAAGCATGCAAACTCCACACAAGCAGCACCTCAGTTCAGGATTGAACTTGCGTTTTGGATGCTGTGAGGCAGTGGTTCTATTAAGATGAAGCACTACACCAATCTCGCCTCTCTCCTCAACCTTCCTTCCTACTTTTCCATCCTTCCTTTCTCTCAACTTTCCTTCTCGCCCCTCTCTCTCTCTCTCTTTTCTTTCCTTCTCTTCACTCCCTCCCTTTATCCATTCCCACTTTTATCTTTGTAAGATGGTAATAATCAAGGCTGATATCAATACTGTAATTTCAAATGTAAATGGTGAAGTTCTCAATCTGATTGATTTTATCTCTTCCACAATATTCCACCTGAATCACTGTTTGAACAAGTGTCACAGAGTTAAGTTGGACCTGGGAGTTCAGTGAGAAATTCGGTCAATGAATTAAGACAGAGTTATGCAGAATGTCAGAATACATATGCAATATCAGAAGAGCCAAATCTTAACATAGCCAAATACAGAACTAAATTTCAAGTATCAGAGGCTGTTGCATGGGAATCTTTGAATATTAATATTCAACATCACTTTAGATTGATAGTCAAGAGTAATTCTCCTTGATAAGTGATTACTTCTTTATCTTTCCCACCTATCACCTCCCAGCTTCATACTTTATCCCCCCTCCCCTATCCATCTGCCTTCCCCCTCACCTGGGTTCACCTACCAGTTTGTACTCCTCCCCTTTCCCACACCTGCTTATTCTGGTTTATTTCTCTTTTACAGAGATGATGAAGGGTCTCAGCCTGAAACATCAACTGTTTCTTCCTTTCTATAGATACTGCATGTCCTGCTGAGTTCATCCAGCATTTTAAACAATTTATTTATTTACTTGTTGAGATACATAATTAATGTATCCTTAATAGGTCCTTCTGGGCCTTCGGGCCAAGCTGCCCATCAATCCCCCGATTTAATTCTAGCCTAATCACGGGACAATTTACAATGACCATTAAACCTACCAACTAGTACATCTTTGGACTGTGGGAGGAAACCCACATGTGGTCACGGGGAGAGCGTATATACTCCTTACAGGCAGTGTTACTCTGCAATCAACAATTTGTGGATTGGAAGGAGTAGCAGGAGAATTGCATTGATCTCATTCATACCTGGAAGTAAGTCGGAGAGAGTGGGACTATTGGTCAGTTGGCTGTCAAACCTGGCACATAGAGGGGTGACGGCTGCAGATGGGTTTCCAGCCCCACAAATGGCAATACGGATAGTCAAAACAATTCAGTTCCTGAAAAAAGTAACCAGCATTTTTTTAAACCAGCATCTGAGCATTACTGATCAATGGCATTGACTATGGAGCCTCAATCTCTGCTGCTAGAAGGAGAAAAAAAGCTTGGACAAAGTCAATAAACTGTACAGTATAGATTGAATGATCTGAGAAGGAAGAATAAAGCAGAGAAACACACAGCAAAAATGAGAATAAGGTAGAGAAGCTGGGTGGCAGCAGCAGCAATAGGTAAACGGTAAATGGGTCAAATTGTGGCTCAAACAGAGCCTCATCAAGTACCACTGGTTGTGTGGAAACTTTTCAGTATCTGTGGAAAAGAAGAAACCAGAAACCATGGATGAACAATGAGATTTGCAGCCTGAGAAGGATTAGATCTGTGGTATTCAAGATCATTGATGCAGAACTCTACAAGATTTCCAGGTATGACTTACAGAAAGCTATCTTAAGATTGAAAAGCTATCTTCAGGACTCAGGAGGCTAAAAAATCAAACATAGCGTGCAGTCAGACTGTCAGGAAGGGCAGGCAGATAATGGGACAAAATTGTAACCAGCAGGGTGCGTATCAGTGCATTAGGGATGCAGAAACAAAAATAGTAGCAAATACAGCACTCAAAGTGTTATATCTCAATGCACAGGGTATAAGAAATAAGGTGGATGACCTTGTTGCACGTTTACAGATTGTAGGGTATGATGTTGTGGCCATCACGAAATCATGCTGAACGATGATTGTAGTTGGGAGCTGAATGTCCAAGGTCGCACATTGTATTGGAGTGATAGGAATGTGGACAGAGGGGGTGGCATGGCTCTGCTGGTAAAGAATGGCATTAATCATTAGAAAGATGTGACATAGAATTGTAAGATGTTGAATGCTCATGGGTTGAGTTAAGAAACTCCAAGGATCAAAGGGCCCTAATGGCAGTTATGTACAGGCCTCCAATCAGTAGCTGAGATGTGGACTATGGATTATACTGGGAAATAGATAATGTGTGTCAAAAGGGCAATGTTACAATAGGCATGGGAGATTTCAACATGCAGGTTGGTTGGGAAAATCATGTAAGTAACAGATCTCAAGTGGGTGAATTTTTTGAATGCCTATGAGGTGGCTTTTTAGATCAGTTTGTCATTGACACTACTAGGGGATCAGCTATACTGGATTGGGTGCTATGTAATGAACCGGAGGCAATGAGGGAGGTTAAGGTAAAGGAACACTAAAGAGACAATGATCACAATATGACTGAGTTCAACTTGAAACCTGATAGAGAGAAAATAAAGTCTGATATAGCAGTATTTCGGTGAAATTACAGTGGTATGAGAGAGGAGTTGGCCAAAGTAAACTGGAAGGAGATGCTGGCAGGGATGACAGCAGAGCAGCAATAGCTTGAGTTTCTGGGGGAAATGAGGAAGGTGCAAGATATATTCCAAAACCAAAGAAATAATCAAATGGCAAAATAGTGCAATTGTGGCTTATAAGGGAAGTCAAAGCTAATGCGAAAGCAAAAGAGACAGCATTCAACAAAGCAAAAATTAGTGGGAAGATAGAGGATTGGGAAACTTTTAAAAACCCACAGGAAGCAACTAAAGTAATCATTAGGAGGGAAAAAATGAACTATGAAACCAAGGTAGCAAACAATATCAAGGAGGATATCAAAAAAGCATTAAAGTATATAAAAAATAAAAGAGAGAAGAGAATGGATATATAAGACCACTAGAAAATGAGGCTGGAGAAATACTAACAGGGGACAAGGAGATGGCAGATGAACTAAATGAGTATTTTGCATCAGTCTTCACTGTGGAAGACACTAGAAGTGTGCCAGATGTTGAAGGGTGTGAGGGAAGAGAAGTGAGTGCAATTACTATTACAAGGGAGAAGGTGCACAAGTCACCCAGACCAGATGAACTGCACCCTAGGGTTCTGAAAGAGGTCATCGTAAAGACTGTGGAGGCATTAGTAGTGATCTTTCAAAAATCATTGGATTCTCGCATGGTTCCAGAGGACTGGAAAATTGCAAATGTCACTCCACTCTTTAAGAAAGGAGGGAGGCAGCAGAAAGGAAATTATAGACCAGTTAGCCTGACCTCAGTAGTTGGAAAATGTTAAGGATGAGGTTATTGAGTACGTGGTAACACAGGACAAGCTAGGAGAAAGTCAGCATGGTTTCCGTAAGGGAAAATCTTGCCTGAGAAAACTGTTGGAATTCTTTGAGGAGATTACAAGTAGCATAAATAAAGGGAATGCAGTGGATATTGTATATTTGGACTTTCAGAAGGCCTTTGATAAGGTGCCACACATGAGACTGCTTACCAAGTTAAGAGCCCATGGTATTACAGGAAAGTTACTAGCATGTTGGAACATTGGCCGACTGGTAGGAGGCAGTGAGTGGGAATGAAAGGATCTTTTTCTGGTTGGCTGCCAGTGGCGAGTGATGTTCTGCAGGGGTTGGTGTTGGAACGGCTTCTTTTTATGCTGTATATCAATGATTTAGATGATGGAATAGATGGCTTTGTTGCCAAGTTTGCAGGCGATACGAATATTGGTGGAGGGGCAGGTAGTGTGAGGAAAAAGATTGGCTGCAGAACGACTTAGACGGATTAGGAGAATGGGTAAGAAAGTGGCAAATGAAATACAATGTTGGAAAATGCATGGTCATGCACCTTGGCTGAAGTGCAGATTATTTTCTAAATGGGGAGAAAATCCAAAAATTTGAGATGCAAAGGGACTTGGAAATCCTTGTGTAGAACACCATAATTGTTAACTTGCAGGTTAATTTGGTTGGTGGTGAGGAAGGCAAACACAATATAGGCATTCATTTCTAGAGGTCCGGAATATAAGAGCAAGGATGTGATGCTGAGGCACTGGTGAGGCTTCACCTTGAGTATTGTGAACAATTTTGGGATCCTTATCTGAGAAAATTTGTGCTGGCATTGGAGAGGGTCTAGAGGAGGTTCACAAAGATGATTCCGGGAATGAAAAGGTTATCATATGAAGAACATTTGATCACTCTGGGCCTGTACTCACTGGAATTTAGAAGGATAAGGGGGAGCTCATTGAAACCTTTTGAATATTGAAAAGCTTAGACAGTGTAGATGTGGAAAGGATGTTTCACATGGTGAGAGAGTATAGGACAACAGGGCACAGCCTCAGGATAAAGGGATATCGATTTAATACAGAGATGCAGAGAATTTTTTTTAGCCAGAGGGTAGTGAATTTGTGTAATTTGTTATGACAGGAGCTGTGGAGGCCAGGTCATTGGGCGTATTCAAGGCCGAGATTGATAGGTTCTTGATTGGCCATGACATCAAAAGTTACAGTGAGAAGACCAGGGAGTGTGGCTGAGGAGGGCAAAAAAGGATCAGCCATGATTGAATGGTGGAGCAGACTCGATGGGCCAAGTGGACTGATTGTGCTCCTATGTCTTATGGTCTAAAAAGCAATTCTCTTTGAAGTTAGAGATGGAATTGGATGCATGTCAACTCTGGCAGGGTTTGCAGGCCATTTCTTCCTACAAAGGCAAAACCTAACATCATAAGTGGCTGTGATGCTTTACTCCCAGATGAGATCAGTATCTTTTATGCATGTTTTGAAAGGGAGAATAAAACTACACCAGTGAAAATCCCTGCAGCATCTGGTGACCCTTTGATCTCTGTCTCGGAAGCTGACTCAGATCATCTTTCGAGAGGGTAACCCTTGAAAAGTGTCAGGCCACAATGGTGTACCTGGTAGGGCAACTATTTGGATTATTCAAGGACATCTTCAGTCTCTCACTACTGCAGTTGGTAGTTCCCAACTGCTTCAAAAAGGCATCTGTCATACCGGTACCCAAGAAGAGCAGGATGAGCTGCCTCAATCACTATCGCCCAGTTACACTCACATCTACAGCGACAAAATGATTTGAAACATTGGTCATGGCCAGAATTAACTCCTGCCTAAGCAAGAATCTGGACCTCTCACCACAATAGGTCTACAGTGGATGCAATCTCACTGGCTCTGCATTTGGCCTTGGGCCACCTGGGCAGTAGTACATATGCCATGTTGCTGTTTATTGATAGCTGTTCAGTATTCAACACCATCATCCACTCAGTACTAATCAATAAGCTTTAAAACTTGGGCCTCTCTACCTCCCTCTGCAACTGGATCCTTGACTTCCCCATCAGAAGACTACTGTCAGTGCGGATAACATCTCCCATTTGCTAACGATCAACACTGGAGCACCTCAAGGATGCGTGCTTAGCTTGCTGTTCTACTCTTTCCACTCCCATGACTGTATGGCAAGGCACTGTGCAAACATTAAATTTGCCAATGACACGACTATTATCGGCAGAATCTCAGATTGTAACGATGAGGCATACAGAAGTAAGCTAGATCGATCGGCTGGATGAGTGTTGTCACAACAACCTTGCACTCAATGTCAGTGAGACAAAAGAACTAATTGTGGACTTCAGGAAGGGGAGGTTAAGGGAACCAACAGCAGTACTCATTAAGGGATGAGCAGCTTAAAATTCCAGGGTGTCAACATCTCTGATAATCTATCCTGGGCCCAGCATATTGATGGAATTATGAAGAAGACATGTCTGCAGTTATATTTCATAATGAGTTTGAGAAGAGTTAATATGTCACCTAAGACTCTCACAAGTTTCTACAGATTTAATGTGGAAAGAATTTAAACTGGTTGTATCACCTTCTGCACAGAATTGGCAAAAAGCAGCAGAGGGTTGTAAACTCAGCCAGCTCTATCATGAGCATGAGTCTCCTCTCCTCACCATGAGGGACATCTTCACAAGGCAAAGTCAAGGCATCCGTTAGTCTTGCGAGACCATGGATCTGCGCCTGGAAAGTCTTCACTCTCCAGGGCGCAGGCCTGGGCAAGGTTGTATGGAAGACCAGCAGTTGCCCATGCTGCAAGTCTCCCCTCTCCATGACACCAATATTGTCCAAGGGAAGGGCATTAGGACCCATACAGCTTGGCACCAGTGTTGTCGCAGAGCAATGTGTGATGAAGTGCCTTGCTGAAGGACACAACACGTTGCCTCGGCTGGGGCTCGAACTCACGACCTTCAGGTCGCTAGTCCAATGCCTTAACCACTTGGCCACGTGCCCACAAGGCAATGCCTCAAAAAGATGGCATCCATCTTAAAGGACCCCTGCAGTACGATATGGAGAGCAAACTGTTGCCCATGTAGCAAGCTCCCCGTCTCCATGCATCAAATGAACCCAAAAGGAATGGTAGAGACTGATACAGTTTGGTATCAGCAGCATTGCAGGAGTTGCCGATCAGCATTGAGCTCAATGCAGGACTGCCTTATGGACTCCAGCTCCAGAGTTTTCCTTTTGGGTTTACTCCCAAAGTCTTCCCCATGAGTGGATATAGCTGCAAGGCAGCAGAGGCTTGAAATTTCCTTCTCCTAGGTGAGCTGCCAACCATGGCTGATGAGCCCTATCTGCCTGAATATCTATCTATCTATCTATTATTGTATATCAGATAATAAACTTAATTCTGATACAGGAATGTTCTATGGAATTCATCATCTTCTCAAGGTTGAGAATCAGGTTGAACATGCGCAGGCACTGAATACTGCTGGAAGAGTGCATAGGTTACTCTATAACTCTAGGTTACTCTGCTTACTCTGCTGATAAAGAATAGCTTTGATCCTTACAACACATGGTATTTATGAAGATGTTAATTGATAGAGTTATTGAGTCATAGAGTAGTCCAGTCCAGACACAGGCCCTTTGGCCCAATTCATCCATGCTGTTCATGATGACCATTTAAGCTCATACCAATTATCCACATGTCACCAGTTTCGGATATGGCCCAAGTGCAGAGTGAGAAACACCAAAGCGGGGCGATAGTTCACAAACTTTAATGCGAACAGTCCTGAAGGGAAAATAAAACAATAAACGCTAGGCCAAACGGGGCTGTTAACTAAAACTCTCAAATAGGAAATGAAGCCTACACTGCAGCTGAAAAGAACATCTAAACATTAAACGAATACCACTAGTCTTCAGAGTCAGTTGATTGGACAGTCCAATTTCTTAGGCAAGGCCGAATGCAAACAGGCAACAAATTGTTGCTGTGCTCCGTCCAAGTCACAACAAGCACTACGATGACAAGTATGGAGTTAAGTATTATCACAATTAGATAATAATTAGCTGACACATGCATATTCACAAGCGCAATTGCCGTATCTAATGCGCTGCCAAATCTGCGGTTGTGACAGGGCCCCCCTCTCTGGGCGCAGCCCCTGAGGTGCCACAGACCTGTGTCCACTGGAAATCCCAGATCAGCGTCTTGTCCAAGATGTCTTTTGCCGGGATCCAAGTACGTTCTTCTGGGCCATACCCTTCCCGGTCCACAAGGTACTGGACCTTACCATACACCCAGTGCGATGCCAGGAGGTGCCGCACCGTGCAGACAAGAGGACCATCTACCAGGTGGGGAGGAGGGGGAGGTGGGGTGACTGGGGCCAGGGGAAAGGTAGTAACCGGCTTGAGCTGGAAAACATGGAATACTGGGTGGATCTTCAGTGATGCTGGCAGACGCAATCTATAGGAAACCTTGCTGACAACTTTTTCCACTACAAACAGTCCCACGTAGCATGGTGCCAATTTCCGGTTCTCGGGTTCTCGACTTTCAGGGGAAGATCCATTGATGCCAGCCAGACCTCCTCTCCTGGCTTGAATGGCCTTACCTGTTGATGGAGCCGATCAGCCTGCCGGGAATGTTGTTTCTGGGCATGCCACAGAGAAGCCCTGGCTCGTCTCCAGGTGTGCTTGAAGCACTGGATCAGCTGTTCAGCAGCAGGAACTTCTACGTCGATCTCTTGATCAGAGAAGAGTGGGGGCTGGAATCCCTTCTGGCATTCAAAGGGAGACATACCGATGGAGGACGACTGGAGGTTATTGTGGGCAATCTCTGCCCAAACCAATTGGGAGCTCTAGGACGTGGGGTTGAAAGAGGCAAGACAGCGCAGGTTTGTCTCCAACTCCTGGTTCACTCTCTCAGTCTGGTCATTAGATTGGGGGTGGAAGCCAGATGAGAGGCTGGCCGTGGCTCCTACAAGTGAGCAGAAGACCTTCCAAAGGCAGGGAGTGAACTGTGGTCCATGATCAGACACTATGTCTTGAGGAAAACCATGGAGCCTGAACACATGTTGAACCATGAGTGTAGCAGTCTCACGAGCTGATGGGAGCTTGGGGTGGGCATTGAAGTGGGCAGCCTTGGAAAATCAATCCACAACAACCAAAATGGTGGTGTTTCCATTAGACGGGGGCAGACGGGTGATAAAATCTACTGAGAGGTGGGATCAGGGGCAGTGGGGCACAGGCAGTGGACATAACAGACCCGCAGGATGCTGGCATGATGTCTTGTTCCGAGCGCAGGTGGGTCAGGCAGGTACAAAGTCGTGGACATCCTGGGACATAGATGGCCACCAAAATTGTCTCTTTATAAACACCTGTGTAAGTTGAATTCCCAAATGTCCAGCCAGATGGGAGGAGTGACCCCATTCCAACACTTTGGAACACACCGCAGCAGGGACAAACAGCCAGTTGGGAGGTTCCCCATCCGGGCCTGGATCTGATTGTTGGGCGGCCCTCACCTCTGCCTCTGTTCCCCAGATCACCGGAGCAGCGATACACGAGCGAGGAAGAATGAGCTCTGGATTGGTATTGTCCTTAGATCCATCGAGCTGCCGGGAGAGAGCATCGGTCTTTGTATTCTTGCTGCCGGGATGATAAGTGAGGATGAAATTGAACTGTGTGAAGAAGGGAGCCCACCGGGCATGATGAGAGTTGAGGCCCTTAGCATCCTGAATATAGGAGAGGTTCTTGTGATCTGTCCAGACCAAGAATGGATGCTCTGCCCTCTCCAGCCAGTGTCACCATTCCTCCAGGGCCTCTTGACAATTAGAAGCTCCCTGTTCCCAACATCATAATTCCTCTCGGCCGGAATCAAGCGACGGGAAAGAAAGGCACAAGGGTGCAGCCGGCTATCCGTGGATGAGCGCTGAGAGAGGACAGCTCCAGTGCCTACATCGGAAACATCCACCTTGACAATGAATGGCTGAGATGGGCCTGGGTGTTGCAGCAGCAGGGCTGGGTGCTGGGTGATGAGGGAGGGGGAGAGGGAAAGGAAAGACGATGATCAATCGACACATAGGAAGTTTGAAACATTCTTTCCCTGTGCCACTCAGTCACCCGATCGTCAACTTGAATAGCCAAATTAATCAGGTCATCCAGACTATCCTGCTCTTCCCGGACGGTGATCTCATGCCGGACCCCTGTGTTCAGTCCACGCTGGAAGGCAGTGCTGAGAGATCTCTCATTCCAACCCGTCTCTATTGCAAGGGTATGGAATTTAACTGCATAGGCTCTCACCGTTCCTCTGCCTTAGTGCAGGTCCAAGAGTCTGTGGGCAGCCTCCTGACCCCATACTGGAAGATCAAAAACCCTCCTTAACTCTGCCATGAAATGTCAGAACGACTGGGCTGTGGGGTATCCTTGCTCCCGTAAAGCGTTGAACAAGCTGAGTTGAAGTCCATCAAGAAGATTGACCATGTACGCCAGTTTTCACGCATCATCACCAAAACAACCAGGCTGGGCTTGGAATGCCAGCTCGTATTGGGTAATAAAATTCCTGCAGCCATCGAGATCACCAGAGTATCTGCCTGAAGGTGGAATACTCGGTTCTTGTACTGACGCGGGTGTCTGTAGGGATCTGAATGTGGGCATCAACTCTGGTCCGGGCACGGAAGTATTAGTAGCAGCGATTGTCGGGGCAGCAGAAAAGGAGGACCAGCAAGATGCTGCGAGTGGGACTGAGACAGCCTGAGGCTGTTGAATTGCGTTGGCGAGAGCGCTAATGGCTGTCAGCTGATGCTGGCCATTCACAGTAAGTTTGTGGACGGCGACCGTGTGTGCGGAAATCGCAGACACCAGAGTCCAATTGTCTGTGGTGAGCTGTTCAACAGTTGCGGCTAGGGACAATACCTGTTTCTCCAAGTGAGACTGATCTTGTTGGCACAAGATTATCTGCCTCATTGCCTCCGTAACTTCACTGAGAACATATTCCATTGCCTGTAGCTTGTCTCCTACCTGACCAATGAAGCTCACGGCCAAGGTCAGCTGCTCTCTCTCTGCTGAGTCCGTCTTTGTGTGATCGAGACTTGCTGTCAGCAGGTTCGGATATGGCCCAAGTACGGAGCGAGAGACACCGAAGTGGGTCGATAGTTCACAGACTTTAATGCGAACAGCGTTAAAGGGAAAATAAAACAATAAACGCAAGGCCAAACAGGGCCATTAACTACTCTCAAAAGGAAAATGAAGCCTACACTGTGGCTGAAAAGAATGTACTTGGGGCGGGAGGAGAAGATGGCAGTGCGCCTATGTGTGCGCAGCTCTCCGGTGAAAAATGATATCATGTCTGTTAAATAGGGGCCGTGGACAATTCTGATTTGATGGAGAATGGACGTGAAAGCACAGAGGAACATCTGGAGAAATTTCTGAAATGCCCGTTCTCTGCTGTCGTTACTGTGTGGTCGGGAATCTTTCGGAGGGTAGGCCTCAAAATCCCCGGCCTTGCCTGCTTTTGGCGACCGAGAAGGAGGTCGAATCGTTCGGACAGAGATGGCGCTCAGTACTCGGTGTCGGAGAGCTGATCAGAGCTCGAAGTTTTTGGATGACTCAGAGTCGGATTGTGGTCGGCATGGCAGGGAGAGTTTCTCTTCCTTCTCCTGTCTGCGTGAGATGTGGGACATTTGAGAAACTTTGAACTTTACTGTGCTCATGGATTTCTACATCAAGTTATGGTAATTGTTGCACTGTTGTAACTGTATGTTATAATTATGTGGTTTTGTTAGTTTTTTCAGTCTTGGTCTGTCCTGTATTTTGTGATATCACACCGGAGGAAATAATGTATCATTTCTTAATGCATGCATTACTAAATGACAATAAAAGAGGACTGCGTGTCTTCATAATCTAAGCATTAAATGAATACTGCTAGTCTTCAGAGTCAGTTGACTCGACAGTCCAATTTCTCAGGCAAGGCTGAAAACAAACAGGCAGCAAAGCGTTGCTGTGCTCTGTCTAAGTCTCGACAAGCACTACAACGACAAGTATGGAGTTAAATACTATCACAATTAAATAATAATTAGCTGACACGTGCATGTTCACAAGCGCAATTGCTGTATCTGCTACGCTGCCGAATCTGTGGTTGTGACACCACATATGAGACTCTAAATTTTTTGTTTCCGTGTACCTACCTAAGTGTCTTTTAAATGTTGTTATTGTTCCTGCCTCAATCACTTCCTTTTGCAGCACCTTCCATATATGCAACACCCTCTGCATGAAATGTTATCTCTCAGGTCTCTTTTAAATCTTTCCCCTCTCACCTTAAACCTGAGCTCTCTTGGTTTTAATTCCCTTTCTCTGGGAAAATGCTGTGTGTATTCATACTATTTATGTCTCTCATGATTATATGTATACACTTCTATGAGATTGTCCTTCAGTCTCCTATGTTCCAGTGAATAATGTCCTAGCCTGCCTAACCTCTCTCTCAAGTCCTGGCAACAATCTCATGTTTTTTTTTTAATTCTTTCCAATTTAAGTATGTCTTTCCTATAACAGGGCAACCAAAGCTGTGTACAATACTCCAGGTGAGCCTCATTAACATTTTCTAGATTTGCAACCTAACGACTGAATTCCTATAGTTAGAGATATAATTGTTGAAGGCAAGCATGCTAAATGCCTTTTTCACCACCCTGTCTCCCTGTGATAACAGTGTGTCAGATAATGGACCTCAACTGACTTAACTTTTTACTGCTCTAATTGGGGTGGGAGGGATTGGGGGTGGCAGAAGGTACAGAATATTTATTAGTTTCCCATTCCCATCCAGTCAGTAACAAGGCAGCTAAAATATTCTTCCACATTTTTAAGTAAGCCTGGGAAGGACAAGTTTTTCCAGAGCTATTTAAATGTATCCGTGAATCATCATTTACCTAATTTCTTATTCAACTCTTATGCAACATTGTATTTGACAGGATTCACCCCTGCAGAGCAGTTGTTTCATGGTAAACAAATCCAATGCAATCTGGTTTGGAGGAGAGAGAATGCAGAGGCAGCAAATGAAACAAAACCGAATTATGATTCTCATCCTGTCTACTTATTGTGAAGAGACAAAGAGAAACAGTTTACAAAACAGAAGCAAGTGGGAATATTCAGGCTGATGAACAAGTATAATGCTGAGAAGTGGGATATTGGTGTGATAGCATAAGGTTGCGTTGCTAAACAATGTCTTGTGTGGACTGAGGAAAAAACCGAAATTGTCCATGTCAACCAAAGAATTGTGGTGAGCGACATAGCAGAACATATTGAAGAAATCCATAATGGCAAACTTATTCCAGAAGTAGCTTCAGAACCAATTGCTAAGTCAATGTGAGCTGAATCAGGATGTCACACTCTCATCTGATTAAAAGGCATCCACTGTGCCAGAGACACAACTACACTAAAAATGTGTAAGCTTCTGAGAAAGAGAGTTAACAGTCTGATCTCATGTTTGCTGTGTACATATGAATCATTTTCAATGGGGGAGATCAGTCTGGTTTATTCGGATTTAAATATGCAAATAAATCATATGTACATGTGGCATATGATATTATAGTTGCTCTTAGTTTGCATTAAAGTATCGACTTGTATTTCGAAGATCCTGGTGTATTCTAAAGCAATTATAGATACAACACCAGCTCTCCAAGGCTGGTTCATAGGTCAGTTCCAGATACAACACACAGTAGATCAATCCGAAAAGCAATGATGTAATCCTTTTGCTACATTGTGTACATCGGAAATTGTCCTTAATATGTGTGCCAGCTGTTCATTTAATACTCAACATTTGCCATAACACTATAAGGCACCCAGCAGCTGTGCTGTTGATTCTTTTCATTTCCTTAATAACAGATTCCAATCAATGTTCTAGCTCCAACAGCCCCACACCCACTAAGTTTCATTATGCGTTATCGCAGTTTTAACAGAAAGAGCATGATTTTATATAATTATGCAAACAAAAGAACATAGGTTAAACCACAGCATGGATTTGGTTCTAAAATTAAAATTTCAAACACTCCAGTCGATATTTGTCATTCAGTCAGCCACAGTGCAGAGAAACCAATTATCTGATCTTTAATATTGTTGCCGTAATCCATTTATATATGTTGTCTGCTGCAATCCTTACCTTCCAACTGTGACTAAACAACTTTGTACAGTGATCTAGAGTCATGAAAGATGCTATAAAAATGCAATTTTTCTTTATCTTATGTAAGATATTACCAATGCAGAATGGAAAATCAATCTCCCAGCATGCACTTGTCAGATGTAGTCTGAACTCTGTCAGCTTCATTCCCTTAAAAGCAGTTGTTTGGGTTGCCTGCCCTCTGCAGGAATGTAAATGGTATAGCAGCAGCTGTCAGGCCTCTACTTCTACACCGCGAAATCGCAGAAACAGAGCTCAATGTTTTAAGAAACCCCACGTTATCACTGGCAAATCTTCACTGTCTGCCTTTTGTGAGCTTTCTTATCTCCAATGTTAAATGTACATTGCAACCTTGGTGCAACATTTATCACCACTGACCTCTTAGCTAATGCGGTCTGAAAACCCGAGGTTTCTCCCTCACAAAGGTACATCTTACAGCATCAGTACCTCCATCAGTATTTTCCATCTTTTTACATAAGATAAGGAAAGAATTGCATTTTCATAGCATCGTTCATTTCTCTATATCACTGTCCAGTCAATGTTGTTTAGTCAGAGTTAGAAGGTAAATAATGTATCTCTGGATCTATATCTTGGCTGGTGGTTAAATTGTCTTGCTTATGGGTGAGTCGAAAACAAAGGTCCATAAATGTAAGGTAGGCAGTAACAGATCAACTACGTAGCTTCGAAGGAGTTCCTTGTTATTGTGCATGTTGAAAACATCAGATTGGCTGGCCGTGTTGGAATTAAGTGCTAAGCTTGCATTCTGAGGGAAGGAGAATCATGATCAACTTGGAGGGGTGGGGTAGTGAAGTTGAATGAGGCAATTAGAGTGGGAGAATACATGTCAAGGGGGCCATTGGATCAAATGACTTCCTTCTTCATTTCTTCTTTCTAGCTGAACTTCATTTATTACTGTCTCTCCTTTAGTTTTCAGTAGTTTTATCCAGGACACAATTTCTACAGGTTGGTCGATGGAGTGTTCAACATCAATGTGAAGCAAGCTTATTAGAAATACAGGCTGAATGCTCTGCAGCCTCTATCCAGTGTGGCCAATCGATTCTGGTGGATGTGATTTGTTAATGTTATCCTCAAGTTATTAAAGATAATTTAACATGCTGGGCCCAGCGTGAAAGTGCAATTACGAAAAAAACACAGCAGCACCTCTACTTCCTTCGGAGTGTGCGGAGATTTGGCATGGCACTAAAAATTTGACAAACTTCTATAGACATGTAATGGAGAGTATATTAACTGGCTGCATCACAGCCTGGTATGGAAACACCAATACCCTTGAACAGAATATCCTACAAAATGTAATGGATATAGCCAGTAAATCACAGGTAAAGCCCTCCCAACCACTGAGCACATCTACATGAAATGCTGTCACAGGAAATCAGCATCCATCATCAGGGACCCCCACCGCACAGGACATGCTCTCTTCTCACTGCTGCCATCAGGAAGAAGGTGCAAGAGCCTCAGGACTCACACCACCAGGTTCAGAAACAGTTATACCCCTCAACCATCAGACTCTTAAACCAAGGGGAATAACTTCATTCAACTTCACTTGCCCCATCATTGAAATGCTCCCACAGCCTATGGACTCACTTTCACAAGATCACAAGATCAAGGCAAAGGAGTAGAAGTAGGCCATTTGGCCCATCGTCTGCTTCAAGGACACTTCATCTCATGTTCTCAGTAGTTATTGCTTATTTATTTATTATTATTTCTTCTTTTTGTACTTGCACTGTTATCTTCTGCACTCTGTTGTTCTATAAATGTATTAATAATGCCCACAAGAAAATGAAACTTACTGAATTTATATTGAATTCATGTCTTTTTGCTGAGAACTTGGACTATATGGAGCTGTGTTTTTTGCAGGAAACGTGATCAAAGTTCAATGGGAAATAAAAGGTCACTGAAAATCAGACACTTGATGTGAATTGCACTGTGTCTGATTCTTGTTCTTTGCCATTTCCGCATCAGATGCATATAGTCTGGAGTATTCGGTAGAGTGCAAATCTGTTACACAATTTAAGTGGGCTCTGCCTACACAGCAGACATCTTAGATAGGCCATCAAAAGATATTTACTTACATATTTTTCTTTCACTCCACCTATCCACTCATAGTCACCACAAGTTCCTCCTGCCAACGTGATCTTTTTCAAGGCCAACCTGCTGATCTACTAACCCTTACCACTCTTGCCTTCTGAGCTTATGTCTACCTGCAAGCCTACCCATGACCATCAAGCCTCACCCTTTTCCCGCCCCTCGTTAACTATCAAGCCTACCAGTTCCAATTCTGACAAGACCCCGGCAGTTTACTCCTTTATAAGCCCCAGACTTCTCTTCCGTTTATGGGAATTTCTCCCTTATACTATCCCAAGACTAGAGCCTGACCCAAACTCACATAATTTACCTTCCTTGATGTACAATGAACTTTGTGCTCCCAAAACAACAGACCAATAAACACAACATTCATTGTCTATCACAATCAGCATACTTAGACATGACAACCACTTACAAACCATGGATTCTGAGTAATTCTGGAGCAGCCAGCTCTGTACAAGATATTCTTGAGGAGTGAAATAATGAAGAGATGGAAACAAGGAGATCAAGAAGAAAGTAGATAAAAGGAATAATTAACAAAGAAAATAAATTCAAAGAATATGTACTTCAACACACCCAATGGCTAATCGACATCAATGAAGCAAAAGTGAAGGTAATTGTGCAAAAGAAGGTCTCATAAGCAACCATGTAATTTTAGCAAGGCAATCCTGTTAAATGATTCGCTATTGGTAAAGATTTCCCAAGTCTTTCTTTGAAAGAGTGGTTAGAGCCCTTCCATAAGTACCTTAGAATGTAGGTGCTAATTTGAATATAAAGGTGCAGTTGAAATTTATTATCTTATAACTCTGTCTTCACTCTGTGTTATACTGTGCTGTCAGCCAGGACTCTGAACTCACATCTCCAGAGTAGGACTTGCAGACATAATCCCCTGACTTTGGTTAGAATTCTTGCAGTAAGCTACAGCTGGCACCATAATCAAATAGTACCTCAAAGTAATCATTTAATGATCTTTCATCCATACAATGAAGTACAAAATTATCTACATTCTTCTCATAGCTCATTTGTTTTATATCTAGAATTCATTTTGTTTTACTTCTCCTCAAGCTCTTCTGTGGATGTATTGCCCTTTAAGGAGCTCTATCTGTAAACTTTGATCAAAGCTGTCCATTTCTCTCTCTCTCTGGTTCATACATCCAGCTCGCAAAATCACTTGAATTGCAATAAACCCATCAATCAAAAACTCTACCCTGCATTCGAAATGAAGCTAGACCAGTGTATCAGAGAACAATAATGTAATTTCTGTTGATTTATACTTCAATATCCTGCCTACATATCCCAGAATTCAATTTAGTTGTTTAATTCCTTTGCCTCAGTATCTTGACATTAAATCTTCCTGTTAATATTATATTATATTGCTTTGTAAACCTTTCTCAATTCACTGCAATAGCTGATTGTTGCAATGAAATTTAGTTTGCTGTTTCAGCACCCAGTCGTGTGACTGATCTGCATTCTCTTGCAGTTTGTCAATTGCACCCTCTGCCCTCAGTGTTCATATTATTTGAATTTAACAAGCTTACACTTGCTACTTCATCCATATTATTTAATGTAAATAATATCTACAAGGGTCCAAGCAATGTGCTATTCCATTCTACACCTCTCCGAACCTGTCCTTTCACCTCACCTCTGTACTCTTTGTTCCCTGTTTTTAAACATTAATGTATTTTCCCCCTCTTGTGGATTGAAAACTCAACTATCATGCAAATCATTTTCTACAAGCCTCTGACAGGAGCCTGGAAACTAGATTAAGGAAAAAAAAAAGATCTGCTGTTCTGTATAAATCATGCATGAACATGTTTTATATCTGTTTTGAAATGATTGCATCCATTTCTACTGGAATTCTTACCCTTTGGGATATTGGACTAGCACTTCCCGTTGTGATTCATATTGGTTCAGATGTTGCTTCCCTGGTGATCTTCAAGCATGTGATGATGTCATTAACATGCATGCTGCATATTTCTGAGTTCTAGGGCAGAATAGGGGCTTATAACCTTCAGAGTTCACTCACAGTTTAACCAAGAACAAATCTTACAGTAAGTCAAGAGCAATGGATGGATTAAAGGATCCCCATTAGGTCATTGCTTGTGTAGTTACTGGCTCCCACACATTAATTTCAAAGCAGTGACATTTGGTAAGAAAGTGCTGATTATTCTTGTATCAATGCACTAAACACTGCAAAATGTAATCTATAGTCCTTGTGATAGTGACATGGAACCTATTTGAACCACCTGTTAGCACAAGGAACCGCAGCATGCTCCATGATACTGTTTAATCTTTGCCTGCTCTAAGCACTACTTCTCTTCTTCCAGTTCTCAATTCACCACAGCCCTTTTACTTCCTCCCTGCACCTCTAAATCCTTAACCAGTTAAACACTAACCATTAAGGAGTGTATGAATCAAAGTTCAAAGTTAAATTAATATCAGAGTACATACGTGTCACCACATACAACTCGGAGATTCTTTCTCCTGTGGGCATACTTAACAAATCTATAGCTGTAAACAGGATCAATGATCAACAACCTGAACAAATGCAAATATAAATAAATAGCAATAAATAACAAGAGCATAAAATAGCATGTCAAATTGTCTTTAAGGTGAGATCATTGGTTGTGGGAACACCAGAAATAGAATAATCATAGTTATCCTCTTTTGGTAGTTGGAAACTTGGGGCAGAATAAAATAGGTTAGCGTAGGATTAGTGTAATGATGTTTATTCAGGAATTAGAAGTTTTAAAATAACTTACCAACAAATACAAGGATTTATTTTATCCACAGTACCTTTCTGCTGTTATTCAATTCTTGAGAGGGTGGTCAAATGTCGAAAAAGTGATAAGATATATTTACAGACACAAAGGATACCTTGAATGGAGAGTGAGCAGAAGTATGGCATTGAGATCGCCGTGATTATGTTGAATGGCAGGGTAAATTCAAAAGACAAACAGCTGACTCCTGCTCATTTTGTTTGTTGCTATTTACAATTGGTTCATTGGAATGATACAGGGAACCTGAGGATGTGTTATGATGTGGACAGCTTGAAAAATCAAGGCCTGTACTAAAACCGAGAATGCTAAGGAGGATCTGAGAGGTTTTCGAAATGACAGGTTTTAACAGCTAAGTGCACTGAGAGAAGACATAGCAGATTACCACTGGAAAATTGAAGAGATAATTAAAAGAAACTTTATCACGCAGAAGATTGTCGGAGCATGGAATGTTTTATGAGAAGTGGTAATGAGGCAGAGACTATAACATTGAATATAAAGAAATTGGATAAGTATTTGAAAAGGAAGATTATAAAAAATAGGTGGAGAAAGCAGAGAAATGGAATTAGGGTGTACATATTCACAGGAAGAGATATTTTCAGCACAATTGTCAAAGCCTGTTGACAATTTTAAGGGCAAGGCATTCATACAAATCCTGGAAAACTGGAATAAAAACAAAGAACAATAGAAGTGTGAAGCACTCCCATTGGAGGCTGACATTTCCAAATACCTCATTGTTTGTGTGGGTGTTCAGTAAAGGCTATTCTGCCTGGTAAAAATGATAGTTAGTATGCTCTGTTCAAAGCAGCCAAGGATGTGGAGCTCGAGCTATATCAGGCATATTCCTTCTTCTCACTGTATTGACAGTGGCATTTGAGTGATATGTAAAATAATATAAAAGGATGGAATATGGACTAAACATAGAACAAATGAAGAGCACTGTTACAAACTGTCATAGTGCAGAGTAAATTCCATTCATCAGCTTAAACAAGCTAGATTTTCAAATGAGACACCTCAGATTTAAATAGATTTAAGGTTCGAATACTTTTGCCATCTCTTCATGTTGAAATTTGGGAAAATGTAAAAACAAACTATAGACTTGCAAGAACCTGTGCTATATAAAGCAAGGTGTTAGTGCCATATTTATCATATAAACCTGTTCTACAATGCAAACATAGTACAGAACTGCTCGGAAGTTTTGAAGTTTATTCCATTGTGTGGTTGTTGCACACTTACTGCAGAAACAATACAAACTCTTATTCTCCACTTTGACAGGATTCTTTAACTATAGGAGTCTTTATTTAAAGTAGAAGTGAAGTGTCCTTTCAGCTTTGCACTGAGTCCTCAGAGTGATTAACTCACCAATATGTAAATTACACTTAAATTTAAAGGATCTAACACGAGAATTGTTTTTTTGTTTCTATTTTGTTTGGAGTAAATAACAAATTAACCATTCAATCAAATGAATCTTTCCTGCACTTTTTGACAGAAGTGCAATAGATGATGGTGAATTCCAGTTTCTCATATTTTCATTTCCAATGGGAAATATTGCAGAGCTCAGACCGAGACGTTGCTGAGTCCAGGAACGATTGACAAATTCAGAGACATCTGTGTGTCCAGTTGTTTCTCCTCAATCAGAAACATACTTCTGTTGTGGTGGTGGAGGTAGGGACTCCCATTAACAGTTAAGTAGTTACAGGCAAACATTTGAATCATCAAGGTATAAACGAGAAAGACCAAGAGGTGGTAAATGGAATTTAGTATAGAGTACTGTGCAAAAATAAAGGTCTTAGGCACAGATATATATATATATATATATATATATAGCTAGGGTGCCTAAGACTTTTGCACAGTACTGTATTTGTCAAAATGGAGTGAAGAGTGAGTTTATAAATCTGGCGGGAGCAAAGGGTGTTGGGAATGCAGAGGGTGGAGCACCATGGGAGGGTTGTGGGACAGACAGCAGAAAAGGAGTGCCAGGGTGGGGAGTGGGAGGGTGCAGACACACCCAGCCCTGAAACACCAGGCAAGGTCATTTGATTCCAAACAATTGGTTTATTGATCATTAAAGAATGCCGCTCTGGTGCTTCCCACTCCCTCCTCTCTCCCTTTCCCTTTTCCCAACCATGATTCCCCTCTCCCTGCCCCCTTTCCTATTCTCAATCTACAATAGAGACGCATATCAGAATCAGGTTTATCATCACTCACATATGTCATGATATATTTTTTTGGAGCAGCAGCAGTACAGTGTAAAAGTCTCAGGCACCCTAGCCATATAAACGTGCCTAAGACATTTGTATAGTACTGTAGATAGATATTTGATGTTTCCGTGTCATTAGAGTATTATGTCTATCTGTGGTCAACACACAATAGAATTGCATGGTAGCACAGTGGTTAGCACATTGCTTTGCAGTGCTGGCGACCACCAATTGGGGTTCAATTCCAGCTGCTGTCCGTAAGGAGCTTATATGTTCTTCCTGTGAACGTGTGGGTTTCCTCAAGGTCCTCTGGTTTCCTCCAACATTCCAGAGATGTATGGTTAGGGTTAGTGAGTTATAGGCATGCTATATATTTGCTCTGGAAGCATGGTGACACTTGCAGGATTCCCAACACAATCCTCATTCTGTGTTGGCCATTGACACAGGAACAATGCACTTTATTGTATGTCTCGATGTTTCGGTGTACATGTGACAAAGTTAATCTTAACAATAGAGGGGATGTGGAGACTTTGCAGTGGGTTCAAAAGAAACTCTTCAAAATGGTGCCTGGCTTAGAGAGTATTATATATAAGGAGAGGTTGGACAAACTTGAGTTATTTTCTCTGGAACATCGGAGACTGAGTGGCAACATGATGGAAGAATATTAAATGTCAAGTATTGAAGTGCATAGGTTTAAGGGCTTAAGGAGAGAGTGGAAAAATTTAAGGAGATGTACAAGACAAGTTTCCTTTTTTATTCAGAATGGTATGTGCCTGGTCTGTGCTGCCAAGAGAGGTGATAGAAGCAGATATGATAATAACATTTAAGAGACATTTAGATAGACACTTGATGAGGTTGGGAATAGAGGGATATGAACCCTATGCAGGCAGATGGGATTACTTAGATTAGCATCAAGTTCAGTGCAGAGATGGCTGTTCCTGTTCTGTGTTCAATGTTTTATGTTCTATGACTCGGTGACATTTAGACTGGCACAGAGAATCTCAAGTCTGTGCAGGAGGACACTTACCTGTCAGGTACTTCCTATGTGTACAATCTAGTGTTCCCACCTTGGCTTCATCATTCACCCGAACCTACAGACCATTACTCAGCCTGCCCATATTCAATCCAATGCCCAGAATAGATGTCAACCATTTCCATCTGCCTCACTTCCCAAAGTTTCCACTATCCACAGTGGCATCCAATTTGCTCCACAATCATTGTCAGTATTACCGTGAAGCAGATTCCACTGTAATGTCAATGCATGACTACTCCCCTCTGGTTCAGTGAATAGCCCTTCAATGCCCATTTTAAATGTAATCTCATTGTGACAGACTGCAAATATTAGGTCTCCTTTAAACAAATTTAACACAGAATATTGGCACCACCTAACGTTTGTGAAGACATCTTCACTTAAAATTTATAATGAGAAGGAGATTCAGTACTTAGAGTATTGATCTAAGCCAGGTAATACAGATTCTAATAACATCCATCAAAATGAATTCAAGGCAAATGAATTTTTCTAAAACTCTTCTTTGTGTTAATAGACTTCAATGAAGGTACCATCATGTGACCTGCACACCTAAAGAGATATCAGTAGAAACTGAAATTGGGTGGGACATATCATAGGAATCTGATCCAAGCCACAAGTCTTATTCAGTTTCAAAGTTGGTACCATTTTGTTAGATTTTGGTTTCCAGTCCTATTCTCTTCAACCATTTGATGAATTGACATCAAGTTCTGCTGCAGATTCTCCACTACTAATGCAGATACTCCACTACTAATCTGTGGATTAGTAGTCTTGTTCATGCCGATCATTCCTTATTAAATTTTTCAAACCACTCTTTTCATTTCTGTAAAGAATTTCTCCTCTTTTTCCCTTTCCATGTTTTACCACTCATATTAAATTTATGTCCGAGAATCATAAAATCATTGAGTGGTACAGCGCAGAATCAGGTCTATCAGGCCACTGTGTCCATGCCAACCATGATATCTATCTCAGTTAATCTCAATTTCTTGCATTAATTCCATTTCCTTCAGTGCCCCCTTCATTCAAGAACCTTTTAAGATGCCACTTAAATGTTGCTCCAGGTTCTGCCTCCACCATCTCCTCATTCCAAATACAACTAATCTTTGTGTGAAAATCTTTATCCCCTATAAACCTCCTTCTTCTCACATTAAGCATATTCCCTGCTGGATCTGGAGATATTTTATGATCCAAAACGTTCTCCAGATGTCAAGAATAAGACATAAACTTGGTAATTACCGCTGTTTTATTTGATGTTACAAGAACATTTCTTGGATAGGCACATGGATGAAAGAAAACGGACAGCTATGTGGGAGGGAAGTGATAGATTGATCTTGGAGCATAAGCATAACATTTGCAGTCCCAAATACCTTGTTTGATGTTCTATGTTCTAACAAATAACGAACAAAGAACAAAAAATAAAGAAACCATGATTGTCTTCTACAAGTGTAACCCCCAGTTAAGAATTCTACTGCTATGCTATGAGATATTTCATTTTAGTAGTTCTTCTGTAAAAGCAGTGTGTCCTGCTGGTAGAATGTTTTAGTTTTGGCTAAAGATAAGGAGCCATGTTGTTCAACTTAGGAGTGTTGCATCAGCTAATCAGGGTGGTGGGATTGGGAGAAGGTTCTAGAGAGAACTGGGCAGATTTGTGATGGAGAGAGGTGGGGTTTGTGGTCTCTTGGTGGGAGGTGCGGAGAAGAGAAGATCGATAAGACACCCGTAGGATTCGATCCGATGGTAAGATGCAATTGCAAGGAGTGCTTTGCGAGATGAAGGAGTCCAAGATGGGAAGCTTTACCAGTGATTGGTAATGAGAATTCAGTGCTGTGAGTAATGGTTATACCCAGCTTTTGGAAGAGATTAGCTCCAATGGTCATGTGCACATTTAGACTGGTCTGACTGTAATGGACCCTTTTATTTTTTTCTTTCTTATCTTTTTCTTAATAACTGTTTGATAAAGCTAAAATTGGTAAATATACTTTCTTTATAATTTTATGCTGGTATATGATTTGTCATTTCTTGGTGACCGGTAATTCTGTACGGGCAGTATTTATACCTCATTCGCTCAAGTCAAGGTTCTGTTAATCAGAACATCCCAAATTTCCTGTATGGGTGAACCTCAATTCATTTCAGCCCGAGACATATGTTGTTATAAAGGTGGTCTTCTCGCTGCTGAGTCATGTGGTTGTTAGCAGAATTAGCTATCAAGCCAAGTTTACATACAAGCCCGGTAAGAGGATTACACAAGCTGAACAGATAAAGCACATTCCAATGATAAGAAATAACCAATGAAGTTGTCAGATTCAGTAGCATGACACAGGCGGGAGAGAACCTTCTAGAAAAATACAGAATCAACTATGCTACAATTACTGAAAATTCATTGACAAAGTTAAACTACACGAAAAATAACAATTTCACACTCTAAGCCAACAGCCCACTAATTTTAGTCATCCGCACCATAGCAGTTAGGCACTGGTTATCTGCCTATCTATGCCTCTCATTATTTTATATACAGTATCTCTGTCATTTCATCTCTCATAACCTTCACTCTAGAACAGAAACACCTAGCCTAACCATCCTTTCCTGACAACTCAAGCCATCCAGTCCAAGCAACACCTTTGTGAACCTTTTCTGCACTCTTTCCAGCCTATTAGTCATATCCTTTTTATCATGTAACAACCAGAGCATCGCACTATAACTAAGAGTGGTCAAATCAACGTCTTGTACAACTGTAATAGGATGTCCTAGCTCTTATACTTAAGGCCTTGGCCAATGAAGACACATATGACATATGTCTTCCTCACCGCCCTATCTAATTGTATTCCTTTTTTCAGGGAATTATGTACTGGCACAACCAAGGCATCAATGCTTAATATCACTACCCTGAGATTCACAATAGACTATAGACAATAGGTGCAGGAGTAGGCCATTCGGTCCTTCGAGCCAGCACCCTCATTCACTGTGATCATGGCTGATCATCCACAATCAGTATCCAGTTCCTGCCTTATCCCCATAACCTTTGATTCCGCTATCTTTAAGAGCTCTATCCATCTCTTTCTTGAAAGCATCCAGAGACTTGGCCTCCAAGAGCATTCCATACATCCACTACTCTCTGGGTGAAAAAGTTTTTCCTCAACTCCATTCTAAATGGCCTACCCCTTATTCTTAAACTGTGGCCTTTGGTTCTGGACTCACCCATCAGCGGGACCATGCTTCCTGCCTCCAGTGTGTCCAATCCCTTAATAATCTTATATGTTTCAATAAGATCCCCGCTCAGCCTTCTAAATTCCAGAGTATACAAGCCCAGTCGCTCCAATCTTTCGACATATGACAGTTCCACCACCCCGGGAATTAACCTTGTGAACCTATGCTGCCCTCCCTCAATAGCAAGAATGTCTTTCCTCAAATTTGGAGACCGCAACTGCACACAGTACTCCAGGTGCGGTCTCACCAGGGCCCTGTACAGCTGCAGAAGGACCTCTTTGCTCTTATACTCAATTCCCCTTGTTATGAAGGCCAGCATGCCATTAGCTTTCTTCACAGCCTGCTGTACTTGCATGCTTGCTTTCAGTGACTGATGTACAAGAACACCTAGATCTCGTTGTACTTCCCCTTTTCCTAACTTGACTCCATTTAGATAATAATCTTCCTTCCTGTTCTTACTACCAAAGTGGATAACCTCACATTTATCCACATTAAACTGCATCTGCCATGCATCTGCCCACTCACCCAGCCTGTCCAAGTCACCCTGCATTCTCATAACATCCCCCTCACATTTCACACTGCCACCCAGCTTTGTGTCATTGGCAAATTTGCTAATGTTACTTTTAATTCCCTCATCTAAATCATTAATATATATTGTAAACAGCTGCGGTCCCAGCACTGAACCCTGCGGTACCCCACTGGTCACCGCCTGCCATTCAGAAAGGGACCCATTAATCGCTACTCTTTGTTTTCTGTCAGCCAGCCAATTTTCAATCCATGTCAGTACTCTGCACCCAATACCATGTGCCCTAATTTTGCCCACTAATCTCCTATGTGGGACTTTATCAAAGGCTTTCTGAAAGTCCAGGAACACTACATCCACTGGCTCTCCCTTGTCCATTTTCATAGTTACATCCTCAAAAAATTCCTGAAGATTAGTCAAGCACGATTTCTCCTTCGTAAATCCATGCTGACTCGGACCGATTCCGTTACTGCTATCCAGATGTGTCGTAATTTCATCTTTTATAATTGACTCCAGCATCTTTCCCACCACCGACGTCAGGCTAACCGGTCTATAATTCCCTGTTTTCTCTCTTCCTCCCTTCTTGAAGAGAGGGACAACATTAGCCACCCTCCAATCCACAGGAACTGATCCTGAATCTATAGAACATTAGAAAATGATTACCAATGAGTCCACGATTTCTAAAGCCACCTCCTTAAGTACCCTGGGATGCAGACCATCTGGTTCCGGGGACTTATCAGCCTTCAGACCCAACAGTCTATCCAACACCATTTCCTGCCTAATATAAATCTCCTTCAGTTTTTCCATTACCCTAGGCCCTTTGGCCACTATTATATCTGGGAGATTGTTTGTGTCTTCCCTAGTGAAGACAGGTCCAAAGTACCTGTTCAACTCGTCTGCCATTTCCTTGTTGCCCATAATAAATTCACCCGTTTCTGTCTTCAGGGGCCCAATTTTGGCCTTAACTATTTTTTTTCTTTTTCACATACCTAAAGAAGTTTTTACCATCCTCCTTTATATTCTTGGCTAGTTTACCTTCGTACCTCATTTTTTCTCCGCATATAGCCTTTTTAGTTACCTTCTGTTGCTCTTTAAGAGTTTCCCAATCCTCTGGCTTCCCACTCATCTTTGCTATGTTATACTTCTTCTCTTTTATTTTTATACTGTCCATTACTTCCCTTGTCAGCCACGACCTCCCCTTACTCCCCTTAGGATATTTCTTCCTCTTTGGAACAAACTGATCCTGCACCTTCCGCATTATTCCCAGAAACACTTGCCATTGCTGTTCCACTGTCATCCCTGCTAGGGTATTGTTCCATTGAACTGTGGCCAGCTCCTCCCTCATAGCACCGTAGTTCCCTTTGTTCAACTGTAATACTGACACTTCCGAGTTTCCCTTCTCCCTCTCAAATTGTAGATTAAAACTTATCATATTACGGTCACTACCTCCTAATGGCTCCTTTACCTCGAGGTCCCTGATCAAATCTGGTTCATTGCACAACATGTTCTCTCTGGTAGGCTCCAGTACAAACTGTTCTAAGAATCCATCTCGGAGGGACTCCACAAACTCCCTTTCTTGGGGTCCAATACCAACCTGATTCCTCCAGTCTACCTGCATGTTGAAATTCCCCATAACAACTGTAGTATTACCTTTGTGACATGCCAATTTTAACTCTTGATTCAACTTACACCCTACATCCAGACTACTGTTTGGCGGCCTATAGATAACTCCCATGAGGGTCTTTCTACCCTTAGAATTTCTCAGTTCTATCCATACTGACTCTACGTCTCCTGATTCTATGTTCCCCCCCTTGGCAAGGAACTGAATATCATTCCTCACCAACACAGCCACCCCACCCCCTCTGCCCATCAGTCTGTCCTTTCGATAGGACGTATACCCTTGAATATTCATTTGCCAGGCCCTGTCCACTTGAAGCCATGTCTCTGTTATTCCCACAACATCATACTTCCCAATTTCCAACTGTGCCTCAAGCTCGTCCACTTTATTTCTTATACTCCGTGCATTCATATACAATACTTTTAATTCATTACTCCCCTCACCTTTCATATCAATTCCTATTTCACTTGGCCATATTGTACGATCCCTCCTTGAGCTTTCTGCTCCATTGATTCTGTTGTCTTTCTTAACTTTTCTTATTCTCACTTTCCCTTTAACTCCATCCTTATATTTCTAGTTCGTCCTCTCCCCCCACTACTTAGTTTAAACACACCCGTGTTGCAGAGGCAAACCTGCCTGCCAGAATGCTGGTGCCCCGCCTATTAAGGTGCAACCCGTCCCTTTTGTACAATTCATCCTTACCCCGAAACATACCCCAGTGGTCCAAGAATGTAAATCCTTGCTTCCTGCACCAGTTTCTCAGCCACACATTCAGATCCATTATCTCCCTGTTCTTGCCCACTCCAGCACGAGGAACTGGAAGCAAACCAGAGATAACCACCCTGGAAGTCCTGCTTTTCAGCCTTCTTCCGAGTTCTCTGAAGTCACGCTGTAGCATGTCTTTCCTCTTCTTCCCCACGTCATTTGTGCCAACACGCACCACCACTTCCGGATGTTCACCTTCACTCTTGAGGATTTCCTGCAATCGGTCCGTGACATCCTGAATCCCAGCACCAGGGAGGCAACACACCATCCTTAAATCTCGCCTGTTGCCACAGAAACCCCATTCTGTACCTCTCACTATGGAGTCCCCTACTACCACGGCTCTGCCTGACGTCTGTCTCCTCGGCTTTGCTTCAGCGCCAATTGTTGACTCGCAGACCTGACCGCCTCTCAGGCTGGCATCATCTTCTGTCCCGACAGCTTCCAAGAGGGAGAACCTGTTTACGAGACGCACATCCCCCAGGGTCTCCTGTACTTCAATAATTCTTTCCTTGCTCATCGTCGCCTCCCCCCCTTCTCTCTTCTGGTATCCTCGGTGTAACGACCTCACTGTAGGTCCTGTCCAGAAAACTCTCGTTTTCCCGGATGAACCTGAGGTCATCCAGTTGCCTCTCCAGTGCTGCAACACGGTCCTTCAGAAGCTGAAACTGGACACATTTTCCACAGGTGGAGGAGCCAGAGGCACTATCAGTGTCCCTGACTTCCCACATCATGCATGCAGCACACTGAATCAGCCTAGTGGTCATCTCTTCACCACTTCTCACCCTCTCCAACTGTGGCATAGTCTCCTCTCTCAGCCTCCTCGCCTAAGATTCTCGAGGGGTCCTCACTTGGAGTGAAACTCGTCCTCAGCCTCTGCTCGCTGAAGCCTCTCGAGCGAAAGCCTTCCTACTCTGTCTCCCTCTACTCTGTCGCCCGCTCCGTCAAACTGCTCTCTTTTAAATACTCCCGCTGACTCACAGACTGACTTACACGCGTTTGCGCAGTCCTGTCCCGATCAACTGCCGAGAATTTCACGATGCATGTCCTGTTCTGATTTAACTTTCCAAGAATGCATCACATTGCACTTGTCTGAACTATGTTCCATCTGCCAATCCCTTCCTCACTTTCCCAGCTGATATGCTATATATCCTGTTGTAACCTTCTTTGCTGTCCACTAATCCCGTTAATTTTTGTGTCATCTGAAACTTACGAATCTTGCCACATATGGTCAACTAGTTTTTGATCCCTTGGTTAAAGCAAGGAGCTACAAATTTTCAGTCCTCACTATATCCTCATAAATCTTCCACTGTAATCACCTCTTTCCTGCCACATGGTCATCAGAACTCTACACCTAGCCTAACCAAGCTGTGGACTAACATTGTATGCACCTCTAATGTAAGCTCCTTGCTCCTGTATATTTCAGCCAATACAGCCTTCTGTATGCTTTCTTAACAACCTCACTAATTAATTCTGCTACTTTTAGGGATCAGTGGATATATCCCAATGTCTCCTTGTTATTCTAAACCACAATTGTTTCTCCATTAACTGAGTATTTCCTTCTTTTGCTGAAAGTTAGAATTCTCTTTTCGTTAAGGCTGTCACTCCTACTGGGCATAGGCTGCTGACAGCAGATCGCCAGAGTCCTCGGTCCTTGGTCAAGAACCTTCCTCTCCCAGGGCTGTGAGGTCTTTGGAGCTTCTACTGGTGTCCCTGTAGCTCTGGGTTTTTACAGGATGAGATTGTTAATCCCATACCGAACCCTCCTCCTTTTGCAACTGGGCTTCGGACTGTCCATGGCAGAGTTCACACTTCTCTGGATTAAGTTTAATTTTCCAATTTTTGCCGGGCATCTAAAGTTTTCATCATCAATATCAATCACATTAGTAGGATGTACTGTAGGGTGGAGGGGAGGTGGAATTCTTCATCATGCCCTTTACATCAGGATTTGTGTCATACATTACATGAAATAAGGGAACCCTTGTAAACTTTTCAAACACAGCAACAAACATTACCCATGGGTTTTACTTTTTAATCATTTTAGGAATGTCAAAAGCTTTGCCAACAAATTCATAGATAATATTATCATCACTTGGACTGAAAAACAATGATATACTTACACTTATATTTATGGGATTTTTGACCCTTATATCACAGCCAGCCTAGGAAGGAGTCTAATAACCAGAAAACCTTGCTAATTTTGTCATCCTCTCTCATCTGAAGCTTCTCATGCAGCTATTTTCAAGGCCCTCAGTTCTCTACACATAAAGATAGTGGCATTTTTGCAAAAGACCATCCAGACAAGTTACCCATGTAACCAAGGGTTCAGGTTTAAGACAATGTTTCAGAAATGGCTTCCCAGGAGCAATTCAGGATAATAAATTGAGACACAAGAACTGCAGATGCAACAAACAAACTACAAAGTACTGTTGGAACACAATGGGCTGAGAAATATCTGGCGGGGTTGGCTGGGGGATAGAAATGTCCTGATGCAGGTTTTCCACTGAAATGTTGACAATTCCTTTCTCCTCCACATTTGCTGCTCAAACCACTGAGTTCCTCCAGCAAACTGTTTGCTGCTGGGGATAATAAATGCAGAGCTTGACAATAATGCCAATACTCAGAATGAAGATTGGAGCCATTTAGACAGCTTCAGATTTGGCTTGTCTTCTCTTCTGCTTCGTTCAAAATATCAATCACACCTGATCCTGCATTGATTTGTGTCACAGTGAAGGCAGCATTGCTGATAATGGGGATTGTTAAATGTAAATGAGATGCATTTAACAGGACACACAGAAAACAAACATAAATATATTGAAGCTTTGTCAGCTACACAGCTCTTTAGAATTTATAGACTTTAGGAATGTACGCCATTTTTTCTTAAAGTGTTGAATTGTAAAATATGTATTCAGAGCAATAATGCTTGAAATATTATATTCCATTCTGAGGAAAATATGCTGATATATATTTTCATTTTGCCTTTATTCACAAACATACTTGGATCTTCACCGCAATTTAAATAATGCATTTAACTCTTATACCATAAATAATGTCCTCAATTTCAAAATACAATCATCTTTTGCACTTCATTATATGCAGGTTTACTTCTATTGAATTTGAATGTAATATATTGTAAAGCCATATTCCTTGCTCAAAAAATTCAAAGAAAGAAACTATTGAAAAAATATGAATTACTGCTTTCATGTTACATAATCCTGTAAATTTCAACATTGGTCCATTTAATGGGACAGCTAATTTGAAAAAAGTGATTCCACGTGCTGTGTATTGGAAGTTATTTGAGAAGTAAGAGGTAAATGGAGACTTCAGGAAGTGTTGCTTTACAAAACTTTTTGTTCCTATTGCTACTGCAAAACAATAAAGATAATTATTCTGGTTAGATAGTGGTGTGTTCAGTCGCAACCATTTCTACGGGATCAACAAAAGATGCTGCTGTCCAAATTAAACATATTTAACATAACATTGAAAGTGGGCATGCAGGTACAGCAGGCGGTGAAAAAGGCGAATGGTATGCTGGCATTTATAGCGAGAGGATTTGAGTACAGGAGCAGGGAGGTACTACTGCAGTTGTACAAGGCCTTGGTGAGACCACACCTGGAGTATTGTGTGCAGTTTTGGTCCCCTAATCTGAGGAAAGACATCCTTGCCATAGAGGGAGTACAAAGAAGGTTCACCAGATTGATTCCTGGGATGGCAGGACTTTCATATGAAGAAAGACTGGATGAACTGGGTTTGTACTCGTTGGAATTTAGAAGATTGAGGGGGGATCTGATTGAAACGTATAAAATCCTAAAGGGATTGGACAGGCTAGATGCAGGAAGATTGTTCCCGATGTTGGGGAAGTCCAGAACAAGGGGTCACAGTTTGAGGATAAAGGGGAAGCCTTTTAGGACCGAGATTAGGAAAAACTTCTTCACTCAGAGAGTGGTGAATCTGTGGAATTCTCTGCCACAGGAAGCAGTTGAGGCCAGTACATTGGCTATATTTAAGAGGGAGTTAGATATGGCCCTTGTGGCTACGGGGATCAGGGGGTATGGAGGGAAGGCTGGGGCGGGGTTCTGATTTGGATGATCAGCCATGATCATAATAAATGGCGGTGCAGGCCCGAAGGGCCGAATGGCCTACTCCTGCACCTATTTTCTATGTTTCTATGTTTCTATTTTAAATGATCACAAGATCCTGGTGGATATTAAGAATGGAAAGTACTGCAGGCCTACACCATCAGCAAGTTGCTCGCTGGCGTAGAAAATGAAGGAGTTGCACAACATGCTGCTGCCTGATTTGATGGAGGTTTACAGTCCAATAGCGAGGGGCTGTCATGGTCACTTTTCTTTGCGATCGCATGACCCATTTTGGACATTGTTAACTGGTATGCCGTAAGCTCAGTTCGCTGATTTAGTAGCTGAAGGTGGGGCGGAAGGTAGGGGAGATGTGTGGCCTCAGTTGTAATAAAGACTTAGCCACAAGCCATGACATCGCCTGTTTGCAGCCACCAGGATAGGGGTGTCAAAGCCGTTGTGTTCCACCAGGGGCGGTGTCCAGGATAGAGCCAGTGCTGCCCTCCCAGTGCTTTGCTTGGCAGCTGACAAGCTCTGTTGCGGTTGACTGCAGATTCTGGTGGCACTCAGTGGACTCCGGGCTTCAAGCTGCGGGGTCGTCTGTTTTACAGCTGCATGGAGAAAGGCGTCTGCCGAGGGCAGCGTGACACAGCATCCAGACTGGAGTCGATGCTGCCCCCCAGTGTTCGCTCGACAGAAAACAGGCTCTATCGTGGTCAACTGGAGAATTCACCGTTCTGGACTATATAGATATATATATTTTGTGGTTGTATTTTGGTAATATTCTACATGTGCTTGTTGCCTTGTATGGGCAAGGACTGGGCCTCAAGTCCTGGTGTTGCTGGGGTCAGTGCACTCTACCGAGGATGGTGAGATGCGGCACCCAGACTGCAGTTGATGTTGCCCCCGCCACCAGTGTTCGAGGGCTCGAGTTTTGGACTCATTTATTGCGTGATTGTGATACCACTTGTGCTTGCTATCTTGTGTGTGCTTTGAGCTGTGTGTTGCTGTTGGTATTGTGTTTCGCGCCTGTTTTGCTTGGCTGTACCATGAGTATTCCTGTATGGTTGAATGGCAATTAAACTTGAATTGAATTGAATACAACAGTTAGCACGATTATTTTACAGCTCAGGGCGTCGGAGTTCAGAGTTCAATTCCAGTGCCCCATTCTCCCTGTGGCCGTGTGAGTTTCCTCCAGGTGCCCCATTTCCCTCCCTAAAACCAAAGGCATACTCGTTAATAGGTTAATTGGTCATTCTAGATTGTCCTGTGATTAGACTGGGGTTAAATAGGTGGGTTGCTGGTCAGCGCGGCTCATTGTGACGGAAAGACTTTTCCACACCACGTCTCTAAACAAGAAATAAAAATGATAAATACCGCACAGAAAGCTATATATAGGATGTGCAAGTCACTTCCTTTCAAATTGAAAACTGGAATACAGAAGACAAAATTTACATTCAATAGTTAAACCATGTTTTCGATTAAATGTGGCAGCTTTGAAAGGTTCACGCCAAAGTGAGATGTCAGGTCAATTCCCGATTAAAATAAACCTTGCTTCTGGAACAAGCCAGGCAAATGTGTTACGGGAGCCAAGATCAAGCTCGCTTATCACAGCGGAGGTGAGGCTCTTAAAAAAAATCAAATGTTGGCAGGAAGTGCAAGGCATGAAAGTATCCTGAAAGTCATGAGGCAAATAGAAATGGAACACAATGGAGATTCCAGCACAAAGGAGTACAAAGATACAAGGGAACATTTTCCTATTTAATCAGAACATCAAAGCCTTGTGTAAGCCACACAAAATAAATTCCTCCAGTTTGATTTTAACTGCATAGTAAGCTAAGCATTGGGGGTGGCTTGGAAAATAAAATATCATTAACTTAGATGATGGTGGCAGTCTTTAAAGTTATGGAATTTAAAAAAAATCTATTTGCATTTTCATCATTTGACTAACTCTCTCTTACTCGTAAATTTCCAGCTTTTATTGTGTTCTCACCCCGCCTCCTTTTTCAAAAATATTACTTTCCCATGCTTCCACTGATTGTCCAAGGCTAAATGAGGACAAAAAAAAACATCCAGACCTTTGTTATAGTCAGTAATGATACAGGACAGAACCCTGAGGTGAAGGCTCCATTGGTATGGTATTAAGAGCCTGTAAAACTGTGGTAAAGGTAGAAATACTCTGCATCTATAAAGTACCAGAATAATCACCTGATATAAACTTCAAGGCCTGAGAAGTGGTGTTAATTTGCACTTTCTTTGTTGCTTGTCATCGCCCCAGGTGACATTTTCCTGTGTCATAAATGATTATGATTATCCACTCTTTTTCCCTTGACATTATGAGAACCACAAAGCACTGTCCCAATGGCACAAATCTGAATGAAAGCTTTGTGAGTGGTGAAATGGGGACATGGAGCCTTGACCTACAAATGCCTTGTGCAGCAATGATCCTCCTGCACCTGTGCTTGTGTAGATGTACAATATGCTGACACAGTACTGTACAGTAGCGTAACACTATTACAGAGCCAGCAACCCAGGTTCAGTCCCCGCCGCTGTTCGTGCAGAGTTTGTATGATTTCCCCGTGACAACGTGGGTTTCTTCCTGTTGCTCCGCTTTCCTCCCACAGTCCAAAGACGTACCGGTTAGTAGGTTAATTGATCATTGTAAATTGTCCAGTGATTAGGCTAGAATTAAATTGGTGTGTAGCGAGGGCGGGGGGGGGGGCGGGGGGAGTGGAGGCTCAACTCAGTGGGCCGGAAGAGCCTGTTCCACACAGTATTTCTAAACAATTAAATAAATATCTAAATAACCTCATTGCCACTTTGACGTCATTTCAAGTTCGCTGCACTTCAGGGGACCTGAAAAGGCTCTTAGAATGGAGTTTCTTCAATGTATTAATCCTGCATGTCATTTGAGATTCACAGTTTATTGACTGCTTTCAGCTCTGAGTTTCAAGAGGAAACACATGAAGGGCAATATCACAAAGATAATACAATAACATCAACAATAAAAGATGTCCCAAAGGTCTAAGGCATTTTTTGCTTGTTTCCCTGTTCATACTTTCTGTTCAGTGTATTTAAATGTAAATCTACATGTCTTTGCTCTCCATTTATCCAGTCAGTCAGTGGGTAATCTAATTAAAATCTGCACAGCACTTGAGAACACACTGGTACTCACTGCAAGAGGTCGCTTACTTCCATGTGATTTTGTGGCAAAATGGTTCACCTTGAACATGTTTTCTGACAAAAAAACTGCTGTGTATCATATTGAAGGAAAGTTAAGTACTGTCAACGGATTATTTATTAATTATCGGTAGTGTGCAAATCAAGATCAGCTATGACAGAACCTGAATGCAGGAGCATTGTGTTTGTGGTTCATTAGAAGTGAATCATGAAATTAGTAGTTGAATTTCTTAATTTGCATTTTAACAGAGCTTAATGTAAGTATTTTTTTCTTTTCAAAAAATTAAAGAATATCTTCCTGTAAATCTCATTGCATGATCTTCTGCTGCCCAATTTTAACAGCAATTGTTAGAAATAAGCATTACAAACAGCCTAGTTCATAAAGTGAGTGAGGGAGATGAGAGGTGGGACGTGCAAGCATCAACATTCATTGCTCAATGTGAAAGGAAGAGGGAACCAACAGCCTCGATGGAAACAAAAATATTCCCACCCAGTTTCCACTTCCCAGATGTGCCTTTTCCACTTTCCTTGAGATAAAAATATTTTGAATATTTACACTTCCTTCTGAAACAACATGCTTTATCACTAGAATCAGGCAACCAACCTGTGGTTAATCAGTCTTGTATAGATAGTGTTGTAGGGGTTATGCTATAAGCCAAAGAATCCATAAAATGTTGAGTATGAAGTCCAGGATGGTAGTTGAATTTTTCAGATATAATACTAGTGGTTTCACTGCTTCCCTTCCCACCACCTAGGGATCCAAGTGTTATTCCAGAAGAAGCAGAGCTTGATTTGTAATCCTTCCAATCTACTGTAATTCACTGCTTAGTTCCTTAAGGTTGTTCTAGCCTGGGGTGGTAATGGGGATAAGCTTCCACTACCTATTAAATGCTCCCAATGGTGTGCATCTCAAATAGCCTCTGACAACAAAGTCCAGCTCCTGGCCTTCATGTGTGTCTTAGCTATTAAGCCATGCCGAACCATTGCTTCTGACTAGGGGAGGGGTAAAGGCTCCTTAAAACCTGTCACTTTGGGCAGATAGGGCTCGTCAGCAGTGGTTAGCAGATCATCCAGAAGGAAAACTCTGATCTCAAACCTCTGCTGCCTTGGAGCTCTACACACTCATGAGGAAAGCTTCAGGAGTAAACCGTGAAGGAAAATTCCGGAGCTGGAGCCCCTGAGGAACCCTACATTGGGTTCAACGCTGACTGGCAACTCCTGCAACATTGCTGGTGCCAAACTGTATCAGCCTCTGCCATTCCTTTGGATTCATCAGCTGTGTGGAGAGTGGGAGCCTGCTGCATGGGCAACAGCTCCATATCATACTGCCCTGGACTGTCTATCGTGTAGAGAGCTAGGACGCAATATCCATGGTCGACCCCAACCAATGGAAGGTCTCAAAATCCACTGCTCACCAAATCATCTCTACATTGAAAAAAAAACAATTACAGATGCAGTAGATGACCGCTTTGTAGTGCCACTTTGTTCAAATCGCAGGGATGACCTTGAGCTTTCTGTTGCCTGCCATTTTGTACTCATGCCATTACCACTGTAGAGGTTGTGGCAGGACAGGAGTTAAAATGGTGTGCTGACAGAACAGAATGCTGATATGGTATAATCTCAAGCTGAACCAAACCTTTGAGAGTTGGACTTCGCTTTGTACAGTCTT
This sequence comes from Mobula birostris, assembly GCF_030028105.1. NCBI lineage: Eukaryota > Metazoa > Chordata > Chondrichthyes > Myliobatiformes > Myliobatidae > Mobula > Mobula birostris. Next base: position 23,917,521 of record NC_092389.1, read on the forward strand.
TTCTAAGAGAGGAAATCCTGTTAAGCAAGAGTCAAGATGGTAAGCTGACAGAGACTGTGCAGTCATTCAGGCTGAACAAAGCCCACGTCTATCTCTCCTTAGTATAGCCTTTCTGTTTAAGCCTGGGAACCAAGCTCATCAAATAGACTAAAACAAGATAAGGAGGCAAATAAAGGATTCTAGGGTAACACTTACTGTTGGACAGTTATCCAACTTCTCAAGTATTATTGACCTTTAACACTTAGATTTAATTGAAATACGTATTAAAATCAGTACTTAAATATGCAAGTAGTGTGATTCAGAAGTGGAGAAAGTTTCTAAGAGATCAATATCTATATCCATCTAGTCAATTATCTGGTATTTCACTGTTCAAACTTCAGAGCAGTTTAAGGAAAGGGACTGAACTATTTTTCCTTGTACACAAATAAGTAAAATGTGATTGAGGAATGAGTGCAAGTTTTCAAAATCCAGCTAGTCAGTACTGCCAACATAAGCTTGAAGAACAACACCTCTTTTGTCTGAACATGTTGACTTAACATAGAATTGTACACTTCAGGCAACTTACTTTCTCTGTTTCAGAATGTGACATTGGATAGTCAAAATAATTGACCTTTGACTTTAAGGCCCTGAAATTAGCAAATATGAAGCCAGAAATATAAGTGTAACCTTTGTGTTGAATAATTATTATATTGTAATATCGTTATGAGATGTTAATTCACTTTTAAATTTCACTTCACAAAGAAAGGCTTCCTCAAGTTTGAGAAACCAGGCAGCTGAAATTATTTGGATGGAAGTATGAAATATTTCTTCGATAATGGTTGTAAAACAGGAGAGCAGAAATACCAAATGACAGCCCCTGATTTGTTCCCATCTCAGGACTCAGCTCCACAATGAGCTGCAGCTCTGCTCCATCAAAGCTCCAATTCACTTCAAGATCTCTAAAATTGAATCTACTTTCTTATGTGTAACATACTGCTCCCTCTTGACCTAATGCACTCTTTCCTCAGACACCCTCCATGCCTAATAGACCTTTGTTCCATTCTTTTCCTCTCGGCTCTGAAATCAATTTACTGTGGAAGACACTAGCAGCGTGCCAGATATTGAAGGGTGTGAGGGAAGAGAAGTGAGTGCAGTTACTATTACAAGGGAGAAGGTGCACAAGTCACCCAGACCAGATGAACTGCACCCTGGGATTCTGAAAGAGGTCATGGTAACGATTGTGGAGGTATTAGTCATGATCTTTCAAAAATGATTGGACTCTGGCATGGTGCCAGAAAGACTGGAAAATTGCGAATGTCACTCCATTCTTTAAGAAAGGTGGAAGGCAGCAGAAAGGAAGTTATAGACCAGTTAGCCTGACCTCAGTGTTTGGGAAGATGTTGGAGTCAATTGTTAAGGATAAGGTTATGGAGTACTTGGTAACACAGGACAAAATAGGACAAAGTCGGCATTGTTTTATTAAGGGGAAATCTTGCCTGATAAACCTGTTGGAATTCTTTGAGGAGATTACATGTAGGATAAATAAGGGGGATGCAGTGGATGTTGTATATTTGGACTTTCAGAAATCCTTTGACAAGGTGCCTCACATGAGGCTGCTTACCAAGTTAAGAGCCCATGGTATTACAGGAAAGTTACAGGCATGGTTAGAGCATTGGCTGATTGGTAGGAGGCAGCGGGTGGGAATAAAAGGATCCTTTTCTGGTTGAGTAGTGGTGTTCTGCAGGGTTGGTGTTGGGACTGCTTCTTTTTATGCTGTATATCAAAGATTTATATTATGGAACAGATTTTTTTTTTGCCAAGTTTGCAGATGATATGAAGATTGGTGTACAGGCAGGTACAGTTGAGGAAACAGGTAGGCTGCAGAAGGACTTAGACAGATTAGGAGAATGGGCAAGAGAGTGGAAAATGAAATAGTGTTGGAAAATGCACGGTCGGGCACTTTGGTAGTAGAAATAAATGTGCACACTATTTTCCAGATGAGGAGAAAATCCAAAAACCTGAGATGCAAAGGGATTTGAGAGTCCTTGTGCAGAACAACATAAAGGTTAACTTGCATGTAGAATCAGTGGTGAGGAAGTCAAATGCATTGTTAGTATTCATTTCAAGAGGGCTAAAGTACAAGGGCAGGGATGTGATGCTGAGGCTTTATAAGGCACTGGTGAGACTTCACCTTGAGTATTGTGAACAGTTTTGGGCTCCTCATCTAAGAAAAGATGTGCTGCCATTGGAGAGAGTTCAAATGATGTTCACATGGATGATTCTGGGAATGAAAGGGTTATCATACGAGGAACGTTTGATAGCTCTGGGTCTGTTTTTGCTGGAATTTAGAATGATGAGGGGGATCTCATTGAAACCTTTTGAATGTTGAAAGGCCTAGACGATGTTTCCCATGGTGAGAGAGTCTAGGACAAGAGGGCGCAGCCTCAAGATAAAGGGGAGTCCATTTAAAACAGACGTGGAGAAACCTTGTTAGCCAGAGGATGGTGAATTTCTGAAATTTATAACCACAGGCAGCTGTGGAGGCCAGGTTGTTGAGTGTATTTAAGGCAGAGGTTGGTAGGTTTTTGTTTGGACACAGTATCGAAGGTTATGGGAGATGGTTGGGGAGCTCGGCTGAGGAGGGGAAAAAAGGAGCAGCAATGACTGAATGGTGGAGCAGATTTGATGGGCCAAATAGCCTAATTCTGTTCCTATGTCTTATGGTCTTATGATCTAATGGTCAAAAATGGCAGGGTCTCTGGAAACCAATATTCCTAACTTATCTGACCACCACATTCATTAATTTTATTGAAAGTGAACTGCAAGATTGGTTTATCTCACTATATTTAATTCTACACCACAGAAAAAAGGTAATAATTGAGTGAGGCTTTGTGCAAGGTAGAATACAAGTAGTATTTTGGATAAGATGATATTTATAGTTAGAGGAAGTTAAAGAGCTGGGCAAGAGAGTTTTAGCAGCATAGAACTAAAAGAGAGAAAGAAGTGACTCAAGGACTGAGGTAGAAAGAACTGGCTTTTTGAGATGATTTGAGTTTAGAGCTTTTAGCTTAAGCTTGGATGCTAGGAATCAATAGTTTATGTTAGAAACCAAAGATTTAATGGAGAAAATAGCTTGTAGTTGAAGAGCAAATCTCAGACATCATTTACCAAAGCTACTTGAGCCATGTACCCAAAAACAGGGCCAGACCCTTCAAATAAAACAAAAAACAAACACAAATAAAAAACACAGATGCTGTAAAACAAATGAAAATTGAAAATGTTGGAAAAAATCAACAGGTCAGGCAGCATTTGTAGAGAGAGAAGTGGAGTTAATGTTTCAGAGAAACACATACAAAATACTGGAGGAACCCTACAGGTCAGACAGCATCTATGGAAATGAATTAACAGTTGACGTTTCGAGCTGAGACCTTTCATCAGGACTGGTCTTGGCACGAAATGTCAACTGTTTATTCATTTCCCTTTGTAGTCCACATCTTACCTTTTGAGTCCACATTGGAACTAACAGTATAAACTTAAAAGTAGTTCTGCACTTTAAGCATGAGGAATTAAAAACCGAACTAAAAAATGAACCTCAAAGAAAGTGAGTGAGTGAGTGAGGTCTCTGACAGTCACGGTCAACCTTGGATGTTGCGTCCTGGGTTTCTAGGTATACAAGCCTGGGCAGTACGATATGGAGAGCAAGCTGTTGCCCATATATCAAGCTCGCCCTCTCCATGCATCTGATGAACCCAAAGGAATGACAGATACTGATACAGTTTGGTACCAGCGGTGTCACAGGAGTTGCCAGTCGGCATTGAACTCAATGTAGGAATGCCTTAGGAACTCCAGCCCCGGATTTTTCCTTCGGAGTTTACTCACGAAGCCTTCCCTATGAGTGGGTATAGCTGCAAGGCAGCGGAGGTTTGAGATCAGAGTTTTCCTTCTCCTACATGAGCTGCCAACCACCACTGATGAAGTCCATCCGAATGAAACAAATGGTTTTAAGGCACCAGTCACCCACCTTTTCCCCAGCAATCTGTCTGTGTTGTTCTGGATTTCCAGCATCTGCAGAATCTCTTGTATTTTTGAGCATTTGCTACATTTTCTGATTTTATGCAATTAGGGTAAGCTTTTGTATCATGTTTCATTTTTGACAGATCAAGCAATTATTTAAAATTACCTCACACCATACATTTATCTCAATCTGTGTCAGAAAATGGATCATTTATCTGCAAAGTTAGGAGTTCGATTGTCGGTAACTGTAGTATACCCATCAGTACATAATGGAACAGGATATGTCAATGCTGCTGAGTCTATACACACTGATGAGTACACACTTACCATTAGTGGAGCCACTTGTATTTCCCTTATCACTAACTGAAGGTGCAGAGCCACAACATGAAGCTACCAAATAAGCCATTTCCTTGGCTTTCCAAACCAAACAGGTTTCTGACTTCCCTGGTGCAAAAAAAAACCTTAAAAACATTATGAACTGACAAACCAATAAAAAATAAAAGCAAAAGCATTTGAACACAAATTGTGTTACCTAATTAAAATTATTTTTTAAAATATTAATTAGCTATCTATTCCCCTTGTCCCTTGGAAGTGTTTCAATAACTGAACTCTCAGCCCTGATGCACGTTCAGCAGTTGGATTTCCCAGTTTGGGAATTAAACCAAGTTCACAGTCCATAAGGAATGCTGTTGGCATTTTCCAATGTTTCATATTCATGCATGCATCCTTCACAGTGCACTTTATGCTCACCATTTGGCACAGAACTGCTGAATTCTCCAAAGAATTTTTGGCCCATTTCCCAGACATCTGGCATAGGTATGTTGGGCTGAAAGTCCTTCTTCTGTGCAATATCAGTCTGTTTGTTTTATATTTAGCATTTGCTGATTTACTTTATGATTATATAAGCTGCTGCTACTGCTCACTTCCTTTTTTTTAAATCACTTCTATGCCTTTTGAAGTGATGATGGCTACATGATGTGACCAATCAGCAAAAACAGAAAGTTTTCTGTGCAATGCTTAGATGCCTTGCAAGCTGCCTAGATAGCGGGGAGTTTAAACAGGGTAGCCACCAAAAAATAAAGCATGTCTAATCACCCTCCATGATCTACAAAGCAGATAATAAGTCTACTCAGCATGGCCAGCATTTCAGAATCAGAATCAGGTTGATTATCACTGGCATATTTCATGAAATATGTTGCTTTACAGCAGAAGTACATTGCGCAACATATAATAATAATTATATATAAAATTACAATGAGAAATATGTTCTAGAAATTAAATTAACCATGTAATGCAAAAAGAGAGGACTAAAAGAAACAAAATATTGAGGTAGTGTACATGGGTTCATTGTCTGTTCAGAAATCTCGTGGTGGAGGGGAAGAAGCTGTTCCTACAACATTGTGTGTCTTCAGGCTCCTGTGCCTCTTCATTGGTGGTAGCAATGAGCAGAGGTCATATCCTGGGTGATGTGCCCCTGAATGGTGGCTGGCACCTTTTGTCAATTATCACCTTTTGAAGAAGTCCTCGATGCTGGGGATACTAGTGCCCATGATAGAGCTGGCTGAGTTTGTTGCTTTCTGCAGCTTTTTTCCGATCCTGTGCAGTCGCCCCCTCCAGCCCAGATGGTGATGTAACCAGTTAGAATGCTTAGAATTTTCTGTGGAAATTTGCAAGAGTCTTTGATGTCATACCAAATCTTCTCAAACTCCTAATGAAATATAGCTGCTGTTGTGTCTCCTTTGTTATTGCATCAATACTTTTGAGCCCAGAATAGATCTTCGCAGATGTTGGTGCCCAGGAACTTGAAACTGCTCACCCCTTCCACTGCTGATCCCTCGGTGAGGACTGGTGTGTGTTCTCTTGGCTTACCCTTCCTGAAGTCCACAATTACTTCTTTGTTCTTACTGACACTATGTGCAAGATCATTGTTTGAACACTACTCAACCAGCTGATCTATCTCACTCCTGTATGCCTCCTCTTCATCATCTGAAGTTCTGCCAACAATAGTTGTCTCATTGGCAAATTTATGCTGTGCCAGAATTCAACTAACCAAGCTAATATTTGATTCAGTTCATCAGGAGCAAGCCAATTGTCAGAGTGGATCCTCCATTTATAACTAGGCTCTGCTGCTGAGTAGTTGTTGACACCCATTAAAGGGGAAAAGCACTGAGACTGGAGCTTGCTGTCATGGGATAGAAAAATGTCACAATGCACAAAATCTGTCTGAAGTTGCACTTGTGAACTGGGTGGAGGAGGCACACTACAGTTGCCACATGGGCCCAGGGCTATTAATTGAGAACTGTAAATAGTTCCTAGTGCAGATGAATCTGGAGGAGTTGATGTGAATGCAGGGAAAAAATTATAAATTGAATTAATAGAGGATTAGTGCAAAATGGTCTTTGATGGTTGGCGTGGACTCAGTGGGTTGAAATGTCGGTTCCCATGCTGTATCTTTAACTCTATGAAGTGTGACATGTCTAAAGTTATGTTCATGCCCGTACAGTGGGAAAGCCTGAAATCCAAGGAAAAAAGTTTTTTTATCTCCATCACTTAACTAAATTGCACCCAGGGTATTGTCCTTTTTTCCTCTCTACTCCTCACTATCTCTGCAATTTAAATCAGACTTGTTTTCCCACTGTTCCCTCTCAGACGAAGGGTCATGAGCCCGAAATGTTAACTCAGTTGTTTCGTGACCTGCTGAGGATTTCCAGCACCATTTTATTTTACTTCGCCCCTCATTTTTTGGTCTTTGACAGTGATATGACAGCTCACTTTGATAAGAGATCCTCAGTTGCCTTACATGGCAAACTGCCAGATCTCAATCTTTGTCCTGAATGGAGTCATAGAAACTGAAGAACGTTGCCACAGTCACCTTGACAACCACTTTGCTCTGAATCTGTCATTAGGACTGCAGCCACAGGAAAATTTAATGGAAAATATCCTGAAATGCAGAGGACTGACATTTTGCTCCCAGCTTAAGTTCATATAGGAGAATTGTTCTCTGAAAACTTCTGTGTGTTTAAAGTTCTTTTCACTTTCAATAAGTTACAAATTTTCTTTCCACTTTTAAAGTATTTTTAAATATTTATAAATATTTTTGGTTCCTAACTAACACTATCTTAGCAATGAAAACCATTATTAATATATGATAGCTCTGAAGTTAAGTACATTGATTGTTTTGTCATAGAGTCAGTCATAGAGTCAAGAGAAGCACAGCATAGAAACAAGTCCTTTGGCCCATCTAGTCCATGCCGAACTATTTAAGCTGCCTATTCCCATTGACCTGCACCAGGACCATAGCTCTCCATATCCCTACTATCCATGTACTTATCCAAACTTCTCTTAAACGTTGAAATAGAGCCCACATGCACCATTGTGCTGGCAGCTCATTCCACACTCACAACTCTCTGAGTGAAGAAGTTTCCTCTCATGTTCCCCTTAAACTTCTCACCTTTCACCCTTAACCCATGACCTCTGGTTATAGTCCCACCCAACATAAGTGGAAATAATGATCTCAAGGAACATGAATCTGCAGGTTCGCTGTGTGCATTGTGTTCAATTGGATGTTGAAATGTTAGAGGTTAAAAATTTGCTTGAATATCCATGCATTACAATGGCATAAAACATTTAGGACTTGGGTTTCCTATCCAGTGAATCCAAAGGCATGGACATCAGATGGGGACAGAATTAAAATTACTCAAGGTGGGTAAAAATACAGTATGTAAAGCCCTTGTGATTGAACTTGTTTAATACCAGTCAGTAAGCCTTTGCAGAATATATTTAAGACCAAGATAGATAGATCTTTGTTTTTTGGGTGGAAAAGATAATAGTAAACAGACAGGGACATGGAGCTGAGACCAAGGTCAAATCTGCAAATAAGATTTGCAAGCTTAAATCACTATCAATCTTATTGAATAGTAAAACGAGCTTGACAGGCCATTTGGCCTTCTTCTCCTGTTTAAGTGTTTTATATTCTTCAGAGAAAATGTCATTGTTACGTAAATTGGTATATCAAATGCACACATGTTCTCTTGTGATTTATTACATCAATATTCATAACCTATTCCTGACCTCAACCACTCTTTATTTTCTCAAAGCTTTCTTGGAAGATGAAGAAACAACAGAACAAATTAATTTCAAAGGTTTTCTGGGAGGTGATGAATCTTGATTGGAATTAGCCTTACAAAATGCAGCAATAAATATTAACAATAACGACCCAGTTAATCAAAAGCACAAGGAAGTCTGCAGATGCTGGAAATCCAAAGCAACACACAAAAAAAAATCTGAAGGAACTCAGCAGGTCAGGCAGCATCTATGGAAAAGTGTAAACAGTTGATGTTTCAGGCTGAGACCCTTTTTCAGGACTGCCCAGTTATTTAATATTATGGGATCTGTTGCCTAGTTATCAAGTAATGTTACGTTATTGAACAATGTGAATAAATAAAGACAGAAAGTCAAGAGTTCAGCTTTAAGGTCCACCATCAATTTCTAGTAGATCTTTTGCCCTGAGTGTTACGTCCCACAAAATGACCACAAAGTTTCTATAGTGATACATCTTATTTAAAAAAGAGGACTAGGATACACTTCAACGCTGTATTGAAAGGGAGGTAATTATAGTAAGGGGCATAGACCCAATTTAGGAGAGACTGAGTAACTTAATTCCAGAAAGGAGCCGAGGGGTATGTAAGGAAGAAAGACTATAATCTGAAAACGTGGTTGGGATAGGCTCTGTTGTGACTGCTGAACTGAGTCACATGAAAGCTGCGCATGGAAGGTATAAAAGATTTAATTTAACACAGCAGATCTTCTCATGGCAGGTTTTAAGGACCACCAATTAACATGAACATTCATCCATTGTCTTTCTCTGTTTAGTTTCAATGGTATATCTGTTTCCCTGTAGAAATGGGATGCAGGGGATTCGTTGCTACATCTGCAACCAGTCTATTGAGGAAGATGGGGGTGAGGGGTCACTCCCTCCAACAAGCAATCAAGTTCTTGTCAAATGCAGCAGAAGAAAGCAGCATTTGGATTTGGATTAAAAGGAAAGACAACAACTGGGCTGCAAGATGAAGACAGGAGGGTATGGAACTGAGGGGGGTGTATCTGGGACGCCAGGTAGCAACGTTGAGCCCTCTGGAGATGTCGTGGACTTATCAATGAAACATCAAAGAAGGAGGGTTCCCACTGATGACCCCGATGACGTACCTACCCTCCCTCCTTGTCACCACCCCAAGCCCACTGCCAACATCCAGAGTGCCGACTTACCACAGGGATTGAAACATCATGTCCTAGAAGCTCTACTGTGTACCACACTCACTGACGGGTTTCAAAAGCCCTAAAGTATGAAATAGGGTTGCAATAAACTATATAAGGACACGTCAGAAGAAAAATCTTTGTTGTAGATGGACGGCATGGTAGCATAGTGGTTAGTACAACACTTCACTATACCAGCGACCCTGGTTCAACTCTTGCCGCTGCTTGTAAGGAGTTTGTACATTCTCCCCATGGCAGCGTAGGTTTCTTCTGGGTGCTCCGGTTTTCTCCAAGGTCCAAAGACATACCGGTTGGTGGGTTAACTGGTCATTGTAAATTGTCCTGTGATTAGGCTAGGGTTAAAACTGAGGTAGCTGTGGAGCAGGCCTCGAAGGGACAGAAGAGTCCATTCCCCGCTGTATTTCAATTTTTCTATTATTGTATTTCAATAAATAAATAAATAGTAAAATTATGAATAGGTTTTATTTCCTGAAGACCAGTTTTCATTTTAATTAAGCTCTGCTATCCAAAAATTCATAACTCCAGAAAAATCCTGAACCGGGTCAATGACCGCTCAAATAAATATTCATTCAGCTCCCTCAGCCTGAAGAATTAACTGCTATTCCCATCCATAGATGCTGCCTGACCTGCTGAGTTCCACCAGCATTCTGTGTGTGTTGCTTTGGATTTCCAGCATCTGCAAGATCCCTTGTGTTCATTCATCTCCCACTTGGGACCTCCCTTAACTTGCTCTAAAATAATATGCTGCAGCCTACGATGGAACAGGAGGAATTTGGTTGGGTCAGGCAGCATCAATGGAAGGCAATAGACAGTTATCTTTTCAGTTTGAGACCCTTCATCAGGACGAAAATAATATACTGCTCACTTTGTTACGGAAAACCTTTTGCCCCAAGTGCTTCTCTGTCAGCATCCTATGAATATGCACTGAATTCTTCTGTTCACACTTAAGTTCAAAGTAAATTTATTATCAAAGTACATAAATGTCACCACATACAACCCTGAGATTTATTTTCTTGCAAGTATTCATAGTAACTACAAAGAAGCACCATAGAATCAATTAAGACATTTAAACATAATATAGTTTGGGAAAACCATCGGAATGTAGTAGGAGGATTGGTCTCCTTCCAGTTCAATAAAATAGATCTTCTGGCTATTAAAGTGACAAATGCAATCATCCAACAGGCTAAAGAAGATAAAGATCTATGTTCTACCATTGGCAATCCAAAAATTGCCGCAATAGGATGGGGTTATAAATCAAAACACAGAACTGTTGAGATAATATCAAAAATATCTTTCCAATATTTTTCCAAATGAGGACAGGACCAAAACATATGAGTTAAAGTAGCCACCTCAGAGTGACATCTGTCACAAATAGTGTTTATATGGGAATAAAAATGGGCTAAGTGATATTTTTGATCCTTCGGTTAAATTTGAAGAGACTTGGAAACCATTTATTCAACATTTTCATATGATGTAATTTGACCTTTCCAAATCCTTCTTATTAACTTAAAATTTATGAATAGAGGAGTGGAGTTGACGACATTACTGAACGTGTTCGATTTAAGATATTGGTCTAGCCTTGTTTTGTTCCGTTTGCTTTTTTTGGGTTTAGTATTTAGTTCTTTTTTTGTTTTTTTTTGTGGTTGGGGGGTTTTCTTTGTTTTTTTTTCTTTTTATTTCTTTTTTCTCTATGATTAATTACATCATGAGTTTGGAAATCTATTATACCTGTGTTATCTGAAATATTTTCTGTATATGTTTATTAACAATAAGATTATTCCAATCTCTTTGTATCAACATTGTTATTTTGTTTATAACTTTGGAAAAATTAATGAAAAGATTTGAAAAGAAAGAATCAATTAAGACAGACAAAGAATGTGCAAAAGACAACAAGCAGTGCAAATACAAAGAAAACAATAATAACAAATAAATAAGCAATAAATATCGAGAACATGAGTTGAAGAGTCATTGAACGTGTGTTGTGGGAACAGTTCAATGTTGGGGTGTAGGAAGTTGTGTGAGGTTTTCCCCTCTGGTTCAGGAGCCCGATGGTTAAAGGAAGTAACTGTTCCTGAACCTGGTGGTGTTGGTCCTGAGGCTCCTGTACCACCTTCCTGATGGCAGAAGTGAGAAGTTAGCATCGCTTAAATGGTGGGGGTTGGTTGTTGATGATGGATGCAGCTTTCCTGTGACACCACTACTTGCAGATGTGCTTAATGGTGGGGAGGGCCTTATCCGTGGTGGACTGGGCTTCCTTTTGGATAAGAATTATGATGTAATTATACCCTCCTAACATTAGTGGTGGTGTAGGACCTTCAATGAGGGAGAAAGCAATTAAAGAGCAAAAATTCATTGATCTTGCTCTTTTATGTGACATCAAAATATAAACAGAATCAACTGAAGTAGCTGCAAATAGAATATTTTCAAATTTATAATGATGAGGGATATATATTTATCTAATGTTCCTTAGATCCTACTGTGGAGTTAATGAGTAAGGCGTCTGCTACATTCATAATGAGGATTTAAACTGCTGTTATTTTCCAAATGTTGCAAAAGAATTTACTCTTATTTTTCATTCTTCAACTTATTACAAGTTTGCCTCAGCCAGCATCACTCAATTGCTCTGGATGTATTTTTAATTGGAAGTCTAGACTGAATATTTACAACACAAAATGCAGCAATCAAGTGTGTATTTTAATTAATATTCAACACGGCTTTGCCATTTCACAAACTCACTCAGCTGAATCCATTTTGCCTCTAGCAGCTAACTAGAGAGTTCAAAACCCTTGGCTCGGGATGTTAACTATTGCAACCTTGAAGCTAGTCATTGCTCTATTAGGGATGGAACTCGTAGGGCTTCATGCTTAGTTGAGGACAATAGCTTTAGATAAGAATTAAAGCCTATAGCAAAAGACACTAAGCCATCTGAACGAGTGCCTTCATGTGCTGAAAGGAGGTCCTAAATGCTATGCTGAGAAGAAACTTTACTAATTAAAATGGAGCCAACATTTGTAACCCCCTGGCTATTTCCATCCTTTTCCGGTTGTATTTCCAATTAGTTCATGGATTAAATTCAGCATAAAGAAAACACTGCAGATTCTGGAAATCTGAGATAAAAACAGGAAATACTAGAAATTCTTAGCTGGTCGAGCAGTCCCTTTGGAAAGAGGAACAGTTAACATTTCAGGTCAAAGATCCTTCAACTGAAACTAACTTTTCTTTTTTAGGTCTGATGAAAAGTTTTTGACCTGAAATATTAACTCTATTTCTCTTTCTATTTCTGTTTGTGTTTCTGGTATTTTATGTTTTTTTTAACATTCTGATCAAAATTTGTATATGGCTAATCAAACCACCTATGACTGAGCATTTTAATGGAGTGGGGGGATTGTAAGCTATCACTAGTAAACAAAAAGCACCCATTGTATTTGGTTCATTTCCTTGCTCACACTTCATCAGTCTCATAGTGCAGCTATAAGTATAATAAATGTCTTAATTTGAACCTACATTAACAGGGACAGGTGGCTGGACAGTGAAAGTTGCTTGTGGCCCATCTACCAAAACATAATCATATTTTATCATTCCAACATGCCATGAGTGAACCGATAGGCTTCTGTAAATGTACAACTTTTATGAGAGAGGCTAAGATGAATTTGGTGCAAAGTAAACACTTCTTTTCACTGACTATTTATAAAATCTATGAGAGTCACAAGAGAGAACAATAGCCTCCAAAAAATGTAATGTATGGATCTATTTCTTTTAGTTTAATAACTCTCCTTAGCACTAATTATTGACTGATAACTTACTCATGTGCATTGATCTGTTGTTCTCTCTCATTGCAAAGTAAATATACCAATTAATCTCACCTCCGTATGTGTGCTTTTATTTAATTGATATGTAGTTGTACAGACACAGCAAAAAAGACTGGATGTATTTCCAAAACCTGTGAAAATGCTAAATGGTCAGATTACTGCTGAGCTGAAGTTCAAAGTATATTAATTATCGAAGTACAAATTGAGGTTCATTCTCCTGCGGGCATACCCAATAAATCTCAAATAGAGTAAGAACCATAATAGAATCAATGAAAGACCGCACCAACTTGGGCTTCAACCAGTGTGCAAACGACAACAAACTGTGCAAATATAAAAAAGTAAGAAATCATCATTATAAATAAATATGCAATAAAAAATTTCTTTAGAATTCCTTATTTTATTTTTTGAATTTGAATGAATGAAATTTATTTTGGTCAGTACAAACATAACAATTCCTTATTTTGCATCATATGTTGCTGATCTCCAGATTTGCTCAAGGGTCACAGAATAAAACAACATGGAAACAGGCTCTTTGGCAAAATCACACCACACCAGTCAGAGCAGCTTCCCTGCTAATCATTCAGCCCATAATCCTCCCCTCTGTGAACTATATATTATGATTGTACCCACCTCAATCACAGACGCAGTGTGCTAACTCTGCCAGATCCTTAGTAGTTAGAGGGAAACATTATAACTCCAATCACTCATGAATAGCATGCCCTTCAACTGTATTTGAATGAGAATCAACTTCACTGAAGACAGTAAAAGAACACACACGTCAGCATATTTTTTCTTCCAGCAACTGTTCATTAGCTGATTAGAAACTTTGCTCCAGGAAAAAAACAGTCAATGTAACAGTGTTATAGATGTTGTGAAAGGGTTCAAAATTCTTGGACTACACCTTTGTGGTAAAATTTGTGTCCATAATCAAATTACAAAATGTCCTTCTCAAATTATACGCCTTGAATTTGGCAACAAATCCCTGTTTTAGTGGTTATGAAAGATATGTGATCTGTGGTGGCATAAGAACCACCACAGACCACATCTTTTCAGGACATACAGTAAGGTTTCAAAATCACATCATGACCAGTAGCTCTGTTTAATACAAGAAATATCTTGAAGATTAAATTGTTGCCCAATCACTTTTGTTTGTTTCTGGTGCCAGACATTCACAGAAAATGTGCTTCATTATCCGAACCTTACAGTGTGTTTTCCTAGTTACAGAAAGATGATATTTCATGACGTTCTCCAGTGGATTCTCATTCTGATACACAAGTAGCAGCTTCAGTTTATTTCGCTATTAATGTTGTTGCCCAACAAGAGAGTTAACTTATCATTCGAGGCTTTAAAACCAGGATAATTGTTTCTCTATCTTGGAAACATAAGTTTGAGAATAGGAAAGTCTCCAATACAGACCATTTTCATCGACATAGAAAATTTGTCATAGATTATAGCCACCATTTTCTATGATATTCTTCAGTTCGTTAGGAAACATCTCAGCAGTATCGACATTGTCAGAGACTGCCTCACCCAGAATTCTCATGTTCTTCAATGAATATTTATTCTTGAATATGCAGATCTAACCACAGGCAGCCTTAGTTTTTCTCTTTCTTTGCTTCCTCCTCTCTCATTTAAGACTGTAAGGCTAACTTCTGAATGTAGGCTAAGTTGACCGGTATGGTTTGGTCGCTGAGAAATTCAATCCACGCTTGTTATGTCCTATACACTTCCTGGTCTGTGTTTCCTCTTGTGACTGTGTTGTCATTCCCTGGGACACCTGTGATTACTCTTCCATTGCCGACATCTGTTGAGGACTGCTTAAAAACAAGGTCGTTCCCACTCCCACTCTCTCTCTCCCATTCTGCAGCCAGCACGACCATGCCACATATCACCTTTTTCCCCTTTACCTTAAATTTAATTTAATAAATATCTTTTGTTTGTAAGTCCTGTTGTGGCCTGACTCCTTTGTGTTACTTCCTGAGAACCAAGGTTGTAACACACCACAAGCGTACATTGCATATTGCCCACATTGAGAGTCCTTTGACTTGTTATTTTTACTTCAAAGTGTTTAATGCAACCTTAACAATGTGTGGAATCATTTCAGTCTCACCGTAAAACACAGACATTGTGTCCATGTTCAACATATTGCTTATGTCTATGGAACATAAATCTCAGGCAACTTATAATTTCCATTTTAACAGCAATGAATGACTCATGTGCTGTTTGTTCGCTTTATGTGCTTTTCCTTTCCCTTTTGCATTAATATCACTTGGTTTACATTTACCAGCAGTTGTTGTGATGCAAGAATTACACATACAGTATATGTTGTGATTAAAACCCACAATGAATAACTGTTATATAAGCACAAATGCAGTCAATCCAGAACAAAGATAGAGCATCATTGCAGAGGATACTGAGATGTGATAGCAAATCAAAGATGTTGTTAACATATTTAGATTAGATTAGATTATGAGGACACACAGTCCTCTTTTATTGTCATTAAGTAATGCATGCATTAAGAAATGATACAATATTCCTCCAGTGTGATATCACAGAAACACAGGACAGACCAAGACTGAAAAACTGACAAAAACCACATAGTTATAACATATAGTTACAACAGTGCAAGCAATAGCGTAACTTGATGAAGAACAGGCTATTAGCACGGTAAAAAGTTCCTCATATGGGAGGATACATGAGGTTTGACTGTCTTTGCGACAGTTTTTAGAACCAACAGATAATCTGCAGCAACATAATTACATAGTTACGCATATTGAAAATATTCTCAGTTTGTGGGTGTTGTAGGTATAGTCATAGTCATAGTCATACTTTATTGATCCCGGGGGAAATTGGTTTTCGTTACAGTTGCACCATAAATAATTAAATAGTAATAAACCGTAAATAGTTAAATAGTAATATGTAAGTTATGCCAGGAAATAAGTCCATGACCAGCCTATTGGCTCAGAGTGTCTGGCCCTCCAAAGTCTACATGGTCTAAATGTACAAGTACACTTAGGCCATGTAGAGCAGGGAACCCCGATACTTTACACTTTAAGATCCATATTGGTGAGTTATTACTGAAATAATTGTATGCCTTCCTGATTTTTCCTTCAAAGGATATTTTATGTGTTTTTTCTACAATAGTTCTACTAGCTGATCTATAGTTCACTAGAAATGCTCTATTGATGAGGCAAAAGCATTTAATGACCATAAGACCATAAAAATATCAGAAAAAGGAGCAGAATTAGACTACTTGGTCCACTGAATCTGCTCCACCATTTCATCATTTCCCTCTCAGCCCCAATCTCCTACCTTCTCCCCATATTCCTTCATGCCCTGACTAATCAATAACCAATCAACCTCTGCCTTAAATACACCCAATGACTTGGCTTCCTCAGCTGCTTATGGCAACAAATTCCACAGTTTCTCTAGCTAAAGAAATTCCTCCTCATCCCCATTTTAAATGGATGTCCTTCTATTCTGAGACTGTGCTTTCTGGTCGTAGACTTCCCCGCCATAGGAAACATCCTCTCCACATCCACTCTGTCGAGGTCTTTCAACATTAGATAAGTTTCAATGAGATCCGCCTCAATCTTCTAAATTCCAGTGAGTACAGGCCCAAAGCCATCAAATGCTCCTCATATGATAAGCCTTTCAATTCTGGAATCATTTTTTTGAACCTCCTTTGAACCTTCTCCAATGTCAACATATCCTTTCTTCGATAAGGGACCCTAAACTGTTCACAATATTCCAAGTGGGGCTTCAACAGTGTCTTATAAAGCCTCAATATTACATCCTTGCTTTTATATTCTAATCCTCTCAAAATGAATGTTAGCATTGCATTTGTTTTCCTCACCACCGACTCAACCTGTAAATGAACCTTTAGGGAATCCTATAAGAGGACTCCAAAGTCCTTTTGCACCTTGAATTTTTGAATTTTTTCTCCATTTAGAAAATAGTCTACGCTTTTATTTCTTCTGCCAAAGTGTATGACCATACACGTCCCAACATTATATTCCATCAGCCAATTATTTGCCCTTTCTCCTCATCCTAAGTCCTTCTGCAGCCTTCCTGCTTCCTCAACACTACTTGCCCCTCCATCTATCTGTGTATCATTCACAAACTTGGCCACAATACCATCAATTCCATCATCCAAATCATTGACATATAACATAAAATGAATTAGTCCCAACACAGACCCCTGAGGGACACCACTAGTCACTGGCAGCCAGTCAGAAAAGGCTTCTTTTAATCCCATTCTTTGCCTCCTGCCAATCAGCCAGTGCTCTATCCATGTAAGTATCTTTCCTGTAATACCATGGGCTCTTAACCTGTTAAGCAGCCTCATGTTTGGCACCTTGTTAAAGGCCTCCTGAAAATCCAAGTACACAGCATCCACTGATTCTCCTTTGTCTATCCTGCTTGTTATTTCTTCAAAGAGTTCCAACAGATTTGTCAGGCAATATTTTCCTTTAAGTAAACCATGTTGACTTTGGCCCATTTTATCATGTGCCTCCAAGTAACCCAAAACCATAATTGACTCCAACATCGTCCCAACCACTGAAGTCAGACTAATTGGCCTATAATTTCCTTTCTTCTGCCTCTCTCTCTTCTTGAAGAGCGGAGTGACATTTGCAATTAACCATTCCAGAATCTCGTGATTCTTGAAAAATCATTACTAATGCCTCCGCAATCTTTTCAGCTACCTCTTTCAGATCCCTCAGGTGTAGACCATCTGGTCTACCTTCAGACCTTTCAGTTTCCAATGCACCTTCTCCCTAGTAATCGCAACTTCACTCACGTCTGCCCCCTGACACTCTCAAACTTGTGGCATCCTGCTAGCGTCTTCCAGTGTGGATGCAAAATGCTTATTCAGTTCATCTGCCATTTCCGTGTACCCCGTTGCTACCTCTCCAGCATCATTTACCAGTGGTCCAATATCTACTCTTGCCTCTCTTTTACTCTATACATCTGAAGAAACTTTTGGTATCCTCTTTAATATTATTGGCTAGCTTACTTTTGTATTCCATCTTTTCCCTCTTTATCACTTTTTTAGATGCCTTCTGTTGTTTTTTAAAAGTTTTCCAATCCTCAAACTTTCACCTAATTTTGATCTATCATATGCCCTGTCTTTGGCTTTTATGTTGGCTTTGACTTCCCTTGTCAGCCATAGTTGCATTATCCTATCTTTAGAATACTTCTTCTTCTTTGGAATGTATCTGTCCTGCGCCTTCCAAATTACCCCCAGAAATTCCACCCATTGCTGCTCTGCCATCATCCCTGCTACTAATACATCTGATTTTAGCTTCTCCCTCTCAAATTGCAGGGGGAATTCCATCATATTGTGATCCCTTCCCCTAAGAGTTCCTTTACCGTAAGCTCTCTAATCAATTCCATTTGATTGCACAATACCCAATCAAGAAGAGCTGATCCTCTGGTAGGCTCGGCCACAAGCTGTTCTAAAGAGCCATCTCGCAAGCCTTCTACAAGTTCTCCCTCTTGGGATCCAGCAACAACCTGATTTTCCCAATCCACCAGCACATTGAAATCCCCCATGACTATTGTAACATTGTCCTTTTTACATTCCCTTTCTGTCTCCTGTTTGTAAGGTGTAGTCTGCATCTTTGCTATTGTTCTGAGGCCTGTATATATAGTAACTCCGATCAGGGTCTTTTTACCATTGCAATTTCTTAGCTCTACCCTTCCGATCCTATGTCACTTCCTTCTAAGGATTTGATACCATTTTTTACCAACAGAGCCAACCCACCCCTCTGCTGACCTGGCTATCCTTTTGAGACAATGTGTATCCTTGGGTGTTAAGTTCCCAAACATAATCTTCTGCCTGCCACAACTCAGGGATGTCCACAACTTCATACATGCCTCTCTCTAATTGTACTACAAGTTCATCTACCTTATTCTGTATACCGTGTGCATTCAAACAGAATGCCTTCAGTCCTGTATTCATCACCTTTTTCGACTTTTTCCCCCTTTTTCATTGCAACTCATCCCGTTGACTTTAATTTTCCCTACCATCAGCCTGTCCTTGCTAGCGATCTCACTACATACCATCTCTGTTTGTAAACCAACTACTCCATCCTCAGCCCTATCACTCCCATCCCCCTCCCAAATTAGTTTAAGCCCTCCTGAACAGCTCTAGAAAACCTGCCTGCAAGGATAATGGTCCCCCTCAGGTTCAGGTGTAACCCATCCATTTTGTACAGATCATACACTCCCCAGAAGAGAACCTAATGATACAGAAATCTGAACCCCTGACCCCTGCACTAATTCTCAGCCATGCATTCATCTGCCAAATCATCTTATTTTTACCCTCACTGGCACGTGGCACAGACAGCAATCCAGAGATTACTACCCTGGTGGTCCTACTTTTCAGCTTTCTATCTAGCTCCCTAAAATCTCTCGTCAGGACCTCCTCACCTTTTCTATCTATCTCATTAGTGCTTACCCTCCCCCTTTAGAGTGCGGTGGACCCGATGCAAGACGTCCCTGACCCAGGCACCTGAGGAGCAACATACCATCCGGGTATCTCTGTCGTGTCCACAGAATCTCATCTCTAGTTTTCTGCCTATGGATTCTCTTATCAACACTACAGTCCTCTTCACCTCTCTTCTCTTCTGAGCCACAGTGCTAGAGACTCAGTCGCTGTGGCTACCTCACAGTAGGTCGTCCCCTTCAACAGTATCCAAAATGGTATACTTATTATTGAGGGGAACAGCCACAGGGGTACTCTGTACTGGGTCCCATTTCCCTTCCTTCTCCTGGAAGTCATCAGGTTACCTGCCTCCTGCAATCAAGGGGTGACTACCTTCCTGTATCTCCTATCTATCATGTCCTCAGTCTTTTCCTCCATTCGCACACAGTGAAGGCGGAGTGTAGGAGGGATAAGGGCACCTCTGGCGACTGCTTTGCTTGCATCTTTGGAAACAGCTCTATTTCTACCTTTAATATCTTTACTTTACTCTTTCAGGGTTCTTTTGAAGACCCTGACCTGGAGTTACACGTAGGCATCGGTTCTTTGCGGGAATGGGACCCGTTCTCGGGGTTCCACCACTGGCCGTTATTCGACATACCAAGGGTTTGGCCTGAGATCCTCAATCGTGTTCAGAAGCCTAAGATCTCGGGGCTCTGGAGAAGGGCAGATCGAGGGTCAGTGTCACAGCAGGAGACTCGTGTGTTGTCGGGGAGGTCGGAAAATCTTTTGCTGTGGGCTCGAAGACCCGAGGTCTTTGTGTTCCTTGGACACAGAGCCCGAAAAAAGCGACAGAACAGACTTTTAACATCGTAAACCAGCGGGAGTTGTTATGTCTCCCGCTCGCTGTGAAAATGGGGGACACCTCCCTCTCCCTTGCCAGGGAGAGAGAAAACCTGTGGTTGTCAAATGCTGGATGAAATGCGAAGCCTTTGGGGTAACTTCGGTCTATGTCTTTGCTATTGCTTAGCTCATGCTTGGGCTCGGTGATGATACCGATGCACACTGTTTTTTGCTGGTGCGGGAGGGGGGAATTATTGTTCTCTGCCACTTATGTGCAGGAGTGGGGAGCTGGGGGGGATCTTAAACACAAAATAATCTCAGATGCTGTTGTCAAAGGACAACTGTTTGGGGGGATCTTTGGGGTTCTCATATTTAACTGTCGTTCATTCTTTGGAGCACTTCTCTGTTTTCGTGGATGTTTGCGAAGAAAAAGCATTTCAGGATGTATATTGTATACATTTCTCTGACGTTAAAATTGACCTTTGAACCTTTGAACTTTTGAACCATATGAGCCAAATGTCATTGAGCTCCAACTCCAGTTTCTCAAAATGTTCTCTGAGGAGCTGCAGCTCGGTTCACCTGGCGCAGATGTGGTTATCTAGGAGGCTGTAGGTCTCCCAGAATTCACATAGCTTACACAAAGAATGTAACACTGTCCCTGGAATCATTCTCACTGCTCTAACTGTGCCCTAACAGACAAGGAATGAAAAATAAAGAAGATGATGAAGCTTAGCAAATAGTTACCTCACCTAAGTCTGATCTTCCCTGAGCCTGATGAGCCAAAGTCAAAGCCTCCCCATTCTAATTTTGGCCCACTCACACAATAGCCACTCCATTAATAATCACTCTGCTTCACCTTGCCTTATTTTTAGTCGCACGTGCTAATGTATCCTGATCACTGATTGGCCACAGAGATGAGCTATGGTTAACTAAAGATTGAGACATGGTGAGAACTTAGGAAGGCATGTGCAGAGAAAATACTTTGTATTTAAATAATGATGTTTCTGGTGGCACGATACAGTAATGGTTATATTTTGAGGTGACATGGTAGCATAGCATTTAGTGCAATACTTTGCAGCACCAGTTGTAAGATTGGAGTTCAGTTTCCATAAGGAGTTTATACATTCTCTCCGTTACCATGTGGGTTTCTTCTGGGTGCTCCACATTCCAGCGATGTACAGTTAGGGTTTGTAAGTATTGGGCCTGCTATGTTGGTGCCGGAAGTGTGGAAATACTTGCGGGCTGCTCAATAAATCTATAGAATAATAACCACAACAGAATCAATGAAAGACCATACCAACTTGGGTGTTTAACCAGTGTGCAGAAGACAACAAACTGTGCAAACGCAAAAAGAAGAAATAATAATAAATAAATAAATGAGCAATAAATACATTCTTTTCAGTGAATCCTAATGACATTTTGAGATAGTCAAAATCGGGGGAAGAAAATTAAATTAAGCAATCATTTTAATGAATAATGCATTAGTGACGATATTGCTTGTGGTAAACTCCAACTTGTAGAACTAATAAATTAACAAAAATGGACAGGCTTTTTATAGCAACATAGAATAGTACTTTGTTAATAATACAAAACATTTAATGGAAGCTTTATGCTAATACATGTAATGGTTAAGTGAATAAAACATGTATTTGTTCTCATGTGAGGATTTTCATGGTCTTAGTTTGTCCTAAACTACATGATAATTACAATATACATTATAATATACATTACAACAGTGACTAGATTTCTAAAGTATTTCAGTATGGGAAGCATGTAAGTAAGTTTGGTCACAGCAATGTTCCACAAAAGCAATGAGATTAATGTCTAGGGAATCTGTGTTTCAGTTAAGAAATGAATAATGACCAGGACACAGGGGAGGTTGCCCCTTTTCTATGAATAGAGTCAAGAATAACCTTTTCATCCACTTGGGATGCATAGGAGCTATACCTTTATATATACACAGGAAGCTGGACCAAAGCCTGAGGGAAAGCTATGGTCATTTACCAATCTACCACAGAGGAATATTTATTAATGCTATTATTAAAAGCTTGCACTGCATTCCTCACAGCTGTTGAAGAAAAGTTGTGGCATATGACACATCTTAAGTTAGCTGACAGAAACATAGAAGTAGTGAAATTATAAGGAACCAACAAACAATGTTGCTGGAAGGGATGTGCGCTCTAACTGCCCATATTTGGGATAAAATCATGTCGGCAGAATTGAGAAATAACATAAATGCATTCTACAGTTGATTAACTTTTAACGTCTCATTTCAGTTTCAGAAGACAATTAATGGAGCTACTTTGAATGCACACTCTGTGCTGAATTGAACCTATGAAAGAGAATCAATGGTAACTTCAACAAGATAAGAACTAGAGGAGACCTTGCATTGCCTTAAGCCTGTGCTGTCACTCAGTAGAATCTTGATTGATCTATAACTTAACTCAATTTCCCTATCTTGGATTTGTAATCCTTAACACTCCGGTCTGATAAAAATCGAACAATCTCTGTTTTAAAAATTTCCATTGACTTCTAGCCTTAATGGCTCTGGGGCAAAAAGTTTCAGATTTTCACCATGACTTGTTGGAAGAAGTTTTATTTCTATTCTAGTGGTTAGCATGATGCTATTACAGCTCGGGGCATTGGAATTCGTAGTTCAATTCCGGCACCATCTGTAAGGATTTTGTAGGCTCTCCCCGTGACTGTGTGGGATTCCTTTGGGTGCTCTGGTTTCCTCCCAAAGTCCAAAGATGTACTGGTCAGTAGGTTAATAGTCATTTGTAAATTGTCCTGTGATTAGGCTAACATTAAATAGGTGGGCTGCTAGGTGGTGCGGCTCATTGGGCTGAAAGGGTCTGTTCCCTGCTGCATCTCTAAATAAATGAAAGGTCTTTTTAAAATGCATTTTTAACGATTGCAATATCCTGCTGGACATTAAGAACTTAAAGTACTGAAGGTCTACCTTATCAGTGAGTTGCTCATTGGCAGACAAACTGAAGGAGCTGAATTGGTGTGGATCATGCATCTGCCTGCATCAGAGGGGTCAGTGTGCGAAGGCAGTGCACTGTCTAGCAGTGAGTGATCATCTTAGTCACTCTTTTTGTGATTGCAAGACCCTGTTGGACACTGCTAATGTGGAATGCTGCAAATCTGGTCCTCTGACTTATTGGCAGATGGGCGGGACACCTGCGTGGCACTGGTCAAAGAGGGGACTGTGCCTCAAGATGCAGTGTTGCCTGTTTACGGCCACCCAGGAGAAAGGCATTGGGGTCAGTTCGCTCCACTGGACTGCTGGGGTCGGTGTGGCACGAGCTGGAGTCAGCTGCTGCCCCCTGCGTCTGCTCGGCAGAAGACAAACCATATTGTGTTTGACTGCAGACTGCTGCAACATTCATGGACTAAGGGTCTTGGACGATATATTTTTTGTGTGACTGTATTTTACAGCTATCTTGTACATCTGCTATATGTGCCTTGTGCTGTGTATGACTGCTGGTACTGTGTTTTTCACCTTGTCCCGGAGTAATGCTGTTTCGTTTCTCTGTACTCATGGGTATTCGTGTATGGTTGTATGACAATTAAACCTGAACTTGAACTTGAAAAGGCTGCAGGTAGTACTGGCCAGGCTGGCATTTATTGCCCATTCTTATTTGACCTCGAGAAGGGACCTTCTTGGAACACTGCAGTCCTTCTGGTGAAAGGACGCTGAAAGTCCTATATAGGAGAGTGTTCCAGGTCTTAGACTCAGCGATGACAAAGAAACAGTGACAGAAAATCCTGCAGGCTTGCCTGTTGCCATTATCCTTAATGATTGAGGCTGCAAGTTTAAGAGAATCTCTCACTGTAATCTAAATTGGCCCAGCTGGTCCATGCTGACCAAGATGCCCAAGGAGAGAATTACCCGTTTTGACAGGGAGTGGTTGTAAATGGCTTGGTGCGAATTAGCCCACTCACCGACCTGCTCGAGGTGTTTAAAATCTTGAAGGATTTCGAGAGCATGGATATGGTGAGACTGTTTCCAGCTCTGGAGATGAGCAGAATGAGAGGCTCTCACCAAGAAAGTCACGAAGGAGCTCTGAAAATTTTACCTAAAGAGTACTGAGACAGTGGGATGCCCTCCCACGGGAAGAGGCTGGGGTGAATGAGGCAAATAGATTTACGGGGAAGCTGGTCACATACAGGAGGGTCAAGGAAAAGAGGGCTGTAGAGATGAGACCTGGAGGGCTCTAATGGATCAAAAGTTTTAGACAGGGTAGACAGTTGGGATCTGTTCCCTAGATGGAAGTGTCAAACAGATGAGGACATGCTTTTAAGGTTGGGGAGGGGTTGCTTTCTTCCAAGTGGACCACAACCTTGTCGTGGGGCTTGAGGCTTGCGTGCCTCAATGACCCAGAGCGTTATGATGGGTGGAGTCAGGACCTTGTGATTTAGCTCTTGGTAGGGTTACCCATGCCAGCGAGTGTAGAGGCCAGACTAAGAGTAGTCCACCGGTCCTTCAGGTTTGGGGGTTCAGCTCAGGGCTATCAACCCTGACCGGTCAAAAAACAATTGTTATGGAAACAGCAATAATGAATCCTTCTATATCTGTGTGTGACGATATGGACAGACAGAGATGGAGGATCTTCATTGCTGCCCTAAACACCAGTGTCGTAGAGTCCAGTAAGTAAATAAGTCAGGGGGAAATTTAAAGGCAACATGGGAAGTGAGTTCTTCACGCAGAGGGTGATAGATGCCTGGCAGGGGTTACCAGAGAGACTAGTGTAAGCAGGCAGTTTGGTGGAGGTTGAGAGGCTTTTAGATGGACACTTGAATATGAAGGGAATGGGGGGCGGTTTATGAAAAATAACAGGAGGACATTTAGCGTAAATTGGCATCATGATTGGCACAACATTGTGGGCTGAATGGCCTATTCAGTGCTGTACTGTTCTCTACAGTGACTCCAGTGTTCCACTTCTACATGTAACTCCAGAGGATTTTGCACTGCATCCCTTGTTCACTGATGGATGACTGCGGTGAATGTTTAGGATGGTGGATAGTATACCAATGCAATGGTCTGTATCTTTATAGAGTGTTTAGTGCTCAAAAATTCATTTCAAAGTTCAATGTAAATTTATTAGCAAAGTACATATTTGCCAGCATATACTACCTTGAAATAAATTTTCTTGCAGACATTCACAGTAGGACAGAGAAATACAATAGCATTAATGAAAAACTACACACAAAAACTGACAACCAATGTGCAAAAGACGACCAACTGTGCAAATACTGTAAAAATAAACAAATTTCTCCCTCCTGCCATCTGGCAAAAGGTGCCGAAGCATTCGGGCTCTCACGACCAGACTATGTAACAGTTTCTTCCCCCAAGCCATCAGACTCCTCAATACCCAGAGCCTGGACTGACACCAACCTACTGCCCTCTACTGTGCCTATTGTCTTGTTTATTATTTATTGTGATGCCTGCACTGTTTCGTGCACTTTATGCAGTCCTGGGTAGGTCTGTAGTCTAGTGTAGTTTTTTGTGTTGTTTTACGTAGTTCAGTGTAGTTTTTGTATTGTTTCATGTAGCACCATGGTCCTGAAAAACGTTGTCTCGTTTTTACTGTGTACTGTACCAGCAGTTATGGTCGAAATGACAATAAAAAGTGACTTGACTTGACTTGACCTGAAATACTTTTCTGGGCTTTCTGAACTTACTGAGTGCATTTTGAGATATTGTTTTATTACTCTGCTATTTAGTTGAGTGTTAATGCCTTCCATGATAGATGATGGTTAATAGCTCTTCCTCTTTTAATTGTTTTAGCAAGCAGCATTGCTAAAAGCCTGTGTCATTGCATTGGCATTGAACTTGGGCTATTACTGCTTGAAAGTGATTTAGTGCAAAGTAAGTTTGTTTAGAGATACTATGTGAAACAGGGCCTTTTGGCCCCATGAGCCACACTGCCCAGAAACCCACCTATTTAACCCTGGCTTAATCAGCCGGTACATCTTTACACTGTGCGAGGAAACCGGAGCACTCAGAGTGAACCCACACCGCACATGGGTAGAATGTACAAACTTTCTTACAGAGGATGCCTGAATTGACCTCCAAACTCCGATGCCCCAAGCTGCAATAACATCGCGCTAGCCGCTACAATACCCTGACATCCTACTGTAGGTGGAGCTGCAATGTTGGAAGCTTTTGACTGTAACTAATACAATACTAAAGGTAAAACATGCAAGTGATCTCAGTCATTTACTTTGGTTTTGGAAATATTCCTGAGGGTAAATGAATTTACTAAGGTGCTGCAGAGGATATAGAACAGGGCAGCACTGGAATACCTGTGAAGAAAAATGAAACATGGACATATATGAAGCTTTGATAAGTCCACTACAACCACAAGCAACACAAGGTCACACAGTAGGATATTGTGAAACCTTAAACGAGCATCTTAATCCAGTGGTTCAGAGATTTATAAGAGCTACAAGGCTGGCACATACAATCAGGGACCAGAGGAATCAGTTGGCATATGTGAGGACAAGATGAACAAGTTGGCAAGCTCGGGAAACTTTTAATATGCAGAGCAGCTAGTAAGAGATTTCAGGCAAAACTAGATAATGTGGAGGATTACACAAATCAATCAATTAAGCAGAATAATTTCCCTGATGATTTTTGTAGATGGTGAAAAGGTCTGATGGTGTCAGGAAGTTATAGAGTTTATAGAGTTCTTTGAGGAAGTTACCAGGAAAGTTGATGAAGGTAAGGCAGTGGATGTTGTCTACGTGGACTTTACCAAGGCCTTTGACAAGGTCCCGCGAGGGAGGTTGGTCAAGAAGGTTCAGTCGCTTGATATTCAAGATGAGGTAGTAAATTGCATTAGATACTGGCTTCGTGGAAGAAGCCAGAGAATGGTTGAAGATGGTTACTTCTCTGACTGAAAGCCTGCGGCTAGTGGTGTGTCACAGGGATCAGTACCGGGTCCTTTGTTGCTTGTCTTCTAGATCAAAAATCTGAATTATACTGCGGTAAACTGGATTCGCAAATTTGCAGATAACACTAAAATTTGGGATGTTGTGGACAATGAGGAAGACTATCAAAGCTTGCGGAGGGATCTGGACTAGCTGAAAAAATGGCAGATGGAATTTAATACAGACAAGTGTGAGGCATTGCATTTTGGGAGGACCAACCAGGGTAGGTCATGCACAGTGAGTGGTAGGGCACTGAGGAATGCGGTGGAACAGAGGGATTTGGTAATACAGATTCCTAATTCATTGAAAGTAGCATCACAAGTAGATAGGGTCATAAAGAAAGGTTTTGGCACATTGGTCTAGATAAATTAATGTATTGAGTACAGGAGTTGGGATACTATGTTGAAATTGTATAAGATGTTGGTGAGGCCTAATTTAGAGTATTCAGTCCAGTTTTCATCACCTACCTACAGGAAAGCTTGAAAGAGTACAGAGAAAATTTTCAAGGATGTTGTCAGGATTTGAGGATGAGAGTTATAGGGAAAGGTTGAACAGGGCTTTATTCTCTAAAACGTAGAAGATTGAGGGGAGATTTAATCGAGGTATACAAGACTATGAAGGTGATAGATAGGGTAATTGTAAGCAGGCATTCATTCGCTGAGGTTGGGTGAGATTATAACTACAGGTCATGGGTTAAGGGTGAAAGGTGAAATGTTTAATGGGGACATGAGCGAGAACTTCACCCAGAGAGTGGTGAGAGTGTGGAATGGGCTGCTAGTACAAGTGGTGGATGTGGAGTCAATTTCAATATTTAAGCGAAATTTGGATAGGTACATGATAGGAGGAGTATAGAGGGCTAGGTCCAGGCACAGGTGGATGAGACTAGGCAGATTAAAGGGTCAGCTCAGACTAGATGAGATGAAAAGCCTGTTTCTGTGCTGTAGTATACTATGACTCAATTACTCTAAGTGAGTCACTCAATACAGCATGCCCTGCCTCTGTTCTTTTCTTGCAGAAGCATGTGACCTCAGCTGAACTGAACTCCAGGGACATGATGGACCATTGGATTGCACGGGTAGGTGATAATCTGGTATTGGCAAATGAACCTGATCTGGTGTCAGATCTCTCAGTGGGAGAGCATTTTGGAGGTAGTGATCACAACTCTATCTCCTTTACCATAGCATTGGAGAGTGATAGGAGCAGAAGGTTTGGGAAAACACTTAATTGGGTTCGGGGGAAATATGTATCCATTTATGGAAATGGTCATTGCCTCACAATTTTGTGGCAAAAATTTTACTTGTCACATCCCATGTTGCATAATGTCTAGACATTAGAGAATGCAGATGCTAGAATGTGAGGCAACATAGAAAGCACTGGAGGAACTCTGTGGACCAGGCAGCATATTGTCTAGGTCTTGTTGCATGCCACCATGGACGACTTCATTTCCTGAGGAACTGCAAAAAGCTTGTGACCTCTTCACTTAAAGAGAAGTTGACCACTGATGTTGAATCATGGAGACAGATTAACAAACTTCAGTCAATATTATTTTAAGATGCTTCTTATTTTCAAAGTCTTGCAATTACCCTGTTGCTTCTACTCTATCACATGGTTGGACTAGGCGTGCTGCGTGTTTCCTATATTTTGGTCGTTTGGTCACTAATCACTTGCCAGCTTGGACACTGATTTGCTCAGTCTGGAGATTTCAGTCTCACTCTCTGCTCACCCATTATTCAAAGGTAAAGAACAGTGGTGAATCACCAAGTGCTGTAACATTTCTGCTTCCCACCCATCCCATGTTCTTATGGCAAGAAGGCTAAGACAAATTCTGAATGCAACTGTTCTAAGTTGAAGTAAATAAGTTTAAAACATCTCATAGATCAGATCTCATGACTGCATTACTTGGTTCTCCCCTGTGCAAAGTCATTATACAGGAAGTTATCAGGAGATCAGCACCTGACATGAATTCACAACTATATTAAACTAAAAATAGAAGTTAAAACTAGTTCAGGGCAAGTCTTTAAGCAAAGATAAGCCCTACGGGGGAAGAGGCCAACGCAAAGCAGGCACAACAGTGCCTCTATTTTCTTAGCAGCTTGAATAGATTTGGGATGTCATCTAAAAGTTTGACAAACTTCTATAGATGCACAGTGGCAAGTATCCTGACTGGTTGCATCATGGCCTGGTATGGAAACACCAATGCTCAGGAACTGAAAAGTCTACAAAAAGACAGCCCAGTCCATCACAGGCAAAACCTTCCCCATCATTGAATACCTTTACAAGGAGCCTTCGGTCCCATACCGCCAGGCTCAGGAACAGATATTAGCCTACAACCATCAGTGAAGTTGTTAACTTCACTCAACTTAACGCTGAACTGACTCCACAACTTACAGATGCACTTTCAAGGACTCTAGAACTCAGTATTACTTATTTACTTTTTTGAAATTTTTATTTGCATTATCTTCTTCTGCACATTGGTTGATTCTCAGTTTTTATTACTTATAGTTTATCATAAGTTCCATTGTATTTCTTTATTTCTCTGTAAATGCCTGCAAGAAAACAAATCTCATGGAGGCATATACTGCATGTACTTTTATAATAAAATTACTTGGAACTCTGAACTTTCAATGAAAAATTAGTATTATAAATTAAGTGTTAGAAGTATTGTATCATAGCATAAAAAGCACAATAATGCAAATCAGAATATTAAGTAAGGATAGAAGCATGATTAAGCTAGGTGTACCACCACCAATACCACCACAAGCTTGGCAACACTTCCAGCAAGCCTGTAAGAAATCACCATTTCTTTGCATTGTTAATTTCCCCCCCTTAATTCGCACGTGCTGTGATGTATCTCATGTTCAAACATCTGAAGATTTTTGCCATGAAGTTACATGATGACTGAGCTCCTAAATCCCTCTAGGATAGAGAATTCCAGAGGTTTGCAAAGCTTTTCTCAAAGAAATCCCCCCTCATCTCCATCCGAAATGTTGTGAAACTATGCCCCTGGTTCTTGGCTCTCCAGCAAAAGGGATTAATCTCATGGCATTTACTTCCTAATTACTCTCAGAAATTTGTATGCCTCATTGCAATCAACTTTCACATTTCAAAGCTCAAACATGTAGAGTCAAATGTTTTGCTCTAAAGGCTTTCCCTCGTCCTTAATCTATTCTATTGCAGTTGCAAAACAACTGGTCCCTCTGCAGCTTTACTTTAGTGTGTTATTCAGAGATGAGAAATTATAAATAAGAATTATGTTAATTGGCAACCGTCTGTCTCAAACGACAATGGGTGGTGATGATCATCATCACAAGCCTAGGGGAATGTTATGGAGATCCTGAGATGCCCAGTCAACAAAATACTCCTCTCGGCCTCACCAGTGTAGTCCAAAGGAAAGCTTATGATGCAATACGTTTGACACCAGCTTGGCTGCAGCAGCTGCCGGAAGGATGTTCAATGATGTCCAGCTGCCTTAAGGGTTCCACTCTAGATTTGCTGTCTGGGTTTACTCCCGTAGCCTTCGTCTCTCCTAAGGCTGCGCTCAAGGCAGTGGGGTTATTTACCCATAGCCGGGGATCTGGTTCACGAGTATCAGGGTGTGTCCATGGTGACATGGTCGTTTGGATTCAGAACTGGCTTACCCATAGAAGACAGAGTTTAGTGGTCAAAGGGACTAATTCTAGCTAGAGGTCTCTGATTAGCGGTATTCCACAGGGATCAGTACTGGGATCTCTGCTATTGTCATAGTCCAGTCCGTGAAGTCCGTGTTCTGGTTCACGGTCCGGTCCATGGTTCCTTGTTCCAGGTTTTCTGGTTTTACCCAGTTTCTGTTGTGGGCACATGTTTCTCATTTTGGGGCTGAGACATAAATACCTCTGTAAACCACAGATACCCTGCTGGACTGTCCTGTTCTCCTCCCTGTCTTTTCCCTGCTTGCCTAACTCTCTGCCTGCTCACCTAGCCTGGATACCCCGCCTGTATTGCTGAAGTCTTACTGCTGGAGCAAGACCAGAGCCTTGTTAGGTCAAAATAAGGAACTATCTTTTGTTGTTTGGAATTGTTTCTCTGTGTCTACACCTTTGTTAGGTGGGTCCGGCCATTTGCCGTCACCTAGTGTTGGGATTTGTCTCTGTGTCCTCGCCTTCACTAGGTGGGTCTAGCTGTTTGCCGCCACCTTGTGTTGGAATCTGTCTCTTCATGTTCAGTGTTCTGTGTGTGAGTCCTGGCCCTACATCCTGTTCCCAAGGAGGGGTCCTGGCTCTGTGTTATGTGTGTGAGTCCCGGCCCTACGTCCTGTTCCCAAGGAGGGGTCCCGGCTCTGTGTTATGTGTGTGATGTGTGTGAGGTGTGTGAGTCCTGACCCTACGTCCTGTTCCCAAGGAGGGGTCCCGGCTCTGTGTTATGTGTGTGAGGCGTGTGTGAGTCTTGACCCTACGTCCTGTTCCCAAGGAGGGGTCCTGGTTCTGTGTTCTGTGCTCCTGTCTCTTCTAATCCAAGGCTCTGTGCTCCTGAAGGCCCTCATCCAGTCCGTGCCTAGTCCAGTCCTATCTGAGTCCTGTCCATGTGCCTTTACCTATCCTTGTGTCTTGCCCTACCCAGGAGTTCCTCACCCAAGCCATGTCCAGTCCTGTAGCCCCGTCTTGTCCTCGCCTAGTTCTGGAGTCCAAGCCTGAGTCAAGTCCCAGGTTCTGGGTCCTTGCCCAGTCTCTGGCTCAGAGTCTGGCCTCAAGCCTCCAAGTTCAAGCCTCAAGACCCCAAGCCTGTCTCCACGCTCAAGCCTCAAGACCCCAAGCCTGTCTCCACGCTCAAGCCTCAAGACCCCAAGCCTGTCTCCACGCTCAAGCCTCAAGACCCCAGCCTCCAGTCCTGCAATCATGTCATGTCCTTGCCTAGTTCTGGAGCCCGAGGCAAGACCCAGGTTCTGAGTCCTTGTCCAGTCTCTGGCTCAGGGTCCAATCCCAAGTCAGCATTCTTGTCCCTGCTCCTTGTCTGTATTCTGTCATGTCCCTACTCTAGTCAAGTCCTGTTCTTTATACTTCAGTGTCTGTGTCTTGCATTTGGGTCCGTTCCCAGCACCCCCATTGTGACAGATATTTATGATGTATAGAAATGACCTGGACAAAAATGGAGACAGGTGAGTTAGTAAGTTTGCAGATGATACAAAGGTTAGTAGTGTTGTGGATGTCATAGGAGATTGGCAAAGAATACAATGGGATATAGATCAGTTGGAGATAAGGGTGGAGAGATGACAGATGAAGGTTAACCTGGCCAAATGTGAAGTGTAAACAACAGGAATTCTGCAGATGCTGGAAATTCAAGCAACACACATAAAAGTTGCTGGTGAACGCAGCAGGCCAGGCAGCATCTCTAGGAAGAGGTGCAGTCGACGTTTCGGGCCGAGACCCTTCGTCAGGACTAGATGAAGGTTCTCGGCTGAAACGTCGACTGCACCTCTTCCTAGAGATGCTGCCTGGCCTGCTGCGTTCACCAGCAACTTTCAAATGTGAAGTGTTGCAACTTGGCAGGTCCAATGTAGAGAGACAATGCATTATTAAGGTCGAGACCCTTAACAGTGTTGATGAGCAGAGGGAACTTGGGGTCCAAATTCATAGCTCACTGAGAGTGGCTATGCAGGTTGATAGGGTGGTTAAGAAGGCATTTGGCATGCTTGCCTTTATCAGTCAAAGCATTGAATTCAAATGTCAGGAAGTTATGTTGCAACTTGAAAAAAATCTAGATAGGCTGTATCTGGAGTATTGCATACAGTTCTGGCCACCCCATTATAGGAAGGATTCAAGAATGAAGATTCAAGACCATTTAATGTCTTTTCTAGTGCACAAGTGTAAAGGAGAACCAAATAGTTGTTATACCAGATCCAATGCAGCACCAAAAAAAACAAGATAAGGAACCCAATAGTAATAAAGAAAGATAATACATAAAAATATGTAAGATAGCATATACATATTGTAGATTAATTGTATGTCCAAACGGTGATGCAAAGCACACAAGAGTCTGTAAATAAGATGAATGACAGGAAATAAAGTAGTGATGGTTGGGGTGTATGGAGGTATTGATCAGGCTTACTACTTGGGGAAAGTAACAGTTTTTAAGTCTGGTGGTCCTGGCATAGATGCTGCGTAGCCTCCTCCCTGATGAAAGTGGGACAGACATGAGCAGGGTGGTTAGGATCTTTCACGATGCTACTATCCCATTTCCAGCACCATTCTGTTACTTGTCCTTGATGGCGGGTAGGCTGATGCTGGTGATGCATTGGGTAGTCTTGACTACCCGGTGTAGAGTCATCGTATCTGCCGCAGTGCAGTTTCTGCACCATGCAGTAATGCAGCTTATTAGGATGCTCTTTACTGTACATCTATAGAAGGCCATGACTATTAATGTGCGTCGTTTAGCTCTTTACAGCCTCCTTAGAAAATAGAGGCATAGGTGAGCTTTCTTCACTGTGTAGGATGTGTTCTAGGTCCATGAGCGGTTGTGTGAGATGTGAACTCCCAGGAGTTTGGAACTGCTTGCAGCTTCCACTGCTGTTCCATCGATGTAAAGAGAGGTGAGTGTGTTGCAAGTTCTCCTGAAGTCGATAACCATCTCCATTGTCTTGTTGACATTAACGAAGAGGTTATTTGCCTGGCACGGCCTTGAGCTCTTCTACCTCCTCTTTGTAGGCCATCTTATCAGTGTTGGTGTCATTGGCGAACTTGACAATGTTATTACTTGGGTGTTTGGCCATACAGTTGTGTGCGAGCAGAGTGCACAATAGTGGGCTCAGCGCACAGCCCTGGGGGACACCCGTGTTCTGGATGATGGAGAGGGAGGAACGGTTGTGCATCCTGATTGTCTGAGGTCTGTTGGTTAGGAAAAGGCTTCGGAGAGGACACAGAAGAGGTTTACCAGGATGCTGCCTGGATTACAGGGCATGTGCTATAACGAGCAGTTGGACAAACTTAGGTTGATTTTTCTGGAGCGGCGGAGGCTGAGGGGAGATTTGATAGAAGTTTCTAAGATTATTAAAGGTGTAGCTATAGTGGACAGACAATACCCTTTTTCCCAGGGTTGACATGTCTAATACCAGAGGGTATGCATTTATGATGAGAGGGGATAAGTTCAAAGGAGATGCAAGGGCAAGGTTTTTTACTCAGAATGTTGGGTGTCTGGAATGAGCTGCCTGGGATGGTGATAGAAGTAGATGCATTACGTATTTTTAAGAGACGTTGAGATAGGCACATGATTGTGAGTGAAATGGAAGAATATGGACATCGTGGAGGCAGAAGGGATTGGTTTAGTTGGCCGTTTGAGTACTAATTTAATTGGCTCAGCATAACATTGTGGACGGAAGGGCTTGTTCCTGTGCTGTACTGGTCTATGTCCTGATATATATTATACTGTATATATAATTTACCTTCTGCTATAAGGTGTCTGCCAATATTGGTATATTAAATAGGTCAACAATTACCTTAATTTTGCAGAAAAGCTTTCCATTCATTCATGTTACAAGCTCTCCTTCTGAAATATTTAAAATTTCAGAACACTATTAATTATGTATAAACTAATTTGTTACACACTTTCAGTGTCATTTTTTGAAAATGTGTTGTCATTTACTCCAAACTGAATGGTAATCCTTTGACTCTCAGGAGATTGGGAAGGAGTACACTGGGAAGAAGCGGCCACGTGGAATCCAAGCAGACATCTACTGTGAACCATTCTCTGATGTTTCTGTATCCCCCATGGGAAAACTAGCTGAGGTGGCACGCATGACGACTAGTTAGAATGGACAATTGTCTCTCCTGTTTTGTGAGCTGACCTCCACTGTCGTATCCTAGGTAAATTGTAGGTGCAGACAGCATTCATGGGAACGTTTACCAATAGGTGAACCTCCATATGATTCCTATGGTACAGAAGGCCCTCAATGGTGAATTGGTATCATCATCTGGTTAGTTATTCCTTACAGAAAGTTGAGGAATGCTGGTGCTTTTATCAAATACTTTCCACAAGTTTCGGTAAATGCAATGAAATGTGGAGATGCAGCTCAGCAGATACTATAAAGTTCCAGCTTTCTGTGCCCATCGACTACGTTCATGGAATTTGCTGCAGATTTCATGTTACATACCAGGGTGGTTTCTGCACCAGATGCATCAGAGGTATGTGCATTTGTCAGTTGATTGGTACTTCTAGCTCTGTTTTCTGGACACAATCATTTCCAATGAGTGAGGAGAGCTGCTCTGCAAGGCACATATTTGTCACAGCCTGCCCGGTAATACCATAGCTTCTGAGTTGGAAAGTTGTGGGATGAGTACAGAAATGAACCTAGCACTCCACAACAGTAATGAGGAAGAGCAGCACTATCATCTATTGGATGAAGTGACCGGGTCTCTGAAATGGACATTACAATGTCCTGGTCCTACTTAGGAAAAGGAAAATGAGATGTTGCATCCCTAATTTTCTCTCCAATATTTATTCTTTGGTCAATGTCACCAAAACAGATTATCTGGACAAGTTCAGTTTGAGCAAGATTGCTGTGCACGGACTTAATTGTGTCTTGCCTACATTACAACAAGTGTAATTGGTGCAGAATGAATTTGGGAGCCAGAATACAAGCATGAAGCAGGTACAATTATTTTGCACTAATGGCCAGGAATGTACAGAATATTATCCTAATGCTAAAGAGTCTATTAAAGTTCTCCCTTCTTAATCTGAAGATCCATGAGTTTGCTAAATTTCAATGATGAGAATTCCTTTCTCGTTCGTTATCTCCTTCAAAATTTAGAATTACTCTCTCAATCTAAATTTTAAATTGATGACTATATACTATTCCAGATCACATTACTTTGCCACTAAATACAATTTGCTGCAAGGATTATTATTCAATTTGATATATTTGCGCGAGCTAACTCTGATTTATTAAATAGAACGACATGTGAATTTTAATCTGTGTCAAGTATTTTGCATGTCACTGTAATTCTTTTTTGTTTCTAGGCAGTGAAATTCCTATGCTGCCTACTATGTTTTATTTATTGGCCTATTGTATATTTCACCATTTATGAACCTAACCTTCTAAGTGTAAGCATTATCAAAGCTCTCTCTCTGTCATAAGTCCTTCTGTAAAGTGCTTTGTTACCTTCAGGTGAATCCACCATTGACAGTCATTCAGGAGAAGGTATTTAACTCTTTTAAATTAGTTACTTTTTATCTCTACTATTAGGTCTATACATCAATTTGGAGAAACCTTTGGAAGCTCGGCCTTTGATTGACTATCCACAGCACTTCTTCCATTCTGTCTTCCAAAGGATCCAGATGCAGGCAGTGTCTCTTTCACTTTTATGCTGAATCCCGTCTCTCTAAAATGTCTCCCTCATCACTTGCTTCACCTGTCCAAAGTTCAAGTAAATTTATTATCAAAGTAAATTTACTACCTTGAGATGAATTTTCTTGCAGAATTTACAGGGATATGATTTCTGGAAAAAAATACGACATAAACAGGCAAAGTCTGATGGACAAACAATGTGCAGAAAAAAAGACAAACTGTGCAAATAAAAAAGTAATATTGAAAGCATGAGCTGTAAAGAAAGTGCTGTAGGCCATAGAATCAGTTCAGAATTGTGGTAAGTAAACTTACATACACTGGCTCAGGAGACCAATGATTGTAAAGGAATAACTTCCTGAATATGCTGGTGTGGTACCTAAGGTTCTGTACCTCCTGCCTGATGGTAGTAGTGAGAAGAGAGCAAACTCAGTGTATCAGTGGGATTTGCACTGGTGTGACAAGACAATTTTAGAGTCTGTCTCTTGCACAACATCATGAAAGGTAAGATCGATGTCCTCAGCCTTTGACACATAGTCTACCTTTTACTCCCTTGCTTTTGATTCTGTCATCTAACCCTGACCAGTATCTCTGCCTCAGGCAGGTATTTGGCTGCTGTAGTATCTTGTTAAACACTGGGTTTATTTTCAAGCCACAGGAGAAATACTGTTTGTGGTATAGTATGAGTATTGAATATGGCTTCTGAAAGAGCTTCATAAAAATCAAAGGAAATAAATGTCAGAAACAGAATTAAATGCATATATTAACACATCAGTTTTATTGCATTGAAGTGAGAAGCCTCATCATTGGAATATACTGTGCTGCTTCTAAATTTACTTTACTCTCATTCACCTTTCATTTAAATATATGATTCCCTTTTTCTCTTAGAACCTAGAAGAATATTCAGCCCAAGTCTATGCTGAGAGTTAGGATATTCCTATTAGACCCATTCTCATTTATAGATAGATAGATATACTTTATTAATCCTGAGGGAAATTTGGTTTCGTTACAGCCGCACCAACCAAGAATAGAGCGTAAATATAGCAATACAAAAAAAAACCACCAATCAAACAACAAAATGCAAAACCATGCCAGATGGAAAATAAGTCCAGGACCAGTCTATTGGCTCAGGGTGTCTGACCCTCCACGGGAGGAGCTGCACGTTCGATGGCCACAGGCAGGAACAACCTCCTGTGCCGCCATGTGTTGTATCACAGTGGAATATGGCCGAAGTCCAACAGTAAAAAGTTCAATACCCAGTCTGCAAACACATTCCTTGATCGTAATATACTCCAGATTGCACCATCCGTTGTTAGCCAGATCAGTAAGCACCCCAGTCCTTCACGCCGCTTACCGCTCTCAGTGCACTTCCGGTCAGGCGGAACAGTATTACCCACCAAACTCCTCTTCTCCAAAAGTCTCTGTTGTCTCGACCCGGTCCTCTTTCCTCGGCTTTGTGATCCCCCTCTGTGTATTCCTACGGATTTCAGCAGGGGTGTCTGCCGCTCTGTTTGCTAAGCCGACCGGAATTTGCTGGTCCGTGGAATACACAATGCGACCTTGCTTCTGTCCCACATGTCGGGATGTAACCATTTCCAGTGCTAAAGAAAACCCAAATAAAACTCTCTCTACCAGCGTATTAGAGAGGGTGCAGCTTTGACGTGTTACCGTGAGAAAAAAGTACAAAAAATAACGTAAATTAAAAAGTAAGAAGAAGAAAGTAAAAGAATAGATCGGAACGGCTGTACCAGGCTGCATTCACGACCGGCGCATGCGCACTATTCCCCCGTACCTTATTTTCTATTACATGCCCATCAACCTTTTCCTGATATTCCTGTCCCCTACCTATACTAGAGGTAAGATGTAGTATTCATCATACTTACTACTATGTCTTTGGGATGCAGGAGCAAACCAAACCAGCCAGGAGAGTAACGTGCAGTCAAAGAAAGAATGTGCAAACTCCACTTGGATAGCCCCTGAGCTCAGCATTGAGCCCTGTTTACGGCACCAGCAAAACTGTTACTAAACTTTGGAAAACTTTGTCAAAGGCAATGCTTTTCAGCAAATTCTCTTCCTCACTCCAAGGTAAGCCTTAAGTATGGCCTAAACACCTTGTCCAACATTACATTAGGCTCTCCCATCAACTTCATATCTATATTCTTTGTTTCTCCATAATATGGACTCACCCTGTCGATGTAACCAACCCCCACTTTATTTTCCTGACCTCAAGACCAATTTTCTGACTATCTTTGAATAAAGCACACAAAATGCTGGAGGAACTCAGCAAGTCCGGCAGCATCTATGGAAATGAAAACAGTCGACGTTTTAGGCTGAGACCCTTTATCAACCAGTTCTGAAGAATGGTCTCAGCCCGAAATGTTGACTGTTTATTCATTTTCATGACATGCTGAGTGCCTCCAGCATTTTGTATGTGCTTTTCTGGACTTCGAGCATCCACAGAATCTCTTGTGTTTTATGACTAGTTTCGAATTTTCTCCAGAGACCATCCTTTGAAAGTTTTCACAAATTTTCTTTGCTTCCCTTTATAAATATTAAGACATAAGTACTTGACTAGCACTTTCATCATCTCTCTAATATTTCCCTTCCTAGCTCAGTGTTTTATATCTAGTCATGAAACACCCCAGGACATTCTTATATATAACTGCACTATTACTTATGTGGGTTCCATCTTACAACTTCAGCAAATCAATAGAGCATATGGTGTGGATTTTATCATTGCACAGCTGTCTATAAATTATTTGCCAGAAGTACTTATTTCCATTGGCAAATCATGCAGAGAGCTCCCTTCAATATAAATTAAAGCAGCTCTTGTTCCAAAATGAAGCACAATTGTATGCTCAACAATGCAAATTAAAGCAGGTGATTTATCCTTTTGGTAGTGACTTGTAACTGTTCAATGTACTGCTATTCTGAATTTTCTAGTCGATTGTAGAGAGCCTACCCAGTGAGTAGCTGAACTAATCAGGTGTAGCAACCATGATTTAGTTAATCTCAGTTTAGACTCAAGCCTAAATGCTGATACTAACCTCAGTATCTCTGGAAATGGATTGGGGATTAACTTGACCTTTTGAGGCTGTTCACAGTCCCTCAGTTGCTGGCAGCAGGTGAGAACAGGTTTAGTTTCGAATGTGATAACTCTGATATCAGCAAGGTAACTTGTTAATATTTGCTGTGCATCCCCAGCTTGAAGGGTAGTCTCTTTGGCAACACCAAGTGATCAACTTTGGTGATCAAGGCCAGGGCATTTTGCACCTTAAAACAAAACCATGTATACCTTGACCCTTATGGTTTACTGTCGAGCTTCTCTGTGCGTTACAACTGAATGTAATGTAAGAGGGCATTCTGGGTAGATGACTTGCAAGTAAAATGAACAGCCGCACATTTGTTCCTCACCTCTCCATCTATCGCGTGTGTGTTATTCACCGCCAACCAGATTCCCAGTACTACAAACATAACAACTGGCGATGAGGTGACAAATCCTCATGCAATATTTATTGTTCTATTCCCTTCGGCAAGAAAAGTCTGTGTGCAGTGCGGCTCTGTGGCGTGGATGAGCGAAAAGAAGGTGGCCGCAGGAAACCTGGAGAGTGAAGAATCTGAGAGGAGACGATAAGAACAGGCTGTAAATAAAATAAATAAGAGCGGGAGAGAGAGACTAGATAACCTCTTTGGAATGTGACAGTGTTTGAAAATGGCAACAATGTTTGGAAGTATGGGGCCAAATAATGAAATGACAGAGCAATAGAGTTCATATACTGAAAGATTTGGATATTGTTCACTGTCAAATCAAATTGCAGATGATAGTTGTGTTTCAACTTTTCAGTCTGTGATGGGTGCAATTTCTATGGAGATGACAGCTAAAGAAGCATAGCTATTAATCACCCCCAAGTTCATAAAGTGTCTACTGACTTTAAGAATAAGATACCTATTGGAAATCAATGTCACCATTGTGGCAAAACTGGGCATTCAACAAATGAATGTTGGTATAAGGATTTAGATTGCCAAAGCTGTGGCAGAAGGGACATATTGAATATGCCTGTAAAACTGAAACGACACTGTCAACCAACAACTTTGTAATGAAGAAAAATAAATTTTGGAAAAATAAATAGAAATGTGAACTAGAGGGAGCATACACTGAATGGCTCTCACTCTGTGGTTGAAGAAACTCGGCATGTTTATCTGTTTCGGGACACAAAGGTAGTCGGATGGGGCCACAGTGATGATGTAGGTGGACATGGCTGCTGCAGTCTTGCAGGTGTCAGAGAGAGCTTACAAGGAGAAATTGCAGCACGCTGAAAACTCACCTTTTAGAAACTTCTGGAGTATCAGACTCTGAGAGTGTCAAACATTTGCTCTCCTTGCCCATCCTGAGGGATGTTCGGCCTTCGGAGCGAATAGACCATATGCTGTCACTCCTGGGAAATCACCATCCTTTATTTTTAAGAAACCTTCATGCAGCAAATGCCTGATCAAGTTTGCATAGCCTTCATTAATGCACCTGTGAAGGACTATAGGGAGCTTGCTAAAATGGCTGACAGTCTACACTCAGCCAGGCAGAGGTGCATCATTCCTCCTCATTTCCCTGCCTCCATAAGCCTAGTCAACAGGGCCTCCAACACAAGCATGTCTGAGGCTGGAAACAGGCAATGCCGGGTCTGTTCCTTTACCATGCTCAGTTTGGTAGTGCCGACTAGCTTGCGACTTTGACAGTGCCAGCACTCCGGGACATCTGAGCTCCCTGAACACCGTGGGTTCCAACGGTCAGGGTTACCTACTGTTCATCAGGGTGGCTCATCTTGCGTGACACAGGTGCTCAAGTGAGTGTGCTGCCAGAATCGCCTATTGATGAGAATTCTCATCAATATGGATGAAACCTCACTGGAGGCCCTCAGTGGCAGCAGGATCCAAACTTCTGGGGCACGACAGGCGACACTCTTCTACATGAATTCACTCACCAAGTCCACATTCTTGACTACAGTCACAAAGCAAGGGGTCAAGCACCACATTTCCACAACTGGCCCACCAGTCCGTGCTAGATATAGACTGGACCCAGAGAAGCTGGCAACTGCAAAGGCTGTGTTTGCCATCATGGAAAGGTTTGGCATTGTACGCCCCTGGGCTTCGCTTCTCCATATGGTCCATAAGTCCGATCATGGTTGCCGCCCATTTGGCGATTACTGATGCCTTAAGAGGTTCACCACCCCTGATCATTACACAGTCCCACACATCCAAGATTTTTTGGCACGTTTAGCCAGAAAGTTAATTTTTTTCTAAATCTGACTTAGTTAGGTGCCCCTGTGCTTGGAGGACATTCCCAAAATGGCTGTGATAACCCCATTTGGCCTCCTTGAGTTAATGTACATGCCATTTGGGCTGAAAAATGCAGCACAGTCTTTCCAACGGTTGATGGACTCTGTATTAAAAGACTTAGATTTTCGTTTTGTTTACCTGGACGACATACTAGTTCATCCAAGTCAAAACATGTATCACATATTCATACACTTTTCAAGTGCTTAAGCCAACACAGATTGATTACTAACCCTGCTAAATGCCAGTTTGGGTTGTCAACCATTGACTTCCTCGGCCATCACATCTCCGCAGAAGGTGTGAAATTCCGTCCATCAGAAGTATCTGCTATTATGAATTTCCCACGGCACCTACACTACTAAAAAAATACAAGAGTTTTTAGGTATGGTGAATTTCTGTCACCGCTTTATTCCGCGAGCTGATGTACTTATGCTACCCCTGCATAGTGCCCTTGAAGGCGATGCCACTAACTGAGTGCTTGACTGGTCAGTGGACATGACCAGAGCGTTTGATGACACCAAATTAGCTCTTTCCTACGCGACCCTACCGGCACAGCCGCCCTCCCAATGCACCTATAGCCATTACTACTGACACGTCAGACTGTGCTGTGGTGCTGTGTACGAAAGTTGGTCGGAGGCGTGTGGCAGCCACTTGCTTGCTTTGAGGCAATACAAACCGGGATTGACTACACTGGCATAGAAACTGACCAAGCTACTGACCCAGAGGTCCAGGCTTACTGTTACGAGTGCCAGGTAATTTTATTCCTGATGCCGGGACCACCCTGGTCACCCTCTGAACAGCATTCCGTCTTCCTTGGTAAACTCATTTCTTTTGCACCTGCTCCTACCTCCCACCATGGTGTTGATTCCAGGGTTCCTGTGG
The DNA here is from genome assembly GCF_030028105.1 of Mobula birostris. Classification (NCBI taxonomy): domain Eukaryota; kingdom Metazoa; phylum Chordata; class Chondrichthyes; order Myliobatiformes; family Myliobatidae; genus Mobula; species Mobula birostris. Next base: position 23,960,329 of record NC_092389.1, read on the forward strand.
ACATTAGTTTTCGTCTACGATGATGCATACCAGCATCCTCTTATGATGGCCTGTTCCGCGTTTTGGAACAGAGAGAAAAGACTTTTATCATCGATAATAGGGGTAAACCTGAATGTATTTTAGGAGATCACCTTAAACTGACCCACGAAGCTTTGGAATATTCTACTACCATGCATGCCCCTGCTGTCACAATATGATCATGAGTGTGCCAACACACCTCTGGACAGGCCAGAGGGACCCGCTGTTACTCTACCCATGGAACATAGGACATGAGCCGGGCAGCTCATCCGAGCTCCAGACAGACTTACAATGCCAGTTTTCGTGAGTCCTGGAAGGGAGCTTGGGTAGGGTAATGTCATGGGTGTCATGGTCCAGATCGGGGTCTCTTTAAACTTACTTTGTTTATGTTACGATCCGGACCGTTGACTCCCTGTTTCCCTTTGGTTCCCTGTTTTCCCGTGTCCCTCGGCCTTGGTGATTAGAGGCAATTTACTCTCGGCTGAGCCAGTAGTTTATAGTCTCCGGCTTTCAGCTGTTCGGGGCGAGTGCGCTTACAAAGTCACCAACGTACAGCATGCCAATGTCATCTGGCCGGAGCAAGCCTAGCCTGCGCCTGAAGCGAGTGCCGGTAATTCGCCTTTCCTCACCGGAGCAACCCTGTCAAGTTACCTCGCCAAAGCGAGCCTGCAAAGTTTCCTCACCAAGGCGGGTCCGTCAGTTAACCCGCCGGAGGGAATCAAGAACCGCTGTCTATTGTTCCCGGGCCGAGTCGAGAGCTCACCACTACCCGGAGGCTCCAAGCCGAGTCCCGGCCCTGGCGGCATCCAAGTTCCAAGTCGGGTCCTGACCCTGGCGGCATCCAAGTTCTGAGTCCAGTCCCGGCCCTGGCGGCATCCAAGTTCCGAGTCCAGTCCCGGCCCTGGCGGCATCCAAGTTCTGAGTCGAGTCCTGACCCTGGCGGCATCCAAGTTCCGAGTCGAGTCCTGACCCTGGCGGCATCCAGGTTTCGAGCAAGTCCCGACCCTGGCGGCATCCAGGTTCCAAGCCAAGTCCTGGCCCTGGCGGCATCCAAGTTCCGAGTCAAGTCCTGGCCCTGGCGGTCTGTGATTCCTGTCCTACCCCCTTATCTGAATCCCTTCTCTGTCCCTCTCATTTCTAGCCCTCGTCTGCACTTCGGTCTAGTTCTATCGCCGGAGCTAGATAGGTACTGTCTGGTGTTCTTTCGTGTTGGTCTTGTCTTGTCCTCGCTCCCGTGAGGTAAGTCTGGTCGTCTTGCCGTTGCCCCACAGGGGTCATGTCTTGTCTTGTCTTGTCCTCGTCTCCGTGGGGTAAGTCAGGCCGTCTTCCCGTTGCCTTGCGGGGGGTCACGTTTTGTCTTGTCTTGTCCTCACCTTCGTGGGATAAGTCAGGCCGTCTTGCTGTTGCCCCGCGGGGGGTCATGAGTCCCGGCCCTATGTCCTGTACCCAAGGAGGGGTCCCGACTCTGTGTTCTGTGTATGTGTTCATGGTTCCATGTACCTGCTCTCCCGAGACCTAGGCTCTGTTTTTCCATGTTCCTCCTCTCCCTATCCCATGTCATGTCCGAGCCTGGTTCTGGGGTCCGAGCCCGAGGCAAGACCCAGGTACTGGGTCCTTGCCCAGTCCCTGGCTCGGAGTCCATACCATAGCCTCTTCATGTCGCCTCTAGTTCTGGGATCCTATTCCGATTCCTAGCCCAGACCCTTAGTCCCAGCCTAGTCGTAGTCCTGAGTCCTTGTCCAGTTCACTATTCCTGCTTCTGCTTTGCTCTCCTGGTATCAAACAATAAATTCAATTTACTTAACCTCACAAGATGTGTCTTGCATTTGGGTCCACCCTTGCTCCCAATGCCCCCCCACTGTATCAATGGGTGGAAATGTACATAATTCACAACCACCCACAGTGAGTTGGGGTTCACTTTAAGATGCTGGTCTGACATGATAATGTAATTATGTGAAGTTTTTACTGCGCTTTGTGTTCTGTGTTTGGTTGAGAATAAGGGAGTTGTTACTATTTCTCTTAAACTTAAAACACCTTGGCCATTTTATTTATGAAAAACTACCATAGATCAGCAGCCGCTCTGTGTATGGGAAGGGGGAGAAAACTTTAAAATAAGGGGAGGGGAGGGATATGTTATGAATTCATGAATATTTTGACCCTTACAGGTTGCTGTCGAGCTTCCCTGTGTGTTACCACCGAACGTGATGTGAGAGGCATTCTGGGTAGATGACTTACAAGCAAAATAAGCAGCTGCACGTTTGTTTCTCACCTCTCCATTTCTCGAGTGTGTGTTATTCACGGCCAACCAGCTTCCCAGTACTACAAACATAGCATCAGAGAAGCAGAATTAGACCATTCGGTCCATTGAATCTGTTCCACCATTCCATCATGGCTGATTTATTATCCCTCTCCTGTCTTTTCCCCATAACTTTTGGTGCCCTGATTAATCAAGAACCTATCAACCTCTTCTTAAAATATACCCAATGACAGAGTCCACAACCATCTGTGGCAATGAATTCCACAGATTCACCATCTTCAGGCTAAAGAAATTCCTCCCCATCTCTGTTCTAAAGGGGAGGTCCTTCTATTCTGAGGCTGTGCCCTCTGGTCCTAGATTTCTGCACTATAGGAAATATCGTCTCCACATCCACTCTGCCTAAGCCTTTCAATATTCGATAAGTTTCAATGAGATTCCTCCCTCATTCTTCCAAACTCCAGTGAATACATGCCCAGAGCCATCGAATACTCTTTACATGTTAACCATTTCATTCCTGTGACCGTCTCCAATCCTTTCTTAGATAATGGGCCCAAACCTCTCACATTTTATTTGAGAAAGAAGCTTGCATCTTCAGTGGAATAGAAGATAAATTCAACAAAATATAACATCTTTGAAATACAGATAATTGTGATAATTCCTCCATCTGTCTTTTTTTTATTTATGGTGACTATGGGTGGAATGTTATTTCCTATTCTGAAATGCGAATGAAAGAAAAATCATTAATGGTCTTATTTGATAATAACTAATGTGCCTGTTCCCTTGTGAATACACTTCCCAGCTACAAACTATAAGCCGCAGATTAGGTGGTTGGGCAGGGGCCAGATTGAGGCAAGAAGCAGCTGCATTGGTGAGGAGACTGTGATCCTGGGACACTGATGGGAGTCAATATGCAAGGAGTGCAGTGGTGCAATAGTTCCAGATGCAGGGGGAATTGGTGAATGGAGGAGGAGGGAGCCGAGCCAGGAACTTGAGCTTTAGAGAGGAAACTATGGGAAAGAAATCCAAGTATATAATTTACTTAAGGGCAGCCAACCATATTTGAATTTGTCAGTGACAGTCTTGGGCCATCTAGGAGGTTCCCTTTAAATCACGTGAAACATAAATGGTTCCTACTGCTTTAATGTGGGTTGCTCAATACTGGTTGCTGTTACCGTGTTTGTGTACTCTGAACCTAGATGCATGGAGCAACTGCAGAAAATAAAAACTGTTGATTTTGTGATTCACATGACAGGAGTTTGATTTATCATTGATACTAAATCACGTTACACACAAATACCAGGTCCTGTGGAAGCTATTTCCAAACACCAGTTAAATAAATGAAGGTTCAGAGAAATGTGATCATACACCTGAATGTCTGTCTATGAAGGACTTCACAGGTTTTTGTGTGCTGAATGAATATCAAATGAGGAAATCCTGTAATGTTGATGTGCACAACAGGAGCGAAATTCAGATCGGTATTGTAAACATACAAAGCAGTCATGAAAGCACATTGCTTTCAGAAGCAGTGCAAAATGCGTCGACTACTGTATCATGCATTTAACTCTGTCAGTTCAAAGATGGATTCCTAGGCATGGAAATATTTACTTGTTTACTTTATACATTCATAGGAAGGATTAAGACATTTAGTTGGAATCTGTCATAAAATATGATCCAATTCATGGCTATCTTAGATGCTTTTGAAGAAATATTACAAAATGTTTGTGCTATGAAAACTAATTTGCTTAAGAATCTTTTTCGTTGATATCTTGAGAAATTTGCAGAACAATCGTGAAACTACTGAACTCCCTGCCACCACTCAGGACTCATCACATATGAAGTGCCAGTGGTGTTATAGTGTTTGCTTCTTAGCTTGTGTTGGAAATGCCTCTTATTATTCGTTGATTTATTTTAGGTAATATTACTTATGTGTTGTGTTTGAGTCATATGTACTGTGTTGTACATCTTGATCTGGAGAAACATTGTTTCATTTGGTGGTATACGGTTGAATGGCAAGGAACTTAACCATCAAACAGATAAGCAGTTTATTTTAAATTCTATATTAAAATAATTAAACATTGTTTAACAAATTTGTTTGATGTGATCCAGAAGATATGGTAAAGTTAATTGATAACGGATCAAAATTTATATGTCAAGCCAACACAAGGCACTTGTTAGTTGGGCTTATCCTTCCTCATTTACTGTCAAATTGGCTGTGAGTTGCTGACAGTAGGAGACAGAGACAGTTTCTAGAGGGCAGTTGAGACCTGAGTCAATGGGCTTGTAAATGTACACTTCCTTTACTAATCAAATTTAAGAACTGGAACTAATTTTACCCACTTTATAACTGTACACTTTGGATATTCTCCACAGTATACTAAGGAGTGTATTTTTTATTTCCTGGAAACTACTGAGGCAATCCTGAAATCCTTAGTACTAATCAACAAGCTCCAACTCCTGGGACTCTGTACCTCCTCCCGTGACTTTCTCACTGGGAGACTACAGTCATTGTAGAAATAACATCTTGTCTTCGCTGACATGCAACACTGGCGCACCCCAAGGATGCATGCCTAGCCCCCTGCTCTACTCTCTCTACATCCACAACTGTGTGGTTTGATACAGCTCAAATGCCCTCTATAAGTTTGCCAATAACACGTATTGTTGACAGAATTTCAGATGGTGATGAGAAGGCGTACAAGAGTGTGGTAGATCAGCTGGTTGAGTGGTGTTACAACAACAGCCTTGCACTCATCATCGATAAAACCAGGGAATTGAGTGTGGACTTCAGGAAGGGGATGTCGCGGGATGACACAGCAGTCCCCATCGAGGGATCAGCAGTGGAAAGTGTGAGAAGTTTCAAGTTCCTGGTGTCAGCATCTCTGAAGTTCTATCCTGAGCCTAACATATTGATACAATTACAAAGAAGGAATGACAGCAGCTTTACTTTATTCAGCATTTGAGGAGATTTAGTATGTCACCAACGATTCTTGTAAACTTCTACAGATGTACTGTGGAGAGCATTCTAAAGGTTGCACCACCATGTGGTATGGAGGGGCCACCGCACAGGATTGGAAAAAGCTGCCGAAAGTTGTAAACTCAGCCAGCTCCATCATGTGCACTAACCTCCCCAGCATCGAGGACACCTTCAAAAGGCGATGCCTCAAATTTGATTTGACACAAACAACACATTTCACTGTATGTTTTGATGTACATGTGACAAATAAAACTAATCTAATCTAAGGACCCCCATCACTCAGGACATGCCTTCATCTCATTGCTACCATCAAGGAGGAGGGGCAGGAGCCTGAAAGTACACACTCAGTGTTTTGGAAACAGCTTCTTCCCACTGCTATTAGATTTCTGAATGGACAATAAACCCATGTTCACTATGTCACTATTATTTTTGGTCCCTTTATGCCCTTCTTATTGAATTTACATTGTTATATATATTTCTTACTATAGTTATCATGTATTGCAATGTACTGCTGCCATAGAATGACATATTTCATGACATATGCCGGTGACATTAAACCTAATAACCTACTTCTGATTCTGAAAGCTTCCGGGGGGGGGGGGGGGAGGTTATGAAAGGAGTAAAATTCCTCTTGCTTCCCCCCCACCACCCCATGGTTAATCTGAGTTGCTCTCTTCAGCACATCCCAGAAATCCTGAGTGCCTAGAACTCAACCTTATCAGCAGCATATTTAAAACCATAACAAGTCATTGCAATTCCTAATAAGTAACTGTTAACTGATCTGATAGGTGTTCTACTTGAAATGTTAAACAATGCAGTGAATAAATCAAAGCAAGTTCTATTATTTCTGCCACAAGAGTTAATGTGACAGCTGTAACCAAGCTAATAAATGCTCCAGGATTCACAGACTTCAAATAGCTCTCAAACTCAATGACTCTAAAATGCTATTTAGAATAATTACTTTACACACTGCTCTACTAAGAGTGAATGCAACACAAGCCTCTAAAATAATAGTTCCAAGCTACAGAACATGATATTAAACACTCCTATGAGTCATATGTGACAATATTGTTTTTCTTTATAAATGCAGGACTAAGTATCTCACTGTTCTTTGCAGTGGGCTTAGTCCTCAAGCAGTTAAATCTTCCAAATTCCATTAAGATCAATCAAGGAAAATGGAAGTATTGTAAAAATGATGGACTGTAAGATTATTGTCAAAAGGACCTGCATTTCATTTCAAAATCCCTTCCTCAGTTGCTGCCTAGCTTGCTGAGTTTTTGCAATCGGCTGGAGGAAATCAAAGGGTTCAGTAGCACTTGAGGGAGGAAAAGAATTGCCAATGATTCCAATTGAAAACTTGCATCGGGACTGGGAGTGGAGAGGGGAGATGGCCAGTATAAAGGGCGGAAGGGGAGTTGGTGACACCAAGGTCCAATGTGATTGGTGGACTGAGAAGGAGTGGAAGATGACAAACTGGTTAGGCAAGTGAGGGGAGGGGAAGGAAGGTGGAGTTTGGAGACATTTCTCCTACGAGTCTAATGGGATCATCTACTACATCCAGTGCTTCCAGTGCAGCCTCATCTACATCAATATGACTCGATGTAGATCTAAAAGGTGATTCTAGATCGACGTAGAATCACCTTATTCTGATTTTTTTTTCACCCTTCCTTTCCAATCCTGATAAAGGGTCTTGACCTGAAATATCAACTGTTTACTCCACTCCATAGGTGCTGCCTGACTTACTGCATCCCTCCAGCACTTTGTGATGCTCAAGTTTCCCAGCATCTGCAGAATCTTTCGTGTTGGGAGAAAGTGATGGGTCAATGATCAATTGAGAAAGACAAAAAGAGAGAAATAATGCAAGGTAGATGAGGGGAGTGTGAATGTTGGAGACAGCTGCTGGAGGGAGATAAGTGAGAACAAAAAGGAATCTGGTAAGTAAAGTTGCTGATAATGGGAACCTCTAGGCCAGGAGTGAATGGCAGCTGGAACTGGAATCAGATCTGGAGCAGCAGTTTTCAATCTTCACACACCTCTCCTGCACTTCACTTTATCTGTCTCATACTTTTCTACATCTCTCCTTGTCTGCCTCCATCTATCATCCACCTGCCACTGTTTCTCCACTTCCCTCCCTACCCGGTGCAACCTACCTGTTGTCTTACACTCCTCCTTTGTCCACCAATCACCTGACTCATGAACTACCTTTTTATTATTGGAATTGATGTGATCCCTGCTGAGGTACTGATTACCCTCAATTGATTCCATTTTGTGGACTGTGTGGTTTTGCACATTGACTACCAAGCACCTGACATAGGCACCATATTTTAAGCTCTGTTACCAAGCCAACAAAGCAAAATATCCCAATTATATTCTTGAAACCTCCCTGAGAAAATGCCCCATTCCACTGATTCCAGGGACTTACTGGCCTATAACCACTCAAAATGGAGAATGAACTTTCAGGATGGCATTGACAGACACCCCTGCATACAGTATACATAAGAAGGAATGTGTCATCTTACACAGGGTACACAGCCAGTGCCTCTTTCCTTATCTGAAGAAGAGTCTGTGATTCCCACATTGGCCTGAACAGTAAACTGAAAACCCACAAAATCCAAGTGGAAGTCATTTTCCTTGATTCTGAAGCACAGCATATGAAGATTAAGGTAATAAAGGTCCTCCATAGGTTAGGGCAGAGTTCTGTATCTATGAACTGTCTGAAACCAGAACTCAAATGTGACTGTGAACTACACCCTCACCCAGCAGAAGATGCCTGCAACAACTACAAAATCCATCTGAACAGGCTTCCAAATTCATATGCTAGGTACTTGTAAACTAAGAAGTGCCTCTTTTGCCAAACTTGAGTGATCTTTTTCAGGTGATTCAGAAAACATGATGAACCCTGCATAGAAAAGTTCACACCCTTTTGCTATGATAGCTTCTCTGGAAAGGAGTGAAAAGGGAAGGCACAAATGTTCTTAAAGCTAGAATGCTCATTAAATAAGATAACGATAATCAGGATTTACCTCAGCAGAGCTTCCTAATTACAAGGAGAACATTACTTGAATATAATGAAAGGAATTGAAATGGACACTTGACTCTTAAAATGTAACCAAACTGCACAATAATGGCCATAAAACCTATTGAAGAAAATACACAACCTTGATGTTAAGTGCTCTCATTGTCAAGTTTATTTGATAATTTTGTAAAAATTAACAAGTGCCTCTCTTATTGCTATAAAATTGGAAGCAGCCAGCTGGTGATTGATGAGATGTATGAGACAGTAACAAATAGAATTAAAGGCTTCTTGGAATAAATTATGCTACTTTAGATAAAGTGCAGTGTACACTCTAAAATAATAAACTAAATTGTATGCATAAAGCATTCTCTGAGATGTTACACAGACCCTTGGCAAACATCTAGAAACAGTACTGGTCAACTGGGAATATCAACTGCAGTCGCCAAGCAGATGTGAAGAAGAAAAAAGATGAAGAGATATCAAAGCAGAAAGAAAGTAGTGAGTAAAAGGAAATGAGAGAGGTGGTGAGGTAAGGTAACAAACAAAGCTCAGAGGAAATTGATGGAGGAGCACAGGGATACCAGTAGAGAAATCAGAAGTAGCACTGCAGTAAGGAACAGTTATAAACATTGCTGTGGTTGTAAAGCAAACTGTCCCTGGATGCACTGAGCAATTAAGTAATGAGATGTAGAGGCAAAATGGGAATTGTTCCAAAAACAATTACACTGTTTCTAAGGATTACAAACCAACATTGATACCTAAAAGTGTACAGGGAAACCAACCAGAAATAGGAAAACAAGGATCTACATTTATATGATGCCTTTCACAACCTCAGGATATTCCAAAGTGTTTCACATCTAATTAAACACACCAATGTTAGCTGAATATGTAATGCAGGTAAATGTGCATACAGAGCAAGGGCCCATAAACAGAAATGGGACCAAGTTTCATGTCAGGCATAAATGGCTGTAATGACTCCAGGAGGAACTCTCTTGGTCTTCAAAATCAATTAAACTGAAGTGCGTTTGGAAAAAAAAACAATCTAGTAAATACATTGAGCCTTGAACTGCTTTTGAATTAGTATATTGAAATAGATTATAAAACCAAATAAATGATGCAGAGTAAAAAATTGAAAGCCTGTAATTTAATTTCTGATGGCAATCCAGAACCTTTCCAAGCCTTAGTTGAATTACAAGTATTTTCTTTATTTTAACTTGGTTAAGGTAGTAAAGCTATTTTGAAGCTCTCATTAATTTGAGGAGATTACAGTAAAATATCTCCAGCAAGTGGATGAGGTCTTCTATATTTCATAGAAATATGAATCATTTTGACATCTGTTTCCAAAAGCACACTTGCAATTAATTGTGTTTTCCTGTTGACGTTTTTCCTCTTGCAATGTTTAATCAGTTCTGTTTCTAGTTTATCTGCTATTTCCTCCTCCATCCCCTTCGAACTCCTCTATCCCACAGAATCTACTTCTTACTTGCTTGACCCATTCTCATTAAGCTGCTATCCATTTTTTGTCTTTCTTTTAGCCCCAGTATTCAGTGATGAAGTGCTTCTCTTTCTATATACCCCGTGTTCCCATTGACTCTTCTTTTCCTGTGAATCAGTTGACTGATATTCATATTCAATCTTTTTAAGATCTTAGCCCTTCCTTTCTCTGTAACCTTCTCTACCATATAATGATCAGAGATCATTGTGTTTCTCAAATTGGTTATTTACTGATTTCCTGGAAAATACAGGGATTCTGAAAAATTCTCTGCAAATCTTACCACCATTCGGATAGTTAACTTCATTGACCAAATTCATAGTCAACCCTTCAAATGACATTCTCAGTGTTTTGCTTGATAATCCCTGTTTGAAGCAATTTTTTTAATCTGTCAAGGTCACTTTATGAACTTAAGCTGTTAGTAGCATCATGTGGTCATTTTCAACTGGTGATTGGCCTCACTACTCCAGCACATCAAGATCTAAATCTCCAGAAATTTATTGCACGGGGAGAAATTTTAACCAAACATGTCCATGCTACCTATGAAGGAACTGACCCCATTTTCAATATTTTTACAGCCATTGGCTACTGCATAACAAGTCCATATCTAAGCACAATTTTGCAAATCTCTTCATCACTCTCTCACATATCCAACACCACTTAGGTGAGAGTACTTTTTTCCTTCATCCTCCTCTAATCTTTTTACCTCAACTCTGTGGCACCTGTTTTTATTGCTTTCTGATATTTTTAATTCACTTCAAACTTCTCATAATTAGATACACATTGATTAAATTAAATCCAAAAATACACTTTTCCAAAGAAAACAACCTAGATAAGCTTTACAATTATATTAAAAAATCCAGACTGTCTTGTAATTTGCTGCCTAAATTGAGAGCATTACTAAAGCTGATGCCTACCTCATGTTTTATGTTTCTATTGTATCTTACTTAATCTTAATTTTAGTTAAGTTTTGATTGATAACAGGAAGTATCCAATCGAGCGCCCTTGTAACTGCCTTATCTACCTGAATTCCTATCTTCAGAGATTTGTAGATATGCACTTTAAGATTCCTCTGTCCCCTTACGCTTCTTAGTATCAAGACATTCATTGGAAATACTGTATGGTTTTCTCTTGACCTTCTATTTATCACCTTTTGCTCACCTGACCAGTCAATTGTTACCTACTTGCAATTTATCATTTTCTTTTTCATCGTAAAGTTGTTATTGGTATTATCTGCAATCCTCTTTACCATCCCCCTACAATTAACACCACACCACTAATAGAATTTCTGAAAAGCAAACAAATCTACAGAGTTCCTTTGCAAAACCCCTTCTAGGCACATAAACTTCAATAGCCTTTATCTTTTGCTTTCCACTATTAGCCAATTTTGATCAATTTGCTATTTTCCTTTGGAAGTTCCAATACTTTTACCTTTGATTAAATTGAACTGTTCTGTGGGTATAACAGAACATTTTTATGTTTATTTAGACTGCTATCAATGCTTAATATCAAATAATGATGAGATGGGATACAGAAAGGAAATAGAAAGCTGAGTGGCATGGTATCAAAAGTTGAAAGTAATTATCAAAGTACATATAGTACAATACTGTGTAAAAGTCTTAGGTATATATATATATATATATATATATATATATATATCTAGGGTGCCTAAGACTTTTGCACAGTATTGTATATGTGACAAATACTACCTTGTGATTCATTTTCTTGCATGTATTTACAGGAAAATAAAGAAAATGCATTATTATTTCACAAAAAGCTATACACAAGAAGACAACAACTCACAAGCTACCAATGTGCAAAAGAAGATACTCAGTGCAAATAAAAAAAAAGACAATACGGAGAACTAGAGTTGCAAAGCATCCTTGAAAGTTAATTTGTAGGTTGCAAAATCAGTTCAGAGCAGTAGTGATTGAGGTTATCCATGCTGGTTCAGGAGCCTGAAACTTGAAGGGTAATAACTTTCTGAACTTGGTGGTGTGGGACCCAAGGCTCCTGTACCTCCTGCTTGATGGTACTAATGAGAAGAGGGCATAGCCTGGATGGTGAGGGTCCCTTGATAATGGATGCTAGTTCTGGCATTTCTATACCATGCTATGATGTTAACAGTTAGGATACTCTCCACTGTGCAACTACAGAAGTTTGTGAAAGTCATGACAACTTTTCCCTCAATATAATCAAAATAAAAAAGCTGGTCATTGAAGTTCAGAAGAGAGAAACTCTCCTGTTTACATCAATGGTGCTGAAAAAGTTGAAAGTTTCAAGCTCCTAGGAGTGAACATCACCGCGAGACCGCCCTGGCCCTAATACCTTAAGAGGCTAAGTAATATGGCTCAACTCCTACGATTCTTGTTATATTTTTTAACTTCAAAGCATAAAACTAATTGAAGGAAAAAGCACAAAGCCGGGAGATAACTCATATACATTTATTTTTACTTTAAGCAAGGTGCATGCATATGACAAAGTGTAATGATGACGTATTACATTCACGCATATTGTACATATAACCATAATGAACTGTATAAGCATCAAAGGATGCTTAATCAAACAATATATTTACAATATTACACAAATATTACTGAAATATTAAATACGCAACAGCTTTCACCAATTTTTATCGATGCTCCATAGAAAGCATCCAATCCAGATGCATCTTGGCTTGGTATGGCAACTGCTCTGCCCGTGACTGCTTGAAACTGCAGAGAGTTGTGGAACATCTCTACACATCACAGAAACCAGTCTCCCCTCCTTGGACTCTGTCTACATTTCTCGCTGCATTGGTAAAGCACCCAAAATAATCAAAGACCCCACTCACTATAGATATCCTCTCTTCTCTCTACCTCCACCCCCCATCAGGCTGAAGATACAAAAGCCTGAAAGCACGTACTATCAGACAGCTTCCATCCCGCTGTTACAATAATATTGAATTGCCCCCTAGTTCACTAACATGGACTCTTGGCCTCACACTCTACCTCATTATGGTCTTGCATTTTATTGACCGACTGCACTACACTTTCTCTCTACCTGTAACACTTCATTCTGCATTTTATTATTGTTTTACCTTGTTCTTCCTCAATGCACCATTGGATGGCATGCAAAACAAAGATTTGCACTCATCTCATTGACAATAATAAACCAATTTACCAACTTACCAATTCTTATCTATCTTCCCCATTACCTCCTGGAAATATTCAATATTGACAGTCTTTCTTTGGAACATCAATGCTGACTGTCTTTGATTAAGATGTTCTACACCGTCTGCATGTTAATGCCATGGACCCATCAATGCTACAGCACAACATAGATTTCCTAGCCCATCAATGCCTTTGTTGGGCAATCCAAAACTAATCTCACTGCCTCTGCAGCACTATATATTCCCTGCTTCAAATACAAACCTATTTTTTCTCCTGAAAGTATGTACGTAGTTATCTGTTCCCTTGTAGAAAAAAATAATTGAAGTAGTATCACTTCAAGATTATCGAAATTGAAATCGGTGATACATTTACCTGAGAAACCTCAGTTATATATACATGTATTAAACATATTATAAAATTTAAGACTAGACTTGACTACCCTTTGTAAAGCATTTGTCACCTTGACAGCTTAAGAGTTGGAAAACCCTTAGTAATATTGATTCATTCATCTGATAGATGTTCTGTCATGATCTTAATGTTCCCAAATACAGTAGATGTAGTCCCAGTGCACACCAACAATGTAGTCTGATGAATCCTCCACAGATAGGATACGTGAGTAGCCCACATTTCTGAGGAGCTTGTAATGTCTTCAATATATGTCAATCTTAGAGACAGATGATGGTAAAGGTGCTTTACTTTCTGATACCTGCCTTGTCAGGAAACATATGATCTCAATTTGATGTTTCACAATGAATAGAGGCATCAGGTTCAGCCTTGTTACATTGACACTTCATCAGAATTGTCAGACATTGCAGAGCACAATTACAGAAGCACTTTGGGCCAGAGTACCTAAGACTACATGAGATTGCATGAATAGCCCTGTGTCAGAGTACTTCAACACGGCCAATAGTTACTGGTAATTAGTGCTTCAATTGTTCTTCATTCCAAGGGCATGTGTTTTAGACCCAGCATCTTTTTTTTCTGTCTACCACCTTCCAAGTGTTCTTCAGTTGAAGTATTATTTACATTAAGGAGATGAAAATGTGGGATCTGTTCATTCAGGAAACTCCTTGACTATTCACAAATTTTAAAATTTTGATGACCCTTTAAAATTCAATTTTTCCAGGACAGCTCCAGTAACAACAAATTACAATTAAAGGGCAATCATAACGCAGTAAAAGATATCAAACTGCTTTGCAGTAGATTTAGCAAAAAATGGTGTAACTAAACTGCAGAGAGCTGTGACACATGGCTCAGCACATCACAGGAACCAGCCTCCTCTTTATGGACTTTATCTTTAATTCTTACTGCCTTGGTAGAGTGGTCAGCATAATCAAAGACCTCACTCACCATGAGCGTTCTCTTTTCTCCCCTCTCCCATCAGGCGGAAGATTTAAAAGCCTGAAAGTACATTCCACCAGGCTCAAAGAAATCTTCTATCGCACTGTTATCAGACTCCTAAATGGACTTGTTGTAAAATAAAATGGATTCTTGGCCTTACAATCTACCTTGTTATGATTTTGCACTTTGTCACTTACCTACAATGCACTCTTTCTGTAGCTGTTACACTTTATTCTTTATTGTTATTGTTTTATTTTATTCTAGCTCAATGCACTGTATAATAATTTGATCAGTATGACCAGTATGCAATATAAGCTTTTCACCGTACATTATATATGGCAGTATTAAAACAATAACCCAATAAACTATATAAGGACACGTCAGAAGAAAAACCTTTGTTGTAGATGGGCAGCACGGTGGCATAGTGGCTAGCACAATGCTTTACAATATAGGCAACGCAGGTTCAATTCCTGCTGCTGCCTGTAAGGAGTCTGTAAGGACCGTGTGGGTTTCCTCCAGGTGCTCCAGTTTCCTCCCACAGTCCAAAGGTGTACTGGTTGGTAGGTTAATTGGTCATTGTAAATTGCCCTATGATTAGGCTAGGATTATATCAGGTGATTGTTGGGCAGTGTGGTCCAATAAATAAATAAATAAATAAATAAATAACAATAAACACTTCAATAAGGAAAGAGAGGCAGCCTGGAAGAAGAGTCTAGGTGGAATTACAGAATTAGTTCCTAGGCAGATGAAGAAACGGTTGTCAAAAATGAAGCACTGATGATCAGTAAGAGACCAGAACTAGAGAAGGGTTGAGCGCATGATGATTTGTAAAGCTGTACTTGGTAATGTTGAGACTTACAAAGAAGTATGAGAACTTTGAGGTATAAGGGACTCTGGATAGAGGTAGTACCTTTGATGTCTGGCATGCTGCTCCCTACTAGACAGGGTGGACAGGCATCACTGGTCCTCACCCATCTCCTAAATCTCTCATGTGTTGGCTCCAAACGCCATACCCCGGTAAACCGCTTCAGCTGGTGGGCTAAACCACGTGAGGGGGTGGTGTTAACGCCGCACCACTGGGCGAAAGACTTCCATGATGAAGTCTCCGGCCGGGACGGAAAGGTTCTCAGATGAACTATAATGGCCACGTGTTCATGACCAAGGTGAGCCACCTAGTTGGAGGAGATCGGCTGTGGTCAAACCTGGAGAGGGATGGGTTCCGACAGGTTTCAGATGCCCAAGATGAGCACACCAAACTGGTGCAAAGTTTGTCATGACAGTGCCCCAATGACTCTACCAGGAGTTAAGGGCACAAGAAGAAGAAGAAGAACTTTAATCTGTCAGTGTTGCTGGATTGGCAGCTGCGGTAGATTTGTGAACAGAGTGACTATGTTACAAAGAGGAAGATACAAATAGACAAGGAGGGATGTGGTTCATTTTACAAAAGGTGCAAGATGATAACCTGGTGACCTATATACATCAAAACTAAGAAAGCCTTGAAAACGTGAACACGATTGGCAATATGGAGGCTGAAATATAACTTTTGTATTTCATGCATATCTTTGATATGTCTGGAATTCATCTGTGAGTTTTTATTATCAGGGTGTTATGCCATTAACTATGCAAAATTAATAGTTTAGCATTTTGCCAGAATGGTAGACAATGTGAATTTCAGAAAATTGTGCTGAAAGCAGTCATTCATGATTCCTTTTGTGGAATAAATTGATTGTAGCTGTACTAATTTACAGAAAGCTAATTCATTGAACGAACACCTCCACTCCATCCACCAAAAGCGGAACTTCCCAGTGGCCAAACATTTTAATTCCCATTCACATTCCAACATGTCAGTCCATTGCATCCTCTTGTGCCAAGATTAGGCCACACTCAGGGTGGAAGAGCAACATCTTATATTCCATCTGGATAGCCTCCAACCTGATACCATGAATATTGTTCTCTCCTTCCAGTAAAAAATATTTCCCTTCCCCTCCCCTCTTCTTCTATTCCCCACTCTGGCCTCTTACCTCTTCTCAGCTGCCTATCACCTCCCCCTGGGTCCCTTCTCCCCTTTCTCCTATGGCCCACTCTCCTCTCCTATCAGATTCCTTCTTCTCCAGTCCTTTATGCCATTGGCTTCACCTATCACCTAGCTATCCTCCTTCCCCTCCCCCCTCTTTTTTATTCTGGCATCTTCCCTGTTCCTTTCCAGTCCTGCAGAAGGGTCTCGGCCCAAAACGTCAACTGGTTATTCATTTTCACGCTGCCTGACCCACTGAGTCTCTCCAGCAATTTTGTGTGTGGCCTTGGATTTCCAGCATCTGCACTTTCCTGAGTTTAAGTATTGCTTGTTTCTTGATAGCAGTCCTTGCTTCTCTTACTGATAACATATGGACTGTGAAACTAATAAATCTCTCTGTGTTTAAAACAAGGCTCAGCAATCTGAAGCAGGAAAACGAGAGAATCATTTAGTTTTGCAGCAGTTCATGATCTGCTAATGCTTCCAGCTTCATTTTATTTTTGGATACCATCAACAGGAGTAACATTGTCCTGTTCAGTAGCTCTGCATACATTGATTAGAAACAGAAGAGAACCTCTAGTATTGACCTCGTGCATTCTCGATGTTTGCTATTGACAACCCATGTTTAAGGCCTGAAAGAGAATAGTGAATGCTAGCCCAGCAATAAGAAATACATCAGTTACTAGTTCCAAAAAACATGTTTATCTGATAGATTCTGAGATCTAATGAGAATCTGTTCCATCTTTTGGCTTAAATTGGTATCTCTTTTGGAGGGGAGCAATTGTCCACTAGAAATTCTACAAAGCACATTAAATTGTACAGAAACACCAGGCCACTCAACACATGCTCACATTTAGATTCAGATTCACATTAGCTTATTGTCAAAAACACCAGGACGCAAAGGAATTCCTTGCTCACATGAAGTTCACAGAGTAAATAGTATTAAGGTTATTTGTTTTCGCAATGTTCAGGATTTAACCCATCCTTCTTCATCGAGCCAGGTGACGCCACAAACTAAGGCCTCATTCCAGGAAGTTTGGTCATGTCCGTTGCCTGTGGACAGATCTTCTGCCCTGGTGGTAGAAGTTCTTCCAGGATACTACCTTGTTTCACCATAAAGTCTTGACATCCTGTGCTGGGACCTGCCTAATAGAACAGGCACCTCTTGCTGCACCACTAAATTATGTAACTGCACCTGCACTGTTCTAGAGGTCTTCTCTAGATGATCAACACAATCTTTGGCAGGCATCCTTGCTGTGGATTGAGAGATCAGTCCACTGACCCTGTCTAAGTTTAACTTTGAACATATATAGCAGTTTGATTGTAATCAGCAGGCAAATAGAAAATCAGCAATTTTAGTTGATTTGGAAGATGATGGTGGGCCCCTGCACTTCTCTGGTGAAAATTCTCCCACAATGCTGTTCGGAGTGACAGACCCAGTGATGAAGAATATCAATTTAAAAGTTGAAAGTAAATTAATAATCACCATATACCAGTGGTCCCCAACCTCCGGGCCACGAAGCATGCAGCGGTCCAGCGGTAGCCAGAATGCACCCAGCACATCTATAAGAAGAAAGCCGAAATAAACAAGCTAATTGATTAGGTGCCGCCCAGCATGTAAGTGCCGGCCCAGATCAAAGGTGACGCAATCGGCAATCACCTCTGATCTGGGCTGACATTTATGTGCTGGGCGGCACCTAATTAATTAGCTTGTTTATTTCGGCTTTTTTCTTAAAGAAGTGCTGGGTGCATTCCGGCTACTGCTACACCCTGCATGCTTCGCAGCCCGGAGGTTGGGGACCACTGCCATATACTATGCTGAGATTAATTTTCTTGCATGCATTCACGGTTAATAATAAGAAATGCAAATGAATCAATGAAAAATCTGCATCAAACAAAGACGGATAAGCAACTAATGTGCACAAGACAGCAAAAATAAAATATAATAATAAATAAATATTGAGAAGGTGAATTACAGAGTCTTTGAAAGTTAGTCCACAGGTTGTGGAGTTGTAGAAAAGTACAGCATTGAAACCAGCTCTTCGGCCCATCTAGTCCATGCTTCACCTGCACCCAGACTAGAGCTCACCATACCCCTGCCAATCTTGTACCTATCCAAACTTCTCTGAAATGCTGAAGTCAAGCTCGCATGCAGCACTTGCACTGGAAGCTCATTCCACAATCTCAAGATTCTCTGAGTGAAGAAGTTTCCTCTTATGTTCCCCTTAAACATTTCACAATTCACACTTAACCCATGTCCTCTCGTTGTAGTTTCAGCCATCCTCAGTGGAAAAATCTTACTTGCATTTGCCCTATCTATACCCATCATAGTTTTTCATACCTCTATCAAGTCTCCAGTCAATTATCTTTATCCCAAGAAATAAAGTCCTAACTTAATCAATCTTTGCTTATAACTCAGGTCTTCCAGTCCCAGCAACATCCTTGTAAATTTGCTCTGTATTCTTTCAACCTTACTTACATCTTTCCCGTAGGTAGGTGACCAAAACTGCACACAATACTCCAAACTATGCCTCACCAGCATCTTTTACAACTTCAACATAACATCCTATCTCCTTTACCCAATACTTTTGTCAGTACCTCCAGTTGAACTCTGTCTTTTTGTGTGTTCCCCCCCTAGCTGTCAGTCTGTGGTTTTGTATTTCCATGTGCTCTTGTTTGTTTTCATGTCCCATGTGCTCCTGTCCCCGCTCCTGCTCTGCTCCGGTCCCTGTATTACTGAGTACTCTGTCTCTCACCTGTTTCTCATTATTACCTATTTTGCTGCCACCTGTGTCTCATTGTGCTCCACCTATCATCTGCCTCGCTGTTTATTGCTCAGTGTATTTCAGTCCTGTGTTTGCACCTGCCTGTGCCAGTGAATTTTCCTGAGCCTTTCCAGTACTGACCAACTGATCTCTGGTTTTTGGATTTCTCTGGATGTTTTGATCTCTGCCTGAACTTTGACTCAGACTTTGTTTGCACTTTGGGATTTGTTACTCAATTAATATCATTGTGTGCACAGTACTGAGTCTGTGATTGGATCTGTACTCCAGTGTCCTGACAGTACAATCTGGCCAGAATGGATCTAGCAGACCCTGGTTGCCTGAGAGCTGCCCTGGAACAACAGGGAGTGGTGCTGGGGAGACACCAGAACCAGCTGGACTTTGTTCAGGACAGTGGAGTCGCTTTCTGCCAATGTAGCTGATTTTGTGGCTCAGATTCAGTCATTCCAGCTGTCCCAGAGCACCCATCAACATTCTGCCACTGCATCTTCCGCCCTGCCCTCTGTGCCTTTGCAAGCCCCTCCTGTCCAGGAGCCCCGTTTGCCTTCTCCATTAAAGTACTCAGGTGAGCCCGGTACCTGCCGCTCTTTTCTTTCCCAGTGCACCCTCATTTTTGAATTGCAACCAACAACCTTTCCAACTGATTGAGCCAAGGTGGCCTATGTCATCACTCAACTGTCTAGTCGGGCGAGAGAATGAGGAACAGCTGGCTGGGAGGCACGCTCACCTTTCTGCATCAGTTTTCAGTTATCTTCTGAGGAGATGGGAAAAGTGCTTTATCGCTCCAAACATGGGAGAGACGCTGCCTGTGAAGTGCTGCACATGCACCAGAGGCGCAGATCTGTGTCAGATTACGCCGTAGAGTTCCGGACCCTAGCTACCTCTAGTGGCTGGAACTTGGAGGCACAGTATGATACCTTCCTGAATGGCCTCTCCAAAGACATCAAAGATGAGCTGGTCACCCAGGACCCTCCTGTCACCTTTGAAGCCCTGGTGGATTTGGCCATCTGTATTGATGTTCATTTTCAGCAGTGCCACAGAGGGAGGGGTTCCAGAGGGTCCCTGGGGGCACTGGGTGAGTTCCAAGCTCCTCGTCAGTCTACATTGCCCTGCCGTTTGCCTCCATCTACAATTCCTGTTCCAGAGCCCGAAGCTATGAAGGCTGACTGTACTTGCCTGATGTTGACTGATGTGATAAAGGTAAATCAGCACCTGTTCCTGTCTGTACTGTGGCCAACCAGACCACTTCATCTCCACCTGCCCTGCAAAAGCCAAGCACTCACCAGTAGGATGAGGAGTAATGGTGAGCATGACCCCTGTCCAGCCCTCCTTGACACCACTCATTCTATACCTGCTTCTCTGGAGTGGGGTGTCTTGGTTAATTCTGGTGCGGAGGGGTGTTTTATCAATTCCAGCTTGGCTGCCCAGTGGGGATTACCTGTGTCTGCTCTCCAGTCACCATTGGTGGCCAACACCTTGAATGGTCAGAGACTAGCTGACATCATCCATGTTATGGCCCCGGTGAGTCTCAGTTTATCTGGCAACCATCATGAACAGTTAACCCTTTATGTTATTGACTCTCCTCAAGATCCCATTGTCCTAGGCCATCCCTGGTTAGTTAAACATAACCCCCACATTGACTGGCTCAGTTACAAGATTGTAGGCTGGAGCCCATTCTGTCACTCCCACTGCCTCCGTCATGCTCAGATCTCCCTGTCTCCAAGCCCAGATTCTCTTCTCTTCACCCCCGCCCAAGGAATTTCCAGAGCTTGGTGCCATCACTCCCGAGTACATGGACCTCAAGGTTGTGTTTAGCAAGTTACCACCTCAGCCTCCATGTTATTGCGCCATTGACCTCTCGGCTGGCACATCTACCCCAAGGGGCTGCCTGTATTCACTGTCCATACAAGAAACAGAAGCCATGAGTAAGTACATTCAAGAGTCTCTGGCTACAAGCATCATCTGGCTGTCTTCCTCCCCTGCTGGTGCCAGTTTTTTTCCCTTTGTTGGAAAGAAGGACACCTCCTTGAGTCCATGCATTGATTACTGGGGACTGAATGAAGTCATTGTTAAGAATCGTTGCCCTCTTCTGCACATGAGCTCGGCATTTGAACTACTGCAAGGTGCCTCAGTTTTCACCAAGCTTGATCTCTGTAACATCTACCATTTTGTCTGCATCCGTGAAGGGAACGAGTGGAAGACGTCCTTCAACACTGCCTCAAGCCATTACGAGTATCTGGTCATGCTATTTGGTCTCACCAATGCCCCCGCCATCTTCCAAGCCCTGGTAAATGATGTTCTCAGGGACATGCTGAACTAATTTGTCTTTGTGCATCTCGATGACATTTATTTATTTATTTAGTCCCTTGCTGAACATACAGGTCACGTCTGCAGAGTTCTCCAGCGCCTTCTGGAGAACCAGCTCTTTGTGAAGGCTGAGAAATGTGAGTTTCATTGCAATATGGTCTCCTTCCTGGGGTGTGTAATTTCAGGCAGTTCCATTCAGATGGGCCAACAGAAGGTCAAGACGGTGGCCGAATGCAGCCCCTCGTCAATGCCTCACTAACCGTGTTTATCCTGTCACCCTGGAACCAAGCGTACTCAGGCCTTCATCAGTCAGCGGTTCTTTTGGCCCTCCATGGGAGATGACATCTGCAACTTCGTCTCAACCTGTTCGGTCTGTGCTCAAGGCAAGCACTCTAACTGATCACCCACTGGTCTGTTACAACCCCTGTCTATCCCCAAGAGACCCTGGTCCCATGTTGCCCTGGATTTTGTCACCGGTCTTCCCCCATCAGATGATAACACCACCATTCTCATAGTAGTTGATCGTTTCTCCAAGTCTGTACACTTTATTCCTTTACCTAAACTCCCCTCTGCCAAAGAACCAGCCACATTACTAGTACTACAGGTGTTTAAATTACATGTTCACCTGTAGATATTGTCAGAGAGGGGTTCTCAATTCATTCAGCTTCTGGAGGGCATTCTGTAATCTTCTGTGTGCCTCTCTGTCTGTCTTCAGGATTCCACCCACAGACCAATGGCCAGACTGAGCGGGCCAACCGGCAGCTAGAGACTGTATTGCAGTGTCTGGTCTCCCAGAACCCCTCTCCGCGGAGTCAGCAGCTACCCTGGGCCGAGTACACCATAAACTCTCATCCGTCCTCATCTACCAGTCTGCCCCCCTTCGAGTACTGCCTTGGCTACCAACCTCCAATGTTTCCTGCCCAGAGGAGGAGGTTGGTGTTCCATCTGCCTTGGCTTTCATCCGTTGTTGTCAGTGGACGTGGAGGTGCACTCGCTCTGCTCTTCTCCGTGCCTCTGCTAGGATCAAGTGTCAAGCTACCCAAGGTCCCACGTTACCACCAGAGACAGCATGTGTGGCTTTCAACCTGAGACGTGCCCCTCAAGGTGGATTCCCACAAGCTCGCCCACCCCTCCCCCCCACACTTCATCGGCCTCCTTCCCATTGTTGGTCATCAGCCCTGCTACCACCCACCTCAAGCTCCCCTCCACTCTGCCGCGTTTATCCTACCTTCCATGTGTCCCGCATCAAGCCTTTCATGAGCAAGGCACCCACCCAGTGTCCTGTCCCCAAACTCTCCCTCCACCACGGCTCATCGATGGGTCAGAGGCCTTCATGGTGCTTCAACTGCTGGGGCAGTGGCCTCCAGTACCTTGTGGACTGGGAGGGCTACGGT
Organism: Mobula birostris; assembly: GCF_030028105.1. NCBI lineage: Eukaryota > Metazoa > Chordata > Chondrichthyes > Myliobatiformes > Myliobatidae > Mobula > Mobula birostris. The sequence continues at coordinate 23,983,074 of NC_092389.1, forward strand.
CCTGAGGAGAGGTGCTGGGTCCCTGTCCATAACATCCTGGACCCCTCTCTCACCAGGGACTTTCATCGCCAGCACCTAGCCCTACCTGCCGTGACACCAGGAGGTGTCCATGGGGGGGGGGGGGGGGGGAAGTACCGTCAGTACTTCCAGTGGAACTACCTTTTGTGTGTTTTCCCCCTAGCTGTCAGTCTGTGGTTTTGCATTGCTCCTGTCCCCGCTCCTGTCCCCACTCCTGCTCTACTCCAGCTCCTGTATTACTGAGTACTCCATCTCTCACCTGTTTCTCATTACTACCTGTATTGCTGCCACCTGTGTCTCATTGTGCTCCACCTATCATCTGCCTCTCTGTTTATTGCTCAGTGTATTTCAGTCCTGTGTTTTCACCTGTTTGTTGTCAGATTGTGCTAGTGAATTTTCCTGAGCCTTTCCAGCTTTTGTATCGGAACTCTGTTTGTCTGAATATCGACTTTGCCTGTTTCCTGATTCTGGTTTTTGGATTTCTCTGGGTGTTTTGATCTCTGCCTGAACTTTGATGCTGACTTTGTCTGCACCTTGGGATTTGTTACTCAATTAATATCATACTGTGCACAGTACTGGGTCTGTGATTGGATTCCTGCTCCAGTGTCCTGACAGCTTTGATTTATGAAGGTCAGTGTGCCAAAAGCTTTCTGACTCTATCTACCTGTTCTGCCATTTTCTATGAATTATGGACCTATATTCCCAGATACTTTTGTTCGACCACACTCCTCAGTGCCCTGCTGTCTGGGGTGTAAGACCTACCCTGGTTGGTCCTATGGTGGTTCAACATCTCATACTTGTCTGCATTAAATTCCATTTGCCATTTTTCTTCAGCCTGTTTTTCCAGCTGGTCCAGATCCGGCTGCAAGCTTTGTCTTCCTCACTGTCTACTATACCCCCAATTGTGGTGTCATCCACAAATTTGCTGATCTGATTAACCACATTATCATCCAGATAATTGATATTGATGACAAATAACCAAGGACCCAGCACTGATCCCTGCAGCACTCTATTAATCACAGGCCTCCAGTCAGCAAGGTAACACCTCTGGCTTCTCTCTCTCAAAGCAAATGTCTAATCCAATTTACTATCTCATCTTGAATGTCAACCTCCCATGAGGGACCTTGTCAAATGTTTTGCTAATATTCATGTAGACAACATCCACTGCCCTGACTTCATCAACTTTCCTGGTAATTTACCTCTAAGCTTGAAGACTAGTTAGACAAACCTACCACACAAAGGCATGTTGATTATTGCTGATCAGTCCATCTTTATCCAGTTCCTTAGAATATCTTCTCATAACTTTCCACTAATAATGTCAGGTTCACTGGCCAATAACTTCCAGGTTTATTTTTAGAGCCTTTCTTAAATACTGGAACAGCAATAGCTATCCTGCAGTACCTCACCTGTCACTAATGATAACTTAAGTATCTCTGCTAGGGCCCCCACAGTTTCTGCATTTGCCTCCCACAGGATCCGAGGGAACACCTTGTCAGTCCTTGGGGTTTATCCACACTAATTTGCCTCAAAACAGCCAACATCTCCTCCTCGCTAATCTGTATGAGGTCCATGACCTCACAGCTGCTTTGCTTCACTTCTGAAGATTCTGTGATCATCTCCTGAGTCAATACAGATGCAAACCCATCACTTTTGGCTCCACACATTGATTGTCATTCTGATGTTCCAGAGGACCAATTTTGTCCCTTGTAATCCTTTTGCTCTTAACATATCTGTAGAATCCCTTAGGATTTTTCTTCACCTTCTCTGTTAGGACAACCTTGTGCCTTATTTTATCCCTCCTGATTTCTTTAACTGTTCTCTTGCATTTCTTGTACTTCAGAAGTACAGTACCTCATTTGTTCTTGCCTGCCAATACCTGAAATGCACCTTTTTCTCTTAATTGAGGTCTCAATATCTCTTGGAAAACCAAGGTGCCCTAAACCTTTTATCTTTACTTTTTACCCTGACAGGCACATACAAGACTTGTTCTCTCAAAATTTCACTTTTGAAGGCTTCCCACTTACCAAGTACACCTTTGCCAGAAAACAGTCTGTCCCAATCCACATTTGCTAGGTCCTTTGATACCATCAGAATTGGCCTTTCTCCCATTTAGAATCTCAACAAGTGAACCAGACCTATCCTTTTCCGTATTTACTTTGCAACTAATGGCTTTATAATCGTTGGATGTAAAGTGTTCCCCTAAATAAACTTCTGTGGTCTGTCCTGTCTCATTCCCTAAAAGGAGATCAAATATAGTGCACTCTCATTGGAAATTAAATGTACTGAATAAGAAAAATTTCCTGAACCCATATGACAAACTCTATCTCATCTAGTCCCTGTACAGTATGCAAGTCCCAATCAATGTGGAAAGTTAAAATTACCTAATATCACAACCTTGTTTCTTGCAACAGTTTGTGATTTTTTTTTTTTTTTTAAATCCAAAGGACTGTTGGGTGGTCTGTAATATAGCTCCATTAATGTGCTCATACCTTTTTCCTCGGTTCTGCCCATAACACCTCACTAGACAAGTTCTCCAATCTGCCTTGACTGAGCACTGACATTTTCCCTCACTAGTAACATCACCCCTAAACCTTTAATCCCTCCCACTCTGTCGCATCTAAAATAACAGAACCCTAGGTTTGGGGTGAGTGAAGTTATTCACTCTGCATTAGGAGCATGATGGTTGAGGAGTTATAACTGTTCGTTCCTGAACCTCATGGTGTGTGTTCTGAGGCTCCTGTACCTTCCTGATGGCAACAGTGAGAAGAAAGCATAGACTGTGTGGTGGAGTCCTTGATGATGGAAGCTGATTTCCTGTGATAGTGCTCCTTGTAGATAAGCTCAATGCCTGTGATGGGCTAGTCTGTATTCACCAGTTCTTGTAGCTTTTCCGTTCAAGGATATCGGTGTTTTCATACCAGGCTGTGATGCAATCAGATATGTTGACCTCTCAACAAATTTGTTCCTCTAAATTGCATGGACTTTTAGGTGGTCTATAATATGGCCCCATTAACTGTGCATCTATTGAAATTTCTAAGAGTTTTAGATGACATGCAAATCTTTGCAAATTTTTTTTTTTTTTTTTTTTAAAAAGTAGACACACTATCATGCTTTCTTAGTAATCGCGTTTATATGCTGAACCCAAGTCAGATCCACTGAAGTTTAAAGTTTTTGACCTTCTCACCTCTAATCCCCTGCTGGGGCCTTGCTCTGTAACCTCTGCTTGTATGCAGATGGGAGGGCAGCCAGATGATCAGATTTCCCAGAATAACAGCTAAAAATGCATTGGGGTTAACATTCTTGATCATAGTGTTTTTATTTTAAAATAAGATTGTGTGCTGGGAAGCCTGGTGCTGTAGGTGATATGTTGATGATAATTATGCAGCAATTTCTTCATGTAACTGATTGAAGTCCTGGCAATGATGAGACATGCTTCAGAGTAGGCTATTTCTCATTTGCTAATCGCAGCACTCCCTACATCAAGTGCTTGCTTAACATCTGTGTTTGGCAGTAGGCACACTGTGGTCAGGATCATACAGTAGAGGAGAACCTCTGTTTTCAGAACAGACAGCTCTTAATCATTAGATATTCTAAGTTGGGCAAATAAGAGTGTGACAAGATTGCAACATCTGCTATTTTCCTTTAAGAAAATTGTTTTTTAAACTATCTAAACAAACTAGCTTTTTTTTTACTAATTCCTGAAGGCCTTGGTGAACTTGACACTCAGGAATGCAGGTACGGCATCTTTAGGAGGATGAAGGTCAGCCATTGTCATTGCTGGAAGAGTGGGCAGTGACTAGGACTTCAAGCCAGACAAAAGTGTCAGGGTAGGAAACTTCCTCTACCGGTATCTTGTTTTCCAGCGTATAGTCACTGGAGAATATGATAGAGGACCTAAGGGCAAGGTTGGTGTATCAGAGGGAAATGAGGGATTGCGAAGTTCTCTGTCACTTTGGACATGGTGGTCCTGCTCAAGGGCTTCTCAATCGAGCGGACGGATCAGGCTGCTGATCCAGAGAAGGCATGATGTGGAATTCTGTTTTGTTTCCTGAATCTTTCCAATGAAAGAAAATGCTGAAAGAAATCAGCAAGTCAGTCAGCATCCATGGCGGGAAATGAACAGTTGATGTTTTGGGCCAAAACCCTTCATCAGGACAGGAAAGAAGACGGACCAGAATAAAATGTGGGAGAAAGAATAGGAGCACAAACTGGTGACAGGGAGAAGGTAGATTGATGGGGGTGGGGGGGGGGGCAGGGAGTGGGAAATCTAATCTATTTAGAGATGCAACGTGGAGTAGGCTGTTCAAGCCCTTTGAGCCATGCTGTTGTAGCAACCCCTGGCAACCCTGATTTAACCCTAACCTAATTACAGGGCAATATATACAATGACCAATTAACCAATCCAGTATGCCCTTGGACTGTTGGATGACACCTGAGTAACTGGGGGGGAAAACAGACACTTTCCACGGGGAGGAGGTATGCAGACTCCTAATGGAGAATGCTGGGATTGAACTCCGAACTGCAGCGCCCTGAGGTGTAATGGCATTGTGCTAACCACTACACCAGTGTGGCGCCCACAGTATGATGTGGAAGCTGGGAGCTGATATACTTCTAAATCAGTTTGATGTAACTTGGAGAGGTACCTGCATTGTATTGCTTTTAAGTGTTTCTAAATTTTGATGATGGTTTCTGGCTTGTGCAGTAAGGTCCACACCACTCTAGAGGGTCTGGTTTACAGCAGAATACTAGAAGATCAGTGGCCAAGGGCAGATTTGGCGATTTCCACACAGGGAAAAAAACTCTAACCATTTTTCAAACAATTATAAATAAAAATTACCCAGGATATTTTCAAAAATTTGAAGGTAAAACACTTATTCTGTCACTTGTACCCACAAATGCAATACACTTTCCTGTTTAATTTTAGCCCATTCTGCTTTACTTCAGAGTCATCCATTGTGAAAGATTTACTCAAATTAAATGCAGCCAGTCCATCAGATTTTGATCTGATATAAATAATGAAATGGCACTCTAGCTTTGAATAATTATCGATTGTTTTTGAAGTTTGGCTGTATCTGTCATGTTGCAAAATTGTATTTTTATTTTGATCTTTTCATTTATTTTGTAAATTCATGCATCTCCTATAGTTTTAAATATTTAGGAGATATTGGCTCTCTGAGGAGTTATCCAAAACAGCTGCGATCTATTTAAATGCCTTTTAAATAATACTGCCCCAAAAGTAACATCAAACATGCTTTGACAATAGGTCATGAAAGAGGGAGTTAAAGGGATGTCTGAAACTTTTTCAAAGTCTATAAGACATAGGAACAGAATTGGGAAATTCAGCCCATCGCATCTGCTCTGTCATTCTACCCCGGCTCATTAATTATCCCCCTTAGCCCCATTCTCCTGCCTTCTCCCCATAACCTTGGACACCCTTACTAATCAAGAACCTCCACTCTGAATATACCCAAAGACCTGGCCTCCAAAGCCATCCACGGCAATGAATTCCACAGATTCACCACCATCTGTCTTTTATTAAAAAAAATAATAATAATTCCTATTAATCTGTTCTAACTGCTAATTGGAGCATACTGAGGCTGTGCCCCTCTGGTCCTGGACTCCCCCACTACTGGAAACATCCTCTTCACATCCACTCTGTCTAGGCTTTTCAATATTCAATAGGTTTCAATGAGATTCTCTGCCCCCCCCCCCCCCGCCAATTCTTCTAAACTCCACTGAGTGCAGGCCCAGAAACATTAAATGCTCCTCATACATCAACTCTTCCACTCCTGGGATGTTTCTTGTGAACCTCCTCTGGGCCCCTTCCAATGCCAGCACATCCTTTCTTCGATAAGGGGCCCAAAACCACTCACCGTATTCTAAGTGTGGTCTGACCAATGCATAAAAGCCTCAGCATAATATCCTTGCTTTCATATTCTCATTCTCTCAAAATGAATGCTAACATTGCATTTGCCTTCCTGACTACTGACTCAAAGCAGCAGGTCTTAGGAAGAAACAGATGGAGAAATGGAATGTTTCAGAAAGGGGGCTCCAGTGCTCAGGGTCTAAGTAGCTGAAGGCATAGTGTACCACCAATGGTAGAACGATTGAATGTGAGTGCTTTCAAATGGTGAGAATTTGAGGAGTATAAAGTATTGTAAGACTGAAATAGGTAAGGTTGAGGCAACAGGATTTAAAACTTAAGTGAGAAATATATGAATGTAATAAATTAGGGGTTTGGTCAAGTTAGGCATAACAATAGAGTTGCATGATTTAATAGCTACAAAGCATACATTAACAAAGGGAAAATAAGTTACTATACCGAGGAAGTGATGAAGAATTTTTATCTTTTCAATATTATTTTGTGTTAGTGTAAGCTCAACTTCTATTTAACTATACATTACAAAACTTCCTTTGTCTGTTAATTATCTCTATTAAAACCTGAACTTAATATGCCAACATTCCTTCCCATAAAGGATGAACAAGGTTATAAAAAAATTGGAGCCAAGTGTAGGCTGTATCACATTACCAGTCTTTCTCTGCTTAAGTTTCCTTGCCAGGTCAATCGAGAGACCCAGAGGATCAATTTAGAAGCCATTCTAGTATTGCTGTTGCTAATAGAGGCAGGAGGAGTTTTCTTTGTCATTTTCATTAATGACTATGATCAGAATATCAGGGCATTAACCAAGTCTTATTAACCAAAACAAATACCTTGCTGAAAAGAATAGGAAAATCACACAACTTGCATGTAGGCCATTTGGCCCACCACAGCTACACCGATCAGTGAGCACCCATCCATAGTAATACCATCTTCCAGCTCATAGCCCACGGAGTTCTACACCAAGGCGTTTCAAGTGATTGCCTGAACACTTTACGTGCTATCAGAGACTCTGCTTTCACCCCTTTCTCACGAAGAACAGAGTCAATGATATAGATTGAAGACCCTTTATCAGAGGTCTTTGAACTGAAACATTAAATCCATGTCACTTTCCTCAGGTGCTATCAGATGTTCTGAGTGCTTCCAGTGGCTTTTGCTCTGTTCTATTGCTAATTTCCATCTGGCATAGTTTGTATTTTGTTTGATTGTTTGTGGTTTTTGTATTGCTATATTTATGGTCTATTCTTGGTTGGTGCAGCTGTAACGAAACCCAATTTCCCTCTGGATCAATAAAGTATATCTATCTATCTATCTATATCTATTTTAGTTCAGATTTCCAGCATCTACAGATTTTAGCTGAGCAGGCATATTTTTGATACAAATTTAAGTATAAAGGCTTAGAATTGCTTGCTACTGAAGAATGCTGTATGGTCCATTTGGACAAATATTCTCCCTGAATAAAGCTGACCGCAATGTGATTGACCAGGTTTTATGCAATACAAGTGAGATATTTTATATTTACTGAAATTTTATTGAACTCTAAAACCTAAACATATAACTGTACTAAAATTTTTTACATAATAACTTCACGTCAGACCAGCCTCTTAAAGTGAAACCCCAACTCAATGTCAGAGGTTGTGAATTATGTACATTTCTCCCAGTTAGGTTACCCTACACGGGCACCTTCAGGATTCACTAAAACTGGCATTGTGAACTTGTCTGGAGATCAGACGAGACGCCTGGCTCGGCTCCTGTGTTCCATGGCTGGAGAAAACGCAGATGCCTCTGACTCATCCAGTGGTGCGTTGACACGCTATGGTCATGCTGTGATGGCAGCAGAATACTCCACATCTTGGTGGGCTGCTTTAAACTGATCTACCAAAATGCATTCAGGTTTACCCTAGTATCTATGATAATAGTCTTTCTCTCTTTTCCAAACTGCGGAACGGGCCATCGTAAGGGAGCCTATGGAGATGTCGGTGTGCATCATGGCAGGCGAAAGCAAATGAGGCAGAATGCATGTCAACAGGAACTCGAGTGTTGTGAGGTAGGAATAGGTGCAAAAGAATTGAATTTACTTAGGAGGGTCAAACACTGTTGAGAGGCTAACCAGGTGGTCATGGAATAAAGTCACCTGGCAATCAATGGCTACCCGTATATTAACTCTGCCATGGATGATAGCATGTCCTCTCCTGGAGCTTTTCTGAGCCCCAGCAGGACCCATGGGAGACAATCATGCCAACACTCATCCATTAGGGAAGCCCTCAGAGTAGCTTAAAAGGAGCAGTGAAACTGCTCCCATCGGTCATTGGACTGTGGGTGAAACACTGTGGTGTGATGTAAGCTAACGCTGAGGTTCTGGGCCATCGCAGCCCAGAGGTCTGAAATGAATTGGAAGGTGGTCAGAGGAAATACCAGATGGCGTGCCAAAACCGGGCAACCCAGGTGCCGATGTATGTTGAGCCATGTCTACGGCCGTTGTCAATACCAGAGGGACGGCCTCTGGCTACCTGCTGAAATGGTCTGCCACGGCAAGAAGGTGCATGAAACCATAACAGGGAGAAAGAGGACCAACAATGTCCACATTGACTTGGTCAAACTATTGCTTAGGGACCTCAAAAGGTGCCAATGGTGCCTGAGCATGATGGTTAATTTTTGCCCACTGGCTCTCCACACAGGCTGCAGTCCAGTCACACACATCCTTTCTGAGGCTGTGCCAAACAAACTTTAGTGCAACCAGTTTCTCTGGGGCCTTCCAGCCCAGATGCAAGAGCCCATGTATGAAGTCAAAAACAGTCCATCTCCAGTTTGTAGACATGATGGGGCGAGGGCGACTGGGGAAACTGCTGGAGTCAGTTATCAAAGATGTGATAACAGCACATTTGGAAAGCGGTGAAATCATCGGACAAAGTCAGCATAGATTTGTGAAAGGAAAATCATGTCTGACAAATCTCATAGAATTTTTTGAGGATGTAACTAGTAGAGTGGGTAGGGGAGAACCAGTGGATGTGGTATATTTGGATTTTCAAAAGGCTTTTGACAAGGTCCCACACAGGAGATTAGTGTGCAAACTTAAAGCACATGGTATTAGGGGTAAGGTATTGATGTGGATAGAGAATTGGTTAGCAGACAGGAAATAAAGAGTGGGAATAAACGGGACCTTTTCAGAATGGCAGGCGGTGACTAGTGGGGTACCGCAAGGCTCAGTGCTGGGACCCCAGTTGTTTACAATATATATATTAATGACTTGGATGAGGGAATTAAATGCAGCATCTCCAAGTTTGCGGATGACACGAAGCTGGGTGGCAGTGTTAGCTGTGAGGAGGATGCTAAGAGGATGCAGAGTGACTTGGATAGGTTGGGTGAGTGGGCAAATTCATGGCAGATGCAATTTAATGTGAATAAGTGTGAAGTTATCCACTTTGGTGGCAAAAATAGGAAAACAGATTATTATCTGAATGGTGGCTGATTAGGAAAAGGGGAGGTGCAATGAGACCTGGGTGTCATTATACACCAGTCATTGAAAGTGGGCATGCAGGTACAGCAGGCGGTGAAAAAGGCGAATGGTATGCTGGCATTTATAGTAAGAGGATTCGAGTACAGGAGCAGGGAGGTACTACTGCAGTTGTACAAGGCCTTGGTGAGACCACACCTGGAGTATTGTGTGCAGTTTTGGTCCCTTAATCTGAGGAAAGACATCCTTGCCATAGAGGGAGTACAAAGAAGGTTCACCAGATTGATTCCTGGGATGGCAGGACTTTCATATGAAGAAAGACTGGATGAACTGGGCTTGTACTCATTGGAATTTAGAAGATTGAGGGGGGGATCTGATTGAAACGTATAAAATCCTAAAGGGATTGGACAGGCTAGATGCAGGAAGATTGTTCCCGATGTTGGGGAAGTCCAGAACGAGGGGTCACAATTTGAGGATAAAGGGGAAACCTTTTAGGACTGAGATTAGGAAAAACTTCTTCACACAGAGAGTGGTGAATCTGTGGAATTCTCTGCCACAGGAAACAGTTGAGGCCAGTTCATTGGCTATATTTAAGAGGGAGTTAGATATGGCCCTTGTGGCTACGGGCATCAGGGGGTATGGAGGGAAGGCTGGGGCAGGGTTCTGAGTTGGATGATCAGCCATGATCATAATAAATGGCGGTGCAGGTTCGAAGGGCCGAATGGCCTACTCCTGCACCTATTTTCTATGTTTAGACATCATGCAGGAGAAAAACCCCAGATTCACTTAATTTAATGTCAGCCAACCGCAGGCCTTGTGACTGCTGTTCGGTAAGCCTGGACCTCAGGGACAGTAACTTGGTCAGCTGTCATACGGACATAATTAACCCCTATGTGTGGTATGGCCCAACGGCTGGTCGTGAGAAGCAATTGGCCATGGCATTATTTTTCCCCTTGATATGCTGTATATTATTTGTGAACTCAGATATGTAGGCCAGGTGGCATTCTGCCATGCAGACCAAGGGTCTGATAGTTTGTCTATTGCATGCATGAGGTTAAAAATGCAAACACGAGGAAATCTGCAGATGCTGGAATTTCAAGCAACACACATAAAAGTTGCTGGTGAACGCAGCAGGTCAGGCAGCATCTCTAGGAAGAGGTCTCGGCCCGAAACGTCAACTGTACCTTTTCCTAGAGATGCTGCCTGGCCTGCTGCGTTCACCAGCAACTATTATGTGTGCATGAGTTGTTTGTTCTCAACAAACGCAATTAAATGGTCACCCTCTAGAAGAAAGCAAAAATGGCAGACAACCAAATGGAGACCTAGAAGCTCTCAGTCAAACTTGCTATGCTTCCTTTCGGGGGAACGGAGCTGCCGGCTACAAAAGTCGAGCAGCTGCCATATGCCTCCGACCAACTGTCCGTGCACAACACCCACAGCATGGTCTGAAGTGTCAGTAGTAATGGCTATGGGTGCATTGGGGAGAGGGTGCGTCAGTAGGGTTGTGTTAGGAAGAGCTTGTTTGGTATGATCAAAGGTCCAGGTCATGTCTGCTTGTAGAATGAAGCAGTGATAGAAATTCACCATGCCTAAAAACTTTTTTTTTTTTTTTTTTTTTTTTGTAGTATGGGGTAGTGGAAAATCCATTATAGTGGCTACTTTTGATCGGCTGGGTTTTGCACCTTCTGTGGAGGTGTGATGGCGGAGAAAGTCAATGGTTGACAACTCAAACGGGCATTTAGCAGGGTTAATAAGCAACCCGTGTTGGCTTAAGCACTCTGAAAATTGTTCAGAGATGAGACACGTTTGAAGACTTGGTGACAACTATGTCGTTTGTAGTTAAACTGAAAGAAAATCTAAGTATTTTAACATAGACCCCAAGAGCTCATCAGCCATTGGTAAGTCTGTGCTGCATTTTTCAGTCCAAATGGCATGTGCAGAAACTCAAAGGCCAAACAAGGTTATCACAGCTGTTTTGGGAATGTCCTCTGAGCACCTAATGGTAGCCTCTAATTAGATCGACTTTGGAAAAAACTAACTTTCTAGTTAAACATGTCTTGGATGTGTGGAACCAGGTAATAATTGAGGGTGGTGGCCTTGTTAAGTTGTCAGTAATCACCTGGGCAGCAACTACCATCAACTGGCATTTAAAGCTTAGTCTTTCCAGGTTGGTAAACTCAGCCTTCGCAGTTGCCAGCTTTTCTGGGTTGAATAGCCCTTGGGCTTCACCCCTCCATCTGGTCCGTAAGTGTGATTTCCCAGGAGAGAAATCAAGTGGTCCATGAGCTCCAAAGGCCTAGCATCCCCAAGGCTGGCCGAGGAGAGCAACTGTTTGATGTGCTCAGACTCCATTAGTCCAAAAGCCTGTAAAAGGTGAGTTTCCAGCGATCAGTAATTATTGTGTTCAGGTGGGTGTTCAAGCAAACTCACTACACTTGCAGCTGTGGAATTGCTGAGTGAAGCTACTACATAGTAGAATTTGGTGTTGTTGGCAGTGATTTCACACAGTGTGAACTGGGCCTATACAAATGAAGTGACAGCATTTTGCTCCCAAACCTCCAGCAGTTTCAAAGCGACTGTGTTGGCCAGTGTGTTCAATAACTCTGAATCGCCCTTAAATCATTGTGATCAGCAATGTAGTTTTTGCAAATAAAATGAAGTGAGATGTCTTATGTTTAATGAAACCTGTAACACATTTTATTAAACTTCAAAACCTAAACATTAAAGTACACAATCTTTATGTAACAACATCATCATGTCAGACCAGCCTCTTAAAATGAAACCCCAACTCAATGTTGGTGGTTGTGAATTATGTACATTTCTTCCATTAATGTTACCCCGCACCTTCAAGGGAATTCAGTGCAGATGATATGAAAGTAGGTGATATTGTGGATAGTATAGAAGGTTGTCATAAGTTACAATGGGTCAGAGACAGGATGCAGACATGGTCTGAGAAGTGGCAAATAGAGCTTAATCTGGAAAATTGTGAAGTGATACACTTCAGAAGATCAAACCTGAAGGCAGAGTATAAAGTTAATGTTAGGGGATTCTTAGCAGTGTGGAGGAACACAGGGAACTTGGGGTTCAAGTCCATGGATACCTCAAAGATGCTGTGCAAGTTGAAAGGGTGATCAAGAAGGCATATGGTGTGTTGGCCTTAAGTAATCAGGTGACTGAGTTCAAGACTCAACTCTGTAAAACCTTGGTTACACCATACTTGGAGTATTGTGTTCAGTTCTGATCACCTCATTATAGGAAGAATGTGAAATCTTTAGAGACGTGCAGAGGAGATTTACCAGGATGCTGCCTGGATTAGAGAGCATGTCTTGTATGGAAAGGTTGAATGACTAGGATTTTTCTCTTTGGAGCAGAGCATGATGAGTGGTGATTTGATAGGGGTGCATAAGATGATAAGAAGCATATGCAGAGTGGACCATCAGCATCATTTTCCCAGGGTGGCAATGGCTAATAACGGAGGACATTTTTTAAGGTGAGTGAATGTTTTTTTCTTACTTAGAGAATTGTACGTCCCTGGAATGTACTGCCAAGAGTGGTGGTACAGTCAGGTACATGAGAAACGATTTAAGAGATACTTGGATAGGCACATGGATGGAAAAAAATGGAGAGTTATGGGTTGTGTAGGATGGAGGGATTAGCTTGATCATGGAGTAGGTTTATATAGATTGGCGCAAGATCATGGGCCAAAGAGCCCGTGCTATGCTATATTTGCTCTATGTTCTGTTCAACGACTGTAAACCTGTACACACCAAAAATCATGAAAAGTTACTATTTAGATAAAAAAAAAATCAAGGACACTCTCACCCTGATCATTCTCTATTCTCCCCCACTCCCCAATTTGGGTAGAAGATGCAATGGTCTGAAAGCACTAGCCATCAGGCTCAAGGACAGCGTCTATCCTGCTGCTACCAGTCTTCTGATTGGACACTTTTTATGCTAAAGAGGAAGTCTTAATCTCTCCATCTAACATTGTATTTTTGTACACGTGACAATCAACCAATACCAATTAATATTTATAAAAATGATTATGTATCTTTAGCTTAATTAAATAAACAAAATGAATATTAGCGGGACCATATTTTTTTTCTTTGTAGCTGTGTTTTCCTTTTGGCAGCCTAAGACCTTGTCCTAGGGAGGAAATGGCTAATACAAATGGGCAAAATTCTAAGGTGATTGGGCGAAAGCATAGGGGAAATGTCAGATGGAAGTTCTTTATACGGTGTAAAGGACTGTGCATGGAACCCCTTGACAAGGGGTAGTGAGAGAGATAGGTACATTAGGGGCAATTAAGAAACTCTGAGACAGGCCTATGGATGATAGAAGTATGGAAGACTATGTAGGAAGGAAGGGTTAGATTGATCTTAGAGTAGGTTAAAATGTTGGTAAAACATCATGGGCCAAAGGGCTTATATTGTACTGTAACGTTCTATGTTCTTTCAGGTAGCTCTATCTGGATAAACTGTGGATCATTTTCAGCTAAACCTTCTGCTCACAAGCCATGTCAGATGCCTACTTTTCTCTTTCTCCCCAGTTGCGTAATCAATTATAAGTTACACTAAGTGGAGTATTACAAAAGAAAGTAATATTTTTATTTCTGTTCCATTTTTCATAATATTAGGTCTCATCAAGAATATTATAATTGTTGCTTTTTGAAGTGTGCTTACTAGTGGAAACATAGCTGTCAGTATGCCTACACCTACCTTCCACAAACAAGTGTTTTGTTGGTCACATCATTTGTTTCAGTCGGCATTAAATAGCCTGGGCACTGAGGAAAACATCATGGATCTTCTAAAATACAACCATCTGGGGTCTTTTAAAATGACTTGTATCACATAAGAGAAACATCTCAAACAGTGCAGATCTCCTTTTAACTTGTATCCAAAATATCTCGAGTAGGATTTCAAGTTACAACATACTTTCTCAAAAAAAAAGATATTTTTAATTCAAAATTGGAATAGTATCTGATTCTCACCATTTAGCAAACAAAACAGTTCCTGGTACAACATTCTCCTGTGTGTCCATGGTGTATAAAGAAACCTACTCCCATTGATTGATGATTTATCTATTTTATTGCCTGGTTTTGCAAGGTTTATTGAGGACTGTGCTCTTTGGATTGAAAATCAGCTCCACTTGTTCTGCAGAACCTAGTTCTGTTTTATACAGCCCTTCACAGGCTCAGTGTCTTAATGCAACATTCATTTTCCAATTCTGATAGAAGACTTGTATTATTTCACTAAATTATTAAATGCATTTACTAAATTCACCAAACCTTACATGTGAAACTTTAATGATCGCATGAGGAAAGAAGGATATCAACCAAAGCCATATTGCAAATAAATGTCACCATGGAGGTAATTTATTCATAGTTTCCCCGGATGATTCTGAATAGATTAAGGGCTTTCAGATTAAGGATATTAGTGATATCAAGACACATTAAAAATGCTTCTGTGGTCTGTCAAAAGTTGAGATGTTCTGTAGACAAGGATTTTTTTCCTTCATTAGTTATGAGGAAATCATTAATCAGTTTGTGAGTTTGCTACAAATGACAGACTATTTTTGTCTATCTATCAGACTAATTAAGGATAAAACAAAGCATGGATTTCTGGCAATATGTCTTTCTGCCTCTGTAACAAGGTAATGCCTTGAATTAATACATCGGTGACAGAAGTGTTTTGTTTTCCGAATATTTCAAACAAAGTATTTAGATTTTATGTATGTGTATCATATAGTTACTTTTTATATGATACCTTCCTTAATTTTTTTGATCTTCATATATAATACAAATGGCAATATGCAGTAAATGTGGATTGTTACAGCTAAAAGTTCAAATATAAATTAATTATTAAGTTCTTAATTGTAACTTATTGGTACCTTGTCATCTTGTCTGCCTCTGAAGCAGAAGCGAAAAAATAATGTTCCTTCCAAATTATCCTGAATTACATGGAGAGATCTATTTTAGTATTCTATGACAAAAACTTGTATATTAAACTTCATTTGGCCACGAACTAATTTTTGCCACGTTAATATAGGAATGGGATGAGCCCATTTACTCCCATGGTTAAAGTATGACTACTTCCATCTTTGCACTATGTCGTGCTATACCTTTATTTAGGAACATAAAATGCATCAACTTTAGTTCATAATTGTTAACTGGTTTGAAATCTTTCATCATCAGTTCTCTCCATTGAAGCCCACTGAACAAATTTCTCTGGATTTTGAAGTTCACCTTTGATCAAGTTTTGTCTTGATGCCAAAGAACATTACCAAAGCATGGAAACATCATTTACCTATATGTTTATTTGGACCAAGATTCTAATGAGTTGTTGAGCTAAGTGATCCTTGTGGAACCCATATCTGGCACCAGTGAGCAGGTTATTGATAAGTAAGCATTACTGACAGCATTGTGAATGATGCCTTTCAATGTCAAATATACATAGATAATTAAAATAATAATTACTCAGACTTGATTTCAAAGTACAACGTTCAAGTAAACTCTTCTCCAGCTTTCAGCCGGGTACAGATACTGACTTTAACTGACATTTCGATGGCAAACTCTGCTATCTTCATCAGGGATAATGCCTGGGCATGTCTAGTCCGGTGGTATTTATACCCCCACAGTCTCTCCCTCCTAATTGATTAGTCCTCATCCAATCAGGTTTCCACTCTCCCACCTTGTTTACAATTGAGTTCCAGTTCTTACTTAGGGTGAGACATTTGTCTTTGTTAAAAATATTTTCCTCTAATTTAATTTCAATGGCTTCCTTCACCAGGTGGTCAGAAAATACATTGCAAATGCAATATTCTGCTACCACTGATTTCTTCGTGTAACTCAAGTGGATACACTTCCTGTGCTCCTTGATGGCGGGTTTCCACTATGCGTCCCACCTGGCCAATATACGCTGTTCCTCATTCACAGGATATCGTGTAAACACTGGCCATCCTAAGTCCTAGGTCATCTTTGACCTGCATAAGCTGCGATTTGAGCTTCCTTACAGGTTTGTAGATGAAATTAATCCGGTATTTGTTCAGGATCCTGGTGATCCTTCCAGAAACTGTGGAAATATAGAGAAGATGGGTGGTAACGTCAGGTTCCTCCTCGTTGTTAGGTTTCCTGTTTTTTTTTTTTTTTTTTGTCGTCCATTTTAAGGGCCCAATTGATTTGCAATGGCCATAGGATTGACTTTGATGGCACAAAACTACTATGCTATGATAATGGCTTTTGGGACCACCTGGTGAAGGAAGCCATTGAAATTACCAGAAAAATTCTGTAATGATCTATAAACCGATTGTTTGAAATCAAAAGACCTTGACTAGCATCTCGTGGCTGGTATGCCTATATCCACGCCACCCCCTGCCATTGGCATTCCTTCTCTGCCACCTGTCCAACACCCATCCTGCGGTGTGGTTCCTTAAGGTTGTTATAGCTGGGGGAGAGGTGGTTATTGAGACAGGCTCCTTCTACCTATTAACTGCTCCCAATGGCGTGCGCGTCAAATAGCCTCTGACAACCAAGTCCAGCTCCAGGCCTTCACGTGTGGCTTAGCTACTAAGCCCGATGGAACTATTTCTACTGACAGGAGAGGGGGCAAAGGTGAATTACTAGTGCCTTAAAACCAGTTACTTCAGGCAGATGGGGCTCATCAGCCATGGTTGGCAGCTCATCTAGGAGAAAGAAAACTCTGATCTCAAACCTCTGCTGCCATGTGGCTACACCCGCTCATGGGGAAGGATTCAGGAGTAGACTCTGATGGAAAAATCTGCAGCTGGAGTCCCTAAGGCAGTTCTACATTGAGTTCGATGCTGACTGACAACTCCTGCAACACTGCTGGTACCAAACTGTATCAGTCTCTGCCATCCCTTTGGGTTCATCAGGTATATGGAGAGAGGGGGAGCCTGCTACATAGGCAACAGCTTGCTCTCTTTATCATACTGCCCTGGCCTGCATATCTAGACAGCTAAGACACAACATCCATGGTCAACCCTGACTGACGGAGGCCTCAAACCTTTGCATGGTACTGTAGGTGCTTGCCAGACCCTATAGCCTTTACTGTATTCAATGCTGAAAGCCATTTCATGCATAAATTAATGTGAATTAAGTTTTTTGAAGGCTTCTCTGTGATGCTGGGGATCTCAGGACGTGGCCAAGTTGGATTATTGACCTATGACTGAAGGTGTCAGTAGTTACTTTATCCATACATTTTGCGCACACATGTTGAGATTTTTTTTTCCACCATTAAGATTGGGAATATTCATGAAACCTCCTCCTTCCATTAGTTGTTTAATTTTCCACCACCATGCATCACTGAGGTGACAGGAGCTTTGATGAGATCCTCTGCATGTGGAAATTCTTATCTCCATTTACAGCATGTCGCCGCTGCTTTTTGACATGTATCTTGTTCTGCATTGTAGCTCCCTTAGGTTGCCATTTCATTTTCCACATAGGATTGGTGCTCCTCCTGTCATCCTGTTCTTCAATCTAGTTAAATTATAATTGTTTCCCAAGCTTGGAGTACTAAGGAGAGTGAAGGACATGCTGAGATGAGGGGTCACAAACTGAGGATGAAGTAGTCCATAGAGGAGCCACTACTCATTTTGTATCATAGATTTTCTATTGGGTGCTGTGGTATGGTGATAGTGCCAGAGGATACAATACGCCCTAAAGTTTGTGCAATAGTTTCATCAATGTTACTAGTACAGACAGTTGCATTTTAAAGAACGAGGTAGTGAAATACCTTTCCAGTCCTAAGTGGAATAACTTAGGACTGGAATAACAGAGTTATAATCTTGATCAGTCCACTTTTTATTTTGAGAATGATAGCAAATGCTTCCTGACAGCACATATTTGTATCCCTCCTATTTGAAATGGGTTGGTTATGACCACTGCAGTGAGAACTCTGCTTAAGTTGATTATAATACTGCGGATTTCTACTTTTGATTCAAATGTTAAGTATCAAGAAAACCAAATTTCAAACTTACCTAATTAATTATCATTTTTATGCAAATACAGATGATTAAAAATATGTTATAAGCTCGGGGACAAGGACTCTATTCTGTCATTATGGTACTTTGATGATATAATTATTATGCTAATACAGAGTTTACATTACTGCCATGTTTCAACAGGATGAAAATTATTTGTAGATTATGCTGACTTGGATTTTTTTTCTCATTTATTTTGAGCACAATATACAATAGTATTTGAGAGTAGTGTGCTTACTTGTGAACTAGGAAGCTTTCTTGTAATATTGAAAAAAATGTGCACAAGTTATATTGTAAACTTTAGCATTCTCTGATTAGTGTTACATTTACCGACTGGGTCCAGCACACCATCATAATCTCATAATAGCATTCATTGTGGAGATTTACCTTCGGTATTATCGCCAGCTCTCCAAAAATTCTACGCTATCCCCATTCAGGCTTCTTGTCTGTCATTAACTGAGTGGAAGAAACAGCAGTAGAAGCTGGCCTGACATTTAGAAAGATCATTGCCTCCCATCCTATACATTGCGTTTATGTTGCTTTCCTTCCTCTGATCTTATTTCCATCGTGCCTACTGGTCTCAGATTTCAATATGAGAGTAACTTGGCATCTTTATCTATCTGACAGAGAATTCAGAAGTTTATGAACTTTTACTTCTTTGCAGTCCTACCCTGAGAATATACTCCCAAACTGTCCATCTTGGGCCGGGGGAGGGAAACACCCTCTGTGTCTATGTTGTCAATCACTTCCACAGCCTTATGTCTCTAGAACTTTCTTTCTCCAGTTATAGGTTTCCCTCCCCTCTTCCCCCTCCCCTCTTCCCCCTCCCCTCTTCCCCCTCCCCTCTTCCCCCTCCCCTCTTCCCCCTCCCCTCTTCCCCCTCCCCTCTTCCCCCTCCCCTCTTCCCCCTCCCCTCTTCCCCCTCCCCTCTTCCCCCTCCCCTCTTCCCCCTCCCCTCTTCCCCCTCCCCTCTTCCCCCTCCCCTCTTCCCCCTCCCCTCTTCCCCCTCCCCTCTTCCCCCTCCCCTCTTCCCCCTCCCCTCTTCCCCCTCCCCTCTTCCCCCTCCCCTCTTCCCCCTCCCCTCTTCCCCCTCCCCTCTTCCCCCTCCCCTCAACCTGGTGAGCTTTACTGCATTGATTCCAAAGCCAGTACAGCTGTCTATAGATACAGAGAATCTGAAACCCACCAATACCTTGTACATCCTCATCGAGACCTCTTTATCTTTATACTCAAACCCCTTTACAAAAATACTAACTTGCTAATTGTCTTCCTAATAGGATAAGACCATTAGGTATAGGAGCAGAATTAGGCCATTTGGCCCATCAAATCTGCTTCACCATTTCATCATGGCTGATCCAATTTTCATCTCAGCCCCAATCACCTGCCTTTCCCCTGTATCCCTTCCTGCCCTGAGTAATCAAGAATCTATCAACCTCTGTCTTAAATGTACATAAAGACTTGGCCTCCACAGCTGCCTGTGGCAAAGAATTCCACAGATTCACCACTCTCTGGCTAAAGAAATTCCTCCTCATCTCCATTCTAAAAGGACGCCCCTCTATTCTGAGGCTGTATCCTCTAGTCTTAGACTCTCCCACCAGTCTTAGACTCTCCCACCATAGGAAGCATCCTCTCAATAGCATGTAGAGATTTAGTCTCTGCCAATCAAGAACTTGCTCCAAGCAGACCACAATCTTGTCATAGGATTTGGAAGCTTGCATGCCTCAAAGTCCCAAAGAGCTATGTTAGTTGGAGTCAGGGCCTTGTGTTTTTGCTCTTGGTAGGATCACCCATGCCAAACAGGTCAAAGAGTAGAGGCCAGACGAAGAGCCCTCGAGGTTCAGGGGTTCAGCTCAGGGTAACAACCCTGACTGGTTTAAAAAAATTGTTACAGAAACGGCAATGAAGAATCCTTCTATATCTGTATGCAACAGTATGGACAAACAAAGTTTGTGGACCTTCATTGCTACTCTAAACTGCAAAAAGGGCAGAAAGGAAAAACTCAAGAACGTACGCACAAAAAATTATATAGCTTGTTTGCAGGTGTTGTGCTGTTTATAGTAAAAGAAAATAATTTTGCTTCTCCATTCTTTCATATTATATACTTTTGACCACCACCTTGTCTGCCCCCTTAACCTCTCATTCCATTGTATACTCTTCACAGTGCAGCTACCATCTGGCTCTGCATCATCATCATCAAACAAATTATTACCACCTTTTCATGTGTCATTCATATAAATCATGAATAATATAGGGTCTAATGAAGATCCCTGCGACAGCCTGCTGGAAACAGTCTGCCGAGCTGTAACCAACCTATTTACGCTGTCCTTTAACTAACCCTCTCCCTTTACACATTCCTTACTTCCAATTTCATGAACCACCTTTGATGGCTGCATTTTCAATTGCATTGTATAGTGTATGGCATTTTTACCTAGTTTTAATCACCTAACCTAATACCTGTTTTATCTTTTCTACTCTGTATGATTACAAGAAACATCTTAGGGTGTTTACTAGTATTCAAAGTGTGACATTGGATTCTGCTTGTTTGTATAGTCTCCTCTGCATTGGGTTCTTCTGGGTATATTGGTTTCCTCCCACATTCCAATGAAGGTAAGTAGGTTAATTGGTCACTGGGTGAAATTAGGCAGCTTGGGTTCGTGAGGTCAGAAGGGACTGTTTCTGTGCTAATCTTTAAATAAAAATAAACACCCCTTTGAAGAATGTTTTAGGCACATCTACTTGGCTCCGGTGCCTAAGACTGTACTGTATTAGTACTGTGCAGTATTATGTCAACATGGAGAAGAATAGAGCGAGTTTGTAAATCTGGCCGAAGCAAAAAATGTTGGGAATGGTGGGGGTGGAGCGCCATGGGATGGGTGTGGGACAGCTGGCAGAAAAGGAGTACCAGGGGGTGGGGGTGGCATGGCTGCAGACACACCCAGCCTTGAGACATGAGGCAAGATCATTTGACTCCAAACAAGTGGTCTATTGATCATCACAGAATGTCTCTCTGGTGCTTCCTGCTCCCTCCTCTCTCTCTTCCCCTTTCCCAATCATGCTTCCCCTCACATGAGACATGAAATTTGTTTTATTTGCAGTAGCAATATAGTGCAATACACAAAATTACTACAGTACTGTGCAAAAATCTGAGGCACCCCAACTATAGACTTTTGCACAATACTGTATTTATTTTTCTTTGATATAGATGCAGAAAAAAGTAACACAACGCTCATCTAGTTGTGCTACCCCATAGCTTCATTGACCCCACGTTGTCTGCATAAAGCTTGCATATTTTCCGCTGTGACAGGGTGTGCTTCTTCAGATGGTCTGCTTTCTTTTGAATGGTAGGTTAATTTGCCACTATTGGTTTCCCTTTGTATGTAGGTGAGTAGCAGAATCTGGGGCGAATTGATGGAGAAAACCTCAAAATGAGATTGATGAAAGTGGCAATTTGATGATTGTGGACTTGATGGGTTAAAGAACCAGTTTTCATGCTGTCAGCCTCTATTTCTGGCAGGACTAGGAACAGTTTTCATCAGTTTATTGATATACAGTACTGTACAAAAGTCTTAGGGACATATAGCGAGGATGCCTCAAACCTTTGCACATGTAACATGCTGTAAGGTTTCACTGCTGAGGTAATGGCCTCTCTCTAATGTTTCACTGTTAAGGCTAATGTAATGGTTTCTCTGTAGCAGCAATGTTTGGGTTACGACTAGCGATAACAGGCCATGTTAGCCAATGAGCAGAATGTTGTTCTTGTGTGTCTGGGAGCAGGGATTTCGTGGTCTTTTGTTAGGGAGCAATGGAGAGAGTTGGTAGACCGCCAAACAGAGTGGACTAAGGAGCAAGGGTTAGCTATGCTCAGAGGAGGTCGACGGGAACAAATGGACGAACTGTGAGCGCCAACGTTTGCGCATTGGACTGTTTCATGAGAATGGGCCCTTTCCTTTTGTTTGTTTCTTTGCTAACCATATAGTCAAATTAAGAATTATAAAGCTCAATCATTTAATCGCATATTGTGTACTGTTTGTTATTTCGTGGTACTGATTTGTAACAGGGGACACATCGCACAGCATCCACCCAAACAAGATTTCGTAAATTTGGCAGGGCCGGGGGTTGTCATTCCCTAGATTAAGCCACTGGCCGAACCAAGGGGTACACACAGTACTGTAGTAATTTAATGTATTGCACTATACTGCTATCACAAAAAAAACAATTTCAGAAGGTATGTGAGTGAAGATGAACCTGATTCTGATATGGGTCTCTATTGTGGACTGAGATTGGGAAAGGGGCAGGGAGAGGGGAATTATGGTTGGGAAAGGGGAAAGGGAGAGGGAAGGGAGCAGGATGCACCAGAGAGACATTTGGTAATGATCAATAAACCAATTACAGTCACAGACTCATGGAGAAGTACAGCACAGAATCAGGCCCTATGGCGCATCTACTTCATGCTGGAACCATTTAAAATGCCCATTCCTATCAACCTGCACCAAGACCCCTACTACCCATGTACATATCCAAACTTCACTTAAGCTTTGAAATCAAGCTTGCTTGTGCTGGCACATCATTCCACACTCATGCCCCTCTGAGTGAAGAAGGTTCCCCTCATCTTCCCTTAAACTTTTCACCTTTCACCCTGAGCCCATGACCCCTGGTTATAATCCCACCCAACCTCAGTGGAAAAAGCCAGCTTGCATTTACTCTATCTATACCCCTCATCATTTTGTATACCTCTCAATCTTCTATGCCCCAAGGGATATAGTCCTAACCTATTGAATCTTTCCATATAACTCAAGTCCTCCAGACCCGGCAACATCCTTGTAAATTTTCTCTGTACTCTTTCAATTGTAGGTAGGTGACCAAATCTGCACATAATACTCCAAATTAGGCCTCACCAACATCTTTTACAACTTCAACATAACATTCCATCTCCTGTACTCAGTACTTTGATTTATGAAGGGCAATGTGCCAGAAGCTTTCTTTATGACCCTATTTACTTGTAACACCACTTTCAACAAATTATGGACCTATGTTCCCAGATCTTTGTTCTAACACACTCCTCAGTGCTCTACAGTTTGCTGTATAAGACCTACCCTGATAAGTGGAATACCTTGTACTTGTCTGCATTAAATTCTGACATTTTTCAGCCTATTTTTTTCAGCTGATGCAGATCCCTCTGCAAGCCATGATAACGTTCATTGCTGTCCACCACACCTGCAATCTTGGTGTCATCCGCAAATTTGCTGATCCATTTAACCACATTATCATCCAGATGGCTAGTATAGATGACCAACAACGGACCCAGCACCGATCCCTGCAGCACACCACTAGTCACAGGCCTCCAGGCAGAGAAGGAACTATCCACTACCACTCTCTAGCCTCTTCCACAAAGTCAATGTCTAATCCAATTTATTATCTCATCTTGAATGCCAAGTGACTGAACCTTCTTGACTAACTTCCCATGCGCGACCTTGTCAGGAGTCCATGTAGACAAAAACCACTGCCTTGCCTTCATCCAACTCCCTAGTAACTTCCTTGAAAACAGTTTAAGAATAGTTTGACATGACCTATGATGCACAAAGCCATGTGGACTATCTTTAATCAGTCCATATCTATCCAAATACTTGTATATCCAGTCCCTTGGAATACCTTCCTACAACTGATGTCAGACTCACCAGCCTATAATTTCCTGGCGTATGTTTAGAGCTGTTCTGAAACAGTGGAACAACATTGGCTATCCCCCAATCCTCTGGTACCTCTCCTGTCTCCAAGGATGATTTAAATATCTCTGCTGGGGCCCTGTCAACTTCTGCACTTGCGTTCGGCAGAGTCCAAGGGAACACCTTGTTAGGTTATGGGTTCTTATCTACCCTTACTTGCTTCAAGATAGTAAATATCTTCTATTCTATAATCTGTACAGGGTCCATGAAGTTGATGCTGCTTTGCCTCTCTTCTGCAGACTCTTTGTCCATCTCCAGCGTAAATACAGATGCAAAAAAATTATTTAAGATCTCCCCCATCTGTTTTGGCTCCACACATGGATTACTATTCTGATCATCCAGAGGTCAAATTTTGCCCTTTGCTCTTAATATATCTGTAGAATTTCTTAGGATTCACCTTCACCTTGTCTGCTGGAGCAACTTCAAGCCTCCTGATTTCTTTCTTAATTGTTGTTTTGCATTTCTTATACTCCATAAGCACCTTATTTGTTCTTACCTGCCTATACCTGCTAAGCACTCTTTTCCTTTCTCTTCACTAGGATCTCAACATTTCTTGAAAACCAGCGTTCCCTACACTTGTTACCTTTACTTTTTACAAGCTTTGTACTTTCAAAAATTTGTTTTTGAAGTCCTCCCACTTACCAAGTAGACCTTTACCAGGAAACAGCCTGTCCCAATCCACAATTGCCCGGTCATTTCTGTTACCCTCAAAATTGGCCTTTCTCCAATTTAGAATCTCAAGCTGCAGACCAGACCTATCCTTTTGCATACTTACTTTAAAACTAATGGCATTGAAGTCACTAGAAGCAAAGCATTCTCCCACACAAGCTTATGTCAATTGTTTTGGAATCAAATGACCTTACATGGTGTCTTAAAGGTGGGTATGTCTGCAATTGTCCCATCCCCTGCTCCTGGCACTCCATCTTTGCCACTCTGCCTCTTGTCCCATATGTCTCTTGTGGTGCTCCACCCTTGTCATTCCCAACATCCTTTGCTTCCACCAGATTTATAAACTTGCTTTCCACTCCATTTTGACAAATACAGAACAGTGCAAAAAGTCTTATGCATCCTGGCTATATATATGTGTGTGTGCCTAAGACTTTTACACAGTACTGCAGTACTGCATCTCATTGGAAGGATTAAAATGTCACAGAATACCTAACATGGAAAAGTTAATTATTTACATACAGCTTACATTACCTCATGCCTAAACAAAAATATCAAAATATTACACAGACTGATAAGGTGATTAAAAATAATTCAAAGAAACTCAATGATAGAAGGGTTAAATTTTTAAAAAAATTATATACAGTAGCATGTTCAGTGTGATATTTCTACACCATAAGATCTCTTTGATTGAGTTGAGTCTACTATTTTCAATGGGATGCCCAAACCTCCTTGAAACTGCATTGAAGTTTCACAGGCTTATTTCATGAAATATCTTAAAATCAAGAGACAGAGAAAATTCAGTGTCAGACTCTGAATGTTGAAAAGCACAGCCTATCCCAGCGCACCACGCAGATGGAACCAGCTTAAATTAATTTATTTTTACCATGGGGTTAATGGAAATCTAAGAATATCTTTA
This sequence comes from Mobula birostris, assembly GCF_030028105.1. NCBI lineage: Eukaryota > Metazoa > Chordata > Chondrichthyes > Myliobatiformes > Myliobatidae > Mobula > Mobula birostris. Next base: position 24,008,726 of record NC_092389.1, read on the forward strand.
CTAGTTCTGAAAGAAAACATCAGGAATTTCATTAAATTAGTAAAGCAGCTATTTTTTGCAGAAATTAATTCTCTGACAAAAGTGCTAAATGCAGAGTCATAGTAATGCATATATACACTGAACTTTGCATCTGAAATTTATTTTGATTGAAGTGGAACTGAATTTCAGAAGTGTCCAATGCTTAGATCTCATACATCACATAATCAGAATAACTAATGGTGAATGTATTTTCTGCCACGTATTTTAAAAATGCCTTGAGGTTTGAGTCTATTGTATGAATATCCCAGCCTATAGTTTTCTAACAATCAATGAGAGGTAATGCTATTAAAAGCAGCAGTAGGGCAGGAAGAAAGCTAGCCAAGCTATGAAAGATTCTGAAAGCTGGTTTACCAGTGAACTTGGATGCAAGTTCTTATCTTCTGAATGTATATGAAGAAATATTTTTATTTATCTCATATATATACTCAACAAATAAATTTCTGCACACAGCATACACATATAAATAAATATTTACAATTACAGCATGTCAATTGTGTAATAGTAAGTATTCATGACCAACTTGACAAAATGAATAAACATTATGAAAAAAATTATACCCCTTTCAACAAATCAAAAATGATGAAGTCAGGACAAGCACTAGTTAGCATTTAAAGAAGCAAAGAAGCATGGATCTTTTGGGAGAGAATTCCAGGACATTCCAACTAAGAGTTGAAAATTGGGAAACTGGATGGAATGATAAATATCTGGAATACTGATGAGGCCATAAATGGAGAAAAAGAAAGATTCTGGGGATGAATGAGCTTGGAGAGTTTACAGATTCAAGAAGGAGCTTCATCAAAGTACATACAGTACATGTCACCATATGCAAACCTAAGGTTTATTTTCTTGCAGGCTTATTCAATAAATCCATAATAGAATATTAACCATAATAGAATCAATGAAAGACCACACCAGTTTGGTGATCAACCAGTGTGCAGAAGACAACAAACTGTGCAAACATAAAAAGAAAGAAGTAATCATAATAATAATAAATAAATAAACAATAAATATCAAGAACATGACTTGAAGAGTCCTTGAACGTAAGTCCATAGGTTATGGGAACACTTCAATGATGGGGCAAGTGAAGTTGAGTGAAGTTATCTCCATTGGTTCATGAGCCTGATGGTTGAGGGGCAATAACTGTTCCTGAACCTGTTGGTGTCAGCCTGAGGCTCCTGTACCTCCTTCCTGATGGCAGCAGCAAGAAGAGAGCATGACCTGGGTGAATCAAATTTTGTATTTGCAATACAAGTCTTATTTTAGATTAGATTAGATTAGATTATGAAGACACGCAGTCCTCTTTTATTGTCATTTAGTAATGCATGCATTAAGAAATGATACAATGTTCCTCCGGTGTGATATCACAGAAACACAATACAGACCAAGACTGAAAAACTGACAAAAACCATATAATTATAACATATAGTTACAACAGTGCAAGCAATACCGTAACTTGATGAAGAACAGGCCATGGGCACGGTATCTCTCGAAAGTCCCATGATCTCACGCAGATGGGAGAAGGAAGAAAACTCTTCCTGCCATGAGCCTTCCAGTGCTGCAAACTTGCCGATGCAGCACCCTGGAAGCACCTGACCACAGTCCGACTCTGAGTCGTCCGAAAACTTCAAGCCTTTGACCAGCCCTCCGACACCGAGTACCGAGCACCATCTCTATCCGAACGCTTCGACCCCGGCCCTGGCCGCCAGCAACAGGCAAAGCTGAGGATTTGGGGCCTACCCTCCAGAGATTCTCGATTGCACAGTAGCAGCGGCAGCGAACCGGGCATTTCAGAAGTTTCTCCTGATGTTCCTCCATGCTTCTCACGTCTGTCTACATCAAATCAGGATTGTGCACGGCCCCCTATTTAACAAATACGATATAATTTCACCGGAGAGGCCGCGTGTGCTGAGTCACTCCGCCATCTTCTCCTCCCGCCCTTTTTTTTTACAAAAAAAGATGAAAAACATCATTTGAATTTTCCTAGCAAAGATGAATTGATAAACCAAGCTTCCAGAACTTCTTTCCTTTTCATAACTTTCACAGCCTGGCTGGCTGAGTCTTATGTGATGGTATTGGGTTTGCTGACCACGAAGCCCTATTGAATATCGGTGTAACTCTTTCACTGGGGCTCAAAACAAACTTGGCTCATTAACTAACTTCGGTGAATGGTCACGTGCCTCAGCATTGCATGGGTAATAGTGAGAAGGTCACCTTCAACAAGCAGCACATGTCTAGGGTCAGTATGATTCAGGTTCAACCAAACAGGAATGTTGCAGTGTTCTGACGAGGAACTGAAAATTGTGGTAAATACTGTGTAAATGCAACGTTATTATTCACCAGGAAATAGCAGACCTTATACCAGTATAAAATTAAAGTGGAAGTATATTTGAAGATATTTCAACTTTAATGAACAGTTAATAGAGAATAATAGAAAAGGGCCCATTGCAGTTAAACCAGTGTAAATATGCACATAAATTTTGTAGCTCATTTCTAGAGTGGTCAGGTGCTTTGCGTTGATTATTCACATACTAACCTATTTTCTGCATGAAAGACACCAACCACAGTTTGAACTTCCCTCAAAGACCATTCCGAACGAACTGGCTAACTCAAGAGTATTCGCACTTCCTCCTTAGAACCAATCGTCTGAACAGAGCACTTCTTACAATGGAGTCTCTCCTTCGGGCAGCATTCTCCGAGTATCCTCCCTTGTGCTCTGCTCAGAACCTCCTGCCAAAAAATACCCCAAACCAGACACTATTCCTCAGAAATCTGATCCCACCCAGCTCTTTTGCATGTTCCACTGGACAGACTGTTACAGCACGCTACCAGACAAACCTAATTGGCTGACACAACATCCCTAGACTGAACAAATACTCCTTACCTCAGCTGATGCCAAAACACTAGTCTATTAAGCTTAACTAACAGAACACACTGCATTTGCAGAAAACTGCTAAAATAAAAATACCATGGCAGTAATACCATGCCATTCTACATGGCAGTAGAAATACAATAAAACATGTTCTTAATTGGGGCACTACATAAAGAGCCATGAGTATTCTCAAGTGAGATTATACTGTAACCACCCAAACTTCAAAGACTAGTTCACTTCCCTGTTTATTCCCCATGGTGAGTTTAGCTACCATTACTCACTATTCAAGCAGAGGGTCCCTCCTCCTACCAAGTAGAAGATACTTCCAGCTAAAAAAGTAGTTTAAAATAACATTTATTTATTTTATTGTTATAAATTTAAATCCCAACAACATTCTTGAAATACATTTAAAACTCAGAGGAATTTTATCTTAGACATTTGTAAATTATAAACCATTTCTAACAAACAGACCATTTCTAAAATGCTAAGGAAAAAAGACTTCCAAAACACAGGTACAATTCCTATAAACTAAAAAGACATATCAATAGGTTGCAGATAAACGAGTTATCCATCGCAGGAACAAAAGCCAGAGGAAGGTATTCAAGTTTATCCCATGTTTCTTCCATATTCCTTGATGCTCCTTACCCCATTCCTATTAAGCCTGAAATGCTCTCTACATTTATACCCTTTTCTCCACTTAATTGACTTCACATGTATTTGATATTTCCTTAGATATTCTTTTAACACAAATGGTCTAAAAGCATTCAGAGACATAGATCTTAGTTTCCATACTTAATGCTAGGAAGCTAACTTCCTTGAGTACATAAATCTCCCAACATTAATAGATCAGTTATTGATATGTTAAATTATATTATCCATCTGGTCTGCAAGCTTCCTTAAACTAAGCAACATATAATCAGCTAGTCTGTTTGAACCAAGCCAAATTAAATAACCCATTGTCTTATTCTATACCTCAAGCAGTAATAAACTAGGTGTAGTGAGCTCACATTTGCTTCAACATCATTACTTTACTTTGTTACAACTTCAAGCTGATTACTGCTTGCCATTTACATTTAAAAAATCAAGACTCCCACTTATGTGCAATGGTTAAACAAAATAATATTAATTGGAAGTTTGCTTACATTTGTTTGTGATCTTACAAGTGGCAGCTGTTGTGTTTAGAAAGCCAAGATTAACAAACAACCAAGAAATGAATATCCATCACACTTAGATAACGATAAATATATAAAAAAAACAACTGATATAGCCACTTCAAATAGATCTGATGAAGATATTCCTTATCTGTTCCACACAGTTTCTTGCAGTAAGGCCCAAATTTGCATGAGATGCTAACTGCAACTTTGAAGGTTAATGCTGGGAAACCATAGGAAGAATGTAGAAACAAGAGATAGCAAACACAGTAATCACGAATAAAAAGAAATAACCATCCCTCTGCCCCCACTGATGCTGCCTGAACCTTTAAATTCCTCCAGTACTTAGCTTTTTTTTCTATATGTAAAACACTCACAAGATTCAAAATTCTCCTCTTCTCACATCCTAAATGAGTTATCTATATTTTTCATTTATAAATGCCTTGCCAATATTAATTTTAAAAGTGGTCCATGTAAACTTATTGTATTCATCTCACCAGTGGAACAGTATGAGTCAAAACTGGAAGCAGAATATTAAATTCTGGATTGAGTTATATCTGTGTACCTATGCTTAATCCTGCTTCCTCTAGAAGGACATGTTGTCTGGATACTCTGTCAACAAAGATGTACAGTATAATGTATTTTATTAATCTCTAAGGTACAAGGAGGCTTGCTGAATAATGTCAAAAGTGAATTGAAGTTTGCTGCTATTCTGTCATTCACCTAACAATAAAATAAATACTTCATTGATCTACAAACAACCTTGTTTCATTAAAGTGTAAATCACTCCCCAGTTTTACCTGTCTGGAGAAGCAATGTAGAGAAGTATATGAGATGCTTATAAATAATAAAAATTACAAAGGTATTAATATTTTTGGTCCAGTCCCTGGAGTATGCTATCATTTGGCAAGGTTAAATTTGTGATACATTCATAATGTGAGTCTCTAGACCCCGAATCAGAGGGAATATCAGATATGGAACGTTAATGAGAAAATTATTCTCATTCTTCCAGATGTGGTAAAACCAGAATTAACATTTTGCATTTCAAAATTATAAGTCATGGAAACAGATTCAATGTTAACATTCAGAAGGTAACTGAATGGACACTTGAAGTGGAAAAATATCCAAAGCCATAGAAAAAGATTAGGGTAAATAAAAACAGTTGCATATATTTAGAAACAGTATCAGAGGTAGCAAATGCAAATGATCCAAAAGCCCTCCTTCTCTGGCACATGGTTCTACTATCTCATAACCAAGTGCATTGATTCTTACTAGAAGATTAGTTCCAAAATTGCATCCAATGGTGAGATCATCAAAGACAAAAAACATAGATTTAAGATAAGCAACACACACTGCTTGATGAACTCAGCAGGCCAAGCAACATCTATGGAAAAGAGTACAGTTGACGTACAGGCCCGAAAGATCGACTGCACTCTTTTCCATAGATGCTGCCTAGCCTGCTGAGTTCCTTCAGCATTTTGTGTGTGTTGTTTAGATTTCCAGCATCCTGCAGAGTTCCTCTTGTTTGTGGATAGATTTGAGATAATTAGGAGTTTTAAGGGGACCCAAGAGATAAATATTTTACACAGACAGTAATTAATATCTGGAATGTATTGCAAAAGGAGGCAGTGGAATCAGACACAAATTTTGTGTTTTAAAGATATTAAGACTGGCATGTAAATAGGTAAAGGAATTAGAATAAATGCACAAAAGGTATGAACATGGTGACCATATAACTCTATGTCAATGGCAATGTGCAAAAATGTAATTCCTCCTTACTTTAAGCACTGAAACCTCTTCATTGTAATACAGGCAATTAAGTGTTTAGATCAGCCAACAAGTATGGTGGGAAAGTGCTTGTGCTTCTGGATGAGTGGTACAGAAGCCTGGATTACTGATCTGGAAATGTGAGTTCAATTGTCTTTGCTTCAGCTGAAGAATGTAAATTTGATTAATTAAATAAATTTGGATTTGAAAGTAATTTCAGCATAGTTATAAATAATACAAATGACAAAGGCATTCATGGTATTGTTACAGTCCCTAGAGTATGCTATTATTTGAATAAATATTCAATGGCAAAGTAACATTCTTGATAATAAGCATACTGGTAAGTTTCTAGGCCCTGAATCTGACAGTAATGGTGAATGGACTGTTGCAAAAGTCTACCTGGTTCAATTATGCACTTCAAGGAAGAAAACCTGCCATTCTTGTACAGATCCACAGCCACATTATTAACTATTAACTTCCTTTGGAAAAGACCCAGCAAGGCATTCAGATCAGAGGCAATTAGGAAGAGCCAAAAGAAACGGGCCTTAATAAGGTCACCACAGCAAGAGAAATGACAACAGAAATAGTAAATTTAAAATCAAGAAAGGATCTTTTATTGTTGTGAAAGCAGATTGATTAAATCAATCTGAAAGTAAAAGATGTCTCAGGCAAAAAAATTTTGAGAGAAATGGCAGGGGTGTGGAGAAAGGGAAGCAGAGGGTTAGGAATAATTGCCTATTAAACCCTATCACCTATCTTCCCTAGGCTCTTGAAACCAGTGAATGGTGATAATCAATGAGAGTTAACAAGTTCCATCCCAAATGTTGAATAGTGGTGCTGCAGTTTACCACATAACAATAGGAAAACTCAAACTCATGTCAAGTTGAGTTTATCGTCATGTGCCAAAGTGTGAGGTACAGGTACGATGAACAGCTTGTATCCAACAGCATGAGAGGCATGTAGGTATTGACATCACACAGAATCTAAATTATACATGAATTATGTATTATAACCATATATTTATTTATCAAATTTTAAAATGATTCATTGTAATGAATGCTCCTCTGCTGATTTACATTCCTCTCTTCGGTCACATACCTTGCTATGGTGCCACGGTACAAAAGATATTCATGATTAAAATATGTTCTATCATAAAGCCATTCATCTTAAGAATTTTTGATATTTTCTTTAAAGATTTGGACTCCTACTTCTAGTTCAGTAAGAGTTTATAAATGAAGTTATTGGTTTTAGTTTCAGTGATGGTGAATCAGAATTAGAATCAGATTTATTGTCACTGACATATGTCAGAGAATTTGTTGTTTTGCAGCAGCAGTACGTTAGAAGATATACAAATTTAGGTTAAAAAAAAAGTGCAGAAAAAGGAATAATGAGGCAGTATTCATGGATTCATGGACTGTTCAACAATCCGATGGCAGAGGGAAATAAGCTGTTCCTAAATCATTGAATGTGGTTCTTCAGGCTTCAGTGCCTCCTCCCTGATGGTGGTAACAAGCAATCAGCATGTCCAGGATGGTGAAAGTTCTTAATGATGAATGCTGCCTTCTTGAAGCACTGTCTCTGGAAGGTGTCTTTGATCGTGGAGAGGATTGTGCCCATTTGGAGTTTTTCTTGGGAGAATAAGTAGGCAGCCATTACAAATGAATACCTTTCAGATGAACTGTCCTGGACCCAGCATATAGATGCAATCACAAGGAAGGCTAATTATGTTGGTTATTGTATAATTGCGTATTATTTATGTATGATTTATGTTTTTTTTCTTGAGAATCTTTGATATTAAATACCCGTGATACTGCTGTAAGTACGTTTTTCTTTGCACCTTGGATCCACATACTGTGCTATGACAATAAGCTCAACTTTGATATTTTAATTTCATTATAGTATACCCAAAGGTTTGGCTTTTATGTTATAGGATGTGTGCATCTGCTGATAGAAATTGTAATTTTTCCATCTATGAAGTTATAAAAAGTTGAAATAGCATCTTGCACTGTACTACAGTTGTGATGCATTCCTGCTCTCACTTGCCCTAGCTGGAACAGAAAATAACCTTTCCATAGTGTGCAATGTTTTTAGTCTCATATTGATGACAGATAAAATTTCAGCAAAAGAGATGACCTTAAGGACATGTTTCAATTGCTTTCCTCTTGTCTTAGTTACACACATTTATTACTTAATTTTACCTGCTCAGTGGAAATAAAAAAGTAAGGAATAGCATTTCAAATAGTTGCTATTTAACCTGTCTGTTGCCAGTCATGAGTGATTAAAGTCCTCATAAGTTTTTTTTAAAATTTAGGCACAGCTGACTAACTGAAACCAAAATATCTACCTCGATATCTGACTAGTCCTTTTTTAAGTAAGCCGCTTCGGAGTGGAGTGTCACAGAATGACCCCAGTATTGCTTTATTTTCTGCTTACAGTGACATTAACTAATCTTCTAAGCTGCCTTTGGAAAGTACAGATTCCAAAGGCTTAAATATATTGGCAAAATCATTCAAAAGATGACAGAAATAAAAAAAATTGACAACTGGAAAATGACCAAATTCCAGCTGGAAATAATTGGTCTTGGGAGTCAAAGGCTTTAGTTGATATATCAGCTAAAGTGTACAATAACACTTTACGAGGTAACCTTTCCAATGATGGATGTTTGTGATATTTAGAAAATAATCAAAAAGAATGTTACCTCTTAATCCCAAATGTATCTCAGCTCTTTATCCCCTTTTGCCTATCAGCTGTCCAGCTCTTGGCTCTATCCCTCCCCCTCCTGTCTTCTCCTATCATTTTGGATCTCCCCCTCCAACTTTCAAATCCCTTACTCACTCTTCCTTCAGTTAGTCCTGACGAAGGGTCTCGGCCTGAAACGTCAACTGCACCTCTTCCTACAGATGCTGCTTGGCCTGCTGCGTTCACCAGCAACTTTGATGTGTGTTGTCAGCTCTTTATCGCTATGATTGTCAATGGGTCTTCGCTTCCACACTGAAGGAAGGTATTGAATAAACTATCTGGGACCTTCTACAGCCCTCTGGACTTGGTGAACTGTGTGCTTCTTGTGCATCACAATCACTGATAGCGTTTCATCGTCCTGACTCGTATACATGCACAAAGATTAACTGATTATTACCCTGTTTGTTCATCGTAAGAGCACAATGATTTTGAAAACATTAAGGCACTTAGAAAGCTCGGTTGAAAACACCTTCGTATAAACTAGTATCTTCATCAATGCACTGACAGCAGAAATATATTTCTCAAAGAGGTAGAGGTTTATTTGCAGGAGAACAATATTGTCACTACTTAATATGTTGAACATTAATGCTGCTTGAGAAATAAATGTTGCTGAGAAGCAGATACATAAGTTTAAATACCTGTAGGTGAAGGGCAATGGACTTACTGCATCATTATAAGTCTATCAGACCGGCTGGACGAATGAGAGTATCATTCACTTGGTGCCTTGTAAGTTATTTGTGCATATTAACAATCAACTGAATCACTAAGTGAGGGATAGGGTTCTGCTCTCCCTCTCCCATTCCTCCTATTTGCTTGCTAATTGTTGATAACTATCTACTGCACCACTGAACAACTGTTCCATTCAGCCCGAGGGCTTCTCGATTCACTGGATGGACTGTACGGCATCCTTGGGCAAAGCCAGTGGCTGTTTCTTAATCAACTCCTCAAGGTGCTTGGGCTTGATGATTTTGGTGAGTTCCTGTTCACCCGACTTGGACTATCTAACGGTGAAGAAAGAGGAGTTCACTTCAGCTATCCTGATGGCAGTCTACATTCCACCTCAGACAGACACGAAGCCTACACTCAACAAACTACACGTTGTGGTTAACAGCCTTGAAGCACAATACCCAGGGGCCATCTTCATCATTACCAGTGACTTCATCCGGGCCAACTTCAGGAGTGTGATACCACAATATTACCGGCATACCTCCAGTCCCCCCCAGGGGTCCAAGCACTTTTGAAGTTGCTGCGCAACCATCAAAGATGCCTACCAGGCCGTCCCTTATCCATACATTTGTAAATCAGACCACCTACCCTCTGCATACTAACAGAAGCTGAAATGGGAGAATCCAGAACAAAAATTGGTACTGTGTTGGTCTGAGGAAACGGATAAGATTCTACGTGACTGCTTTGAGTTGGTAAACTGGGCCGTGTTCATAGACTCAGCTGCCAGCCTACACTACCATCACAGACTTTATCAGCAAGGGTGTAAATTACTGTTTAACAAAGAGGGCAGTCTGGGTGTTTCCAAACCATAAACCATGGATGAAATGGGAGATCCACTCTCTTCTGAAGTCTAGGTCTGCAGCATTCAAATCAAGTATCACAGAACTTTATAAGAAATCAAGATAAGACCTTCATTATTATTTGAGATGCGGCCCACTACTCTGGTATCATCTCCAAATGTATAGATGGAGTTAGAGCAGGACTGGGCCACACATTCATGGGTGTACATGGAGTAGAGTAGGGAGCTGAGGATGCAGCTTTCTGGAGCACCAGTGTTTAGAATAATCATGGCGAAGATGTTGCTGCCTATCATTGCAGATTGTGTTCTGTTGGTCAGGAAGTCAAGGATCTAGTTGCAGAGGAAGGCATTTACTCCCAGGGTTGGGAGTCTGGTGATGAGTATGCTTGGAATAACAGTACTGAAGGCAGAACTGTAGTTAATAAACAATATTCTGATGAAAATATATTTAGACTCCAGATGCTCCTGAGATGAGTGTATTTGGACTCGTGATTCCCTGATCTCCTCTCTCCTCAGGCAAAGTGATGAGAATCTAATTGACGTGTGAAAGTAGTGGTACCCACAATGAATTGTCCTGTCCAGGACAAAGAAGGAGGCAGGAAAAATCATTGCAGACACTACCCACCCAGCGAACTACTTTTTTTTTTCCAAATACTCCCGTCTGAGAAGTGCTGTAGAGCTATTAAAACAAAAGCTGAGCAACATCTTAAAAGTATCTTCCCCCAGGCAGTTAATCTGATCAATTGTTTTAGTTAACCCTCTGCTACCTCTATGTGCACTCAATGGCCACTTTATTAGGTACCCCTTGTACCTAATAAAGTGGCTACTAAGTGTATGCTTATGGTCTTTTGCTGTTGTAGCCCATTCACTTCAAGGTTTGATGTGTTGTGGCATTCAGAGATGCTCTTCTGCACATCACTGTTGTAACATGTCATTATTTGAGTTATTGTCACATTCCTGTCAGCTTGAACCAATCTGGCCATTCTCCTCTGGCCTCGCTCATTAACAAGACGGTTTCACCCACAGAATTGCCACTCATTGGATGTTTTTGTTTTGTTTTTATTTGTACCATTCACTGTAAACTCTAGAGACTATTGTGCGTAAAATTTGCAGGAAATCAGAGTTTCTGAGATACTCAAACCACCGCTTCTGACACCAACAGTCATTCCACATTCAAAGTCACTTAGATCACGTTTTTTCTTCAGTCTGATATTTGGTCCGAACAACAACTAAACCTCTTGACCATGCCTGCATGTGTTTATGTATTGAGTTGCTGCCACATAATTGGCCGATTAGATATTTGCATTAATGAGCAGGTGTACAGCTGTACCTAATAAAGTGGCCATTAGTGTATTACCCCTCTTACTGCACTGCTCTATCGATACTTTGACTCACTTTCAAAGACTCAATTATCAAAGTAAGTACTTGTATGTAGCTAAAAAAAACTCCTATAAGCACATTGAACATATTTTGAAGCAAATATCTCCACTCTGTCATCATCCCTGTCTTAGCTACATCATTGCAATATTTATCAATTATTGCAGTGTTCTTCTGCTCTGCTTCCTATCCCGCATCTTCCATATACTTCAGGGCATCCAGATCTTGATAGCCTATATCCTAACTTGAGGCAGGTCCTATTCAAGCATCATCCACCTGCCTGATAACCTAGGGTGCTCTTGGTCAAATAGTTTTCAAATTCTGTGTCCCAGTTTAATTAACTTCTTTTTCTCCTTCCCAGTTCCAATAGGGGTCTTCAACCTGAAGTGGTAGTTCTGTTTCTCTTCCCACAGATGTTGCATGATGTGCTGAGTTTCTTTCTGTTTTTAATTTTAGAGTTTCAGCATCTTCAAATCTTCAATTATCCTTACATTATCAAGTTATGTGACAGTGGCCACACCCCGGGCAACGGCTTTGACAAGCCAGCTAAACCAGGTGAGGGTAGCCGACGGGTCTCAAACCCTCGGTGAGATAGGGTGTTGTCTATCCTAGCATGTGAAGACAGACTCCGGCAGATTGAGCGGATGAGACCAATGGAAGGTCCAACGGTCAAGAAGGCATTCTCTGCAAGCATCGTGGAACGTGTAGAGCATGACAAGACACAGAAGACGTCCTGGTCATCCACTGCACCTAGTCCCATCTCCAGCCATCTAGACTCTGTCTTGCCACTGGATCCAGATGGGAATTGGGAAGAGAGAGTGAGGCTGATGCTGTGCAACCCTCCTTCACTTAAATCCAAATCATGTGCTAGTCTCGACACCATCAATGGTCTTCATCGACGTCAATAATGGACGAACATGGAACAACATGTTCACCTACTACTAAACAATGGCTGGAATTTACTAATCAGTATAGAGTGTATCTTTTACAGGGACTGGGTAGAATACACTTTTATTTAAGCAGTGATGTATCTATTAAACTTGCTCCCTCACCTCCAATGATGCGAGTTCAATCCTGATCTCTGGTTCCGTCTGGTGGCGTTTTCACACATTGACTCTATAGTTTCTACCAGTTGTTTTGGTTTCTTTTCACACCCTAGAGATGTGTAGAGTTGGCAGGTTAATTGGCAACATTAAGTTGTGTGGGATTCTGATGGTTTTGATCGAAGATTCTTTCAGATGTCAAGAAAGAGGTATAAAGCTTGTTGCTTTACAATTGTTTTGTTAAGCGTTAATAGAACAAAGAGAATTTGAAATGGGGAGTAGGGGAAGGAAAAGAAGAAGCCAAAGCTGGTGGGCTATTGCCCTCTGCCCTTCTTATGTCATAGGTAAGAGACATTCCATCTAAATTTGTAGATTAGAGTTAACCAATCAGATAGCCCCATAATGTGATACCAAATAAGCTTCCAGAAAGTGAAAGAACCGCAACCACAAGGGAACACACTGAACAATGGTATATACATACTGTGCCCACTACACATATATGAGTAATGATATAAAATACAAGCAGGCATAAATTATTAAACAGCAAAATAATAGCAATTATATAGTCTATTCCAACATCCTCCCTTGATTCTAAATCACACATTTAGAATCATGACATCTGAAAATTCAGAGGCAGAAAAACTTGTTGCATCTGCTTTACATATTATTTAATCAGTTGTGTCATTGCTTACTTTTTCTAAAGCTGCAGCAACATTTTTAGTCTCTCTTGTACTCCTTGCAACATCATAAAGTGGGAGTAAAATTAATGCAAAGCATGCTCCTTCTGAAATGTCTCATTGAGTTCTTGATTTGGGAGGTAAAGATAAAGTGTGTGTTCGTCTCATGGCAGGAAAGACATACCACAAATAAAAAGATCCTAATCAATTATATGGAAGAGGGATATAAGCCCCATTTCTGCACATAAAGTATGTATTGTCCATGAACTTAGACTATTTCTTATTACTTAACAGGAGACTTGTTGAATTGCAATATTTTTCTGATAGTATCATCAATGATAATTCCAGAGTCATTGCCCCATTTAGGATAATGTAAAGTGGTTCTCAAACTGGGCAATATCACCCCTCTGAGGGTGGTGGGAGTTTCTAAGGGGGCAGTGGGGGTATGACCATTAGCAAGGGCGGCAGCTGGGAGATTACAGACTTAACATAAGAAATGAATTACTGATTATAAGCATTTGATTCTCAATGCCTCATAATTAGTTACAATGATCATATAATCACCTCATTTCTTGCTAACCCACGGTTTCCATAGACTTTACTTGAAGCACGTTATAGTTGTTGAAAAGCAATGTGACGCTTCTGTATGTGGCATATCATGAGACATCTGGACTGAAGAAATTGTGCTAATTCTGGGCCCAGCCCACACGTTATTGCCATTCACTACTATAGTGCAGTGTTAGCTAGTATGATTCCCCCATACTCTAATCACGCTGTGATGAAATTCCTGTGAATTAGGGTATGGTGTTCAATGGGGTAAAGTTTAGAATCTTTCCTTTCAAATGGTCTTAACCACATTTCTCTAGCCCACAGCCCAACCAAGATGTTGCTGCCCCTCTTTGTGTAACTTTTTACAGAGAGTCAGGTTTTGCCTAAGCTAATTTGGCAGGGACTGATAGTGTTTGTTTATAAACAGAGGCAATGTGTAGTGAGACCCCTAGCAAGGAGAGGCTGATGGTAGGGCAACATAAAAGGTAGACAAAATCGAAAAGGGTGAATACAGGGCTAAAGGTGCTATATTTGAATGTGCGCAGTATATGCAATACAGTAGCTGAACCTGTAGCACAGTTAGAGGTTGGCATGTATGACTTCGTGGGCATCACTGAATCATGGCCGAAAGAAGATTATAGCTGGGAGTTTAATGTCCAGGGATGGGCATTATATTGAAAGGACAGGCAGGAAGGCAAAGTGACATTGTTCTATGGGTAAACATGAAATCAAAACATTAGAAAGAGGTGGCATAGAACCAGAAGGTGTTGAATCATTGTGGATAGAGCTAAGGAACTGCAAGGGTAAAAAGACCCTGATGGGAGTTGTATACAGACCTCCAAAGAGTAGTAAGGATGTGGCCTACAAATTACAGCAGGAGATAGAAAATACATGCCAAAAGGGCAATATTACAATAGTCATGGGGAACTTCAATATGCAGGTAATTTGGAAAATTAGGTTGGTGCTGGATTCCAGGAGAGGGAATTTTGAGAATGCCTACGAGATGGCTTTTTCAAGCAGTTTGTGTTTGACCCACTAGGAGATTAGCTATTCTGGATTGTGTGTTGGTGCAATGATCTGGATTTGATGAGAGAGCTTAAGGTAAAAGAAACCTGAGGGGAAAGTGATCATAATATGAATGAATTCATCCTTAAATGTGAGAAGGAGATGATAAAGTCAGATGTATCAGTATTTTAGTGAAGTAAGGGGAATTACAGCGGCATGAGAGATGAGATGGCCAGAATTGATTGGAAAAGAGCACTGCCAGGGATGACGGCTGAGAAGCAATGGTTGGAATTCCTGGAAGCAATTCAAAAGACACGGGATATAGACATACCAAAGAGGAAGAAGTATTCCAAACACAAGATGACACAACTGTGGCTAAAAGAGAAGTTAAAGCCAACATAAAAGCCGAAGAGAGGGCATACAACAGAGCAAAAAATAGTGGAAAGTTAGAGGATTGGGAAGCTTTCAAAGACCAACAGAAGGCAACTAAAAAGTCATAAAGAAGGTAAAGATGGAATATGAAAGTTAGCTAGCCATTAACATTAAAGAGGATACAAAAACTTTCTTCAGATACGTAAAGTGTAAAAGAGAGGCGAGAGTGGATATTAGACCACTGGAAAACGATGCTGGAGAGGCAGTAATGGGAAACAAGAAAATGGTGAATGAACTGAATAAGTATTTTACATCAGTCTGCACTGTGGAAGACACTAGAAGTATAGTGGTTGTTTCAAGTGATAGTGGTCATGAAGTCTGTGAAGATGCCATTACCAGGGAGAAGGTTCTTGGGGAAACTGAAAAGTCTGAAAGTGAGATAAGTCAGCTGGACCAGATGGTATACAGCCCACGGTTCTGAAAGAGGTGGCTGAAGAGATTATGGAGACATTAGTAATGATCTTTCAAGAATCACTAGATTATGGAATGATTCCAGAAGTTTGGAAAATTGCAAATGTCACTCCACTCTTCTAGAAGGGAGAGAAGCAGAAGGAAGGAAACTATAGGCCAGTTAGTCTGACCTCAGTGGTTGAGAAGATGTTGCAGTCAATTGTTAAGGTTGTGGTCTTGGGGTACTTGGGGGCACATGATCAAATAGGCCATAGTCAGCATGGTTTCCTCAAGGGAAAATCTTGCCTGACAAAGTGTTGGAGCTTTTTGAAGAAATAACAAGCAGGATAAACAAAGGAGAATCAGCTGATATTGTGTATTTGGGTTTTCAGAAGGCTTTTGAGAAGGTGCCACACTTGAGGTTGCTTAACAAGCTACGAGCCCATGGTATTACAGAAAAGATTCCAGCATGAATAAAGCATTGGCTGATTGGCAGGAGTCAAAGATTGGGAATAAAAGGAGTCTTTTCTGGTTGGCTGGCGGTGACTAGTGGTGTTCCACAGGGGCCTGTGTTGGGACTAATTCTTTCCATGTTGTATGTCAATGATTGGGATGATGGAATTGACAGTTTTGTTGCAAAGTTTGCAGTTGATATGAACATAGGTAGAGGGGGGCAGGTAGTTTTGAGGAAGTAGAGAGGCTACAAAAGGACTTAGACAGATAAGGAGAATGGCAAAATTGTGGCAGATGGAATACAGTGTCGGGAAGTGTGTGGTCATGCACTTTGGTAGAAGAAATGAAAGGGTTGACTATTTTCTAAATGGAGAGAAAATAGAAAAAAAAAACTGAGGCACAAAGGGACTTGGGATTCCTTGTGCAGAATTCCCTAAAGGATACTTTGCAGGTTGAGTCTGTGGAGAGGAAGGCAAATGTGATGTTAGTATTCATTTCAAGAGGACTAGAATATAAAAGCAAGGATGTAATGTTGAAACTTTATAAAGCACTGGTGAGACCTCTTTTGGAGTATTGTGAGCAGAAAGGATGTACTGAAACTGTAGAATGTGCAAAAGGGGTTCATGAAAATGATTCCAGGATTGAATCACTTCTCATATGAAGAACGTTTGATGGCTCTGGGCCTGTATTCACTGGAATTCAGAAGAATGAGGGGTGACCTAATTGAAACCTATCGAATGGTGAAAGGTCTTGATAGAGTGGATGTGGAGAGGATGTTTCCTGTAGTGAGAGAGTCTAAGACCAGAGAACACAGCCTTAGAACAGAGAGGCTTTCTTTTAGAATGGAGATGAGGAGGAATTTCTTTAAC